>NW_024503568.1:4771236-5184099 GCF_017590055.1 Onychostruthus taczanowskii | reverse complement strand
TATATATATATATATATATATATATAAAAGGAAGGGAAAAGCAAAGAAAAGAAGAAAAGCTTATAAATTTATGGTGTTCCCTGTGTTACTTATTACATGAAGATGGAGCATGTGAAGGACAGACACAATGACAGGAAATGTCTGATAAGGGAATGTTAAATTCAATGGATGGAATAATTACTCTGATTCACTAACAATTTCTGTTATTTATTTCTATTGTCCATTTATCCCTGAATTTGTGTTTCTGTAAAGCAATGCCAGCCAAACTGTTTCTGAAAATTTCAAATTAAATAAATCACTATAATACCAGCCCTGGAGGGAAAGTTACAGATGCTGGAGGAAGCTTAATCTGAATCAATAGCCAGAGAGAAGGATTCACTCATTTCTTTTTACACTTAAATGTAGCCTGCAGTTTCTCATATGGCTGGAAAAAAACTGTGGGTGGCTGATAAGTATCAAGAAATTCTCTCAGCTTGAACCGATTCTCAGTGTTTTGCAAAAGCAAAAGGATATAAGCACTGAAAAGAGTTTTGTGGTAATTCATTTGTCTGCCCTTTTCAGAGCTAATTAAACACAGAAACTTTCTATATCATCTATCAACTGGGTTTTATTTATTTTTTTGTAGAAAATAACCACATCAAATATCAAAAGCAACAAATGATAAGAAATAATTCAGCATTCTATGTGCTAAATCTGTAATGCACATTAATGGAGCACCAGCAAGTTTGACAAAATGCCATGGCATAATTATTTCCTAATTAGCTAGTGTAGTCAAACTTGTAGGATTTACTGCTACTTACATGACTTTTCATTGTAGAACTCAAAAAAGAAAATGATAATGGCTTCATGCTGTAAAGACGATTCTTTTGGTTTTGGTTCATCTGCTTATATAGTTTCAAAATGACATTGTATGCTGAAGCACCTCATGTTTAGTGTCATTTTTGATTTAATTTTGAAATCTCTCTAGAGTATTAAATACAAAATGACAAAAACACTGAATTGAATAACAAGTGCATGCTACAATTGTGTGCTACGATGTGCTATCCAAGATCCTAATGCCAAGTCTTTATTGTAAATCACATTGATCTGTAATTACAATGAACTATTAAGCTTTTGTATTCAGTCCTTGGAAATAAATCAATGCATCATACAGAATCGGTATCAAATATGTGAAACAGAAAAGTATTTCTGCCTAGAAATGTTGTTAACTTAGAGAAATTATTCTGAATTCTTACAGATATTTTTATATTTAAAACTAAATATGAGAAATATTATTTCTTTCCCCTTTTTTTAAGAAAGAAAATATTTACATAAGTCCTTGTTTAAAGAGAAAAAAAAATGCTGAAGGCTTTTTTGAATTCTGAAAGGAGTGATCTAATGAGATGTATTTTTCAGCTTGAGGAACAAAACCTACAATTTAAACTCAGCTGATTGATCCAGGTCAATCTGAAGATAAAAGGCTGGCATTTTATAAAGTGTCTGTGTTCCCAAACTGAGAGCAAACAAGTATGTTGAGAGAATAATACACTCAAATTCTATTGTGACTTTTTGACAGAGATCTGGAAAGTGTTTTACCAACAAAGTTTCGTATTTCTTCTACCATGGAAGGAAGGAGCATTGGAGACAATTTTATCACACTGTGATACCTTTCTTTCCTGCAGTTCACAGCTTATATTTAGTAACCCACTAGTTATAAAAAGTGCACTATCCAAACCAACAAACAATTTAAAAGTAAAACTATGTGAAAAAGACTGAAATTATGTACATTGGAATTTTTTTAAATGGTAGTATTCTATCCTTAGATAAAAGGGGTCAAGAGATTTTTAATATCCTCAGCATGGCAAGAACTCTCCCTTAGAGATCTTTACCCTGTTGTGTCCAACCAAAGAGCAGAATGTAAGGTCTGCATAATGACCCAGCACAACCATGTCAGCTCCTAATAACCCACACAGACACCTGTGGATTTTCGGATAAATACTGATATGACCCTATCTTATTTAGCTTAATAAGGTCACACCACAATTTAATGCTTAAATACCTGTACAATTACAAAGGTAATGAAGACCAGACCCTATTATATGTCACATGAAGACTGTGGGTGAGGAAATTTAACTATTTGTACTCTGCCATCTAAATGTACCTTATCAAGGTATTGATAATTTAACTTGTTTTATGTAACTTAAAGCTCTACTTTAAAATCAAAAAGTAGATCCAAAACTGCTCATTTGCACCTATTTCATTATATCTATACACATAGTGTCCTCTTTCAATCTCCACTTCTCAAAATTTAAATTTTCAGAAAACCATTGTTGAGATTCAGAGTACGTGTTATATACTACAGAGGCCCAGTAAAACAATGTATATTTAAAAAAAAAAAAAAAAAAAAAAAAAGGGAAATTCCAATTAATAAGGCCACATCTAGACAAGGATGAACACTTGTCTTACCATGGCATAGAAACATAGAGTCAGAAGGGGAGTGAAAACTATGGAAACATTTGTAGCATCTTCTGTGATTTTTCAAATTGGCAGCAGTCTCCTATTACAGAACTGACTCTTTTACAAGCATATTTTGAACAAGAATAGTGTGACTCAGGTCAGGCATTCCTCATTCAGCAATAATGAAAACAGGTCAAGGAGAAGACTTAGAACAGGCGTACAGAAGAAATGTCATCAGCCTCACCTCTGCTGTTGAGTGATCCCTCGGTCTGATTCAGTGACCAATTGTATATATCACAGAATTGAAGGAGACATTGCACTTATGGTGCCCATAGACTTCGAAATCTTCTTCTGAAAGTCTGGCAGGTGTAAAGAGTGATTTCAGAAGATACAAGCTACCTACATATTCGATGGAGAAAGACAACACCTAATTCTTCTACAGTGCTTTTCATCAGCACATCTTAAAGTCCTTAAATGTGGTTGGGTTTTTTTCTTCCACCGTGTCTTTATTTCTATATACTTTTTTCAGTGTTCTACTCATAATCAAATCTATGCATAAAGCTTCCTGTAATTAGAATTTTGAAAATGTAGAGATCATTTTAGAAATCTTTCTTCCAAAAGGCAGAAATTTGCCTCACCTGGATGCAGATTCCTTTAGGTGAATTCATTTTCTCACTATGCAATCTCTAGTAATTGGCACAGTACTTACCTGTACACTTATTGATTTTCTGTTTTGTGTGAAATATCCCTTGAAAAACAGAGAAATGGTTTTAAACCTTAGTATTCTTTATACACTGAAAGATGTACAGACTTTCAAACTGACAGTCACACTTTTATCTAAAGGAGTTAGACATCTTCCCACCAATATTAGCTCCAAGCAAAAAACAGATATGGTGCTAAAGAAAAGGCAGCCTGTTGACTAAGAAGGCAATGTGTTATGGGCCTTCAGAGGATAAACTTTCCATAAGAGAAGCTTCATGGACTGATTTCTAAAAAAGCAGACCAGAATTTAATTATAGAAACACAAGATTTGAAAGAGCTCCAAGATGCAGCTATCTACAATTTGATTGTCTGTACTAAGCTTGAGGCCTAGGATGTCTGCATAGACAATGCAAAAACAATTAAGGAGAGCTATCTCCATAGTTTTTTGAATGGAAAAAATCCCTAAAAATGGAGGCAAAAGGAATTGCAGATTGTTCTCTGGAGATGTTCTCTTCCCAGAATGATTAAACAGATTAAAAGTCTATAATTTAAGTACCTATATTAAGCAAATCCCATCTTCATTGTCTCAAAATGTTGAAATGTCTCTTCTAGCATATCATCAAAATGACACTGGTGCTATCACTTTGATGATAAAGCTGTATTCTTGAAAGGATATTGGTTTATTACAATAAAACCCAGTGAGTTTGTGCTAACTTGTTTTGAATGCTCTAAATTTTCCACGGAATAAGGACTTTTAAAACCTTGTTTTTAAATACTTCTGAGGCAAACTGCAAAACCAGACTTCCTACTGTAGGGCTGGTCACTCCTTGGCATTCTAAACTCTGAAAATTTAAATGATAGTTCTGCTATTGAATGTGTTTGCATTTTCCACAGCAGGATAATACAATTTCCTATTTATAAACTAAAAAAATTCTACAGTGCTTACCATAGCCTGCCTACACATGTGAAAGCATATTTCTTTGTGCTCACCATGGTGTAGCTCATTTCTTGAGGCACAGAAAAGGACATTGTAAATAACATTTCAACACCCACTTCCCAGTTAATATTGAACAAACAGAATGTATGGTTAGTCCATTAAAAGTAGAAAAAGGTTAATAAATACATAAGAGCTGTTAGTCATGTCTGTAATCTGCCGTATACTACAACTAGAATCACCGTTAAAAGGAGAAAAAAGCTGATATTACGGGTCTTGCTTTAGCTTCACTAACTGTAAAAAATTGGCCCTGCTCTTATTTCTCCTCCCTCTATGCTCCCTTCTTCTACCTGCATTACAAAGACAGCACTGTGATCAACACACTGATTTTGGCCAGAGGAGGCTTGAGCTGAAAACATACAATGTGCAAGCTGTGCCTTTCACTTGGTTCTGCTGTGAACACGTATGATTTGCTATAGAACGTGTTTCACAGCACCAATCACAGGTAACTCTAGAAGAAAAAGTTCTGAGTGAATTGGGAGAGGAAGTGAGATGAAGGGTACAGGATTAGACCAAACAACCACTTCTGATGCTTAGCATTTAAAAGAGAGAGAGAGAAAATAAAATAAAATAATTGTTTTGTGATGCTTGAGTGTAAATTCCAATACTGAAGATAGCTTTAGTTTCAACTAACATTTTAAAGTTCTGCAGTAAAGAAAGATGAAATCTACCTCTCAAATTCATGTTCTTAATGGCCATTCTCCATGGACTTAAGAAATAGCAGTGTTTAAATGAAATTATGTTTCATATTTAGAAGCTGAGGTAATTACTGAAAGCTTAACTTGCACACTGGCTTTGTGCTTGGTCCAGTTTCCAGGTTTCACTTTATATTTGTTGTTGGCTTCTTGAAGGAATAAACCATATTAATTACTTCATGTTTATATCTCTCATGTCAACCCATTATCAAGGTTAGTTTTAGTCCCTTTTACTTCCCTTGAAATGAAGAAAATAAAAGCTAAGGCATTCCACCCATTGGTAAGTACTAAGAAAGAGAATCTTAAAATTCACCTGGTCCTGGAACATTATAAATTAACTGCAAAAAGGCAGCTGTAAAAACTTGAAAGAAAAGTTAAATTAAATCATGGTATTATGTAAGTTTTTCTAACCCTGAGAGAGCTGACTCTTTACAAAATAATTTATTTTTTGATATCAAAGCACTTCAATCTCAACTTACTTTTAATAGATGGCTTTAGTGGCTGTATTTGTGGTGGCAGAAACCTTAGAGAACACATTGCAGCAGAGCTGTAGCTCATGAAGAAACAGACGCAGTGTAGTGTATCATGACAGGCTGAAATGGAATTCCAGCCGTCTGAAGGTAAATTTTCCAGCTGTGCTAGCACAGATTGGAATAACTCACTCATGACTGCTGCAGAAGAAAGTGTCAGTCTATATCTCAAACTGTAGCTATCAACCACTTTGTACCAATGCCTGCAGCAGACAGGGAAAAAAGTAACATTGTGAGATTAATGCATTTCTGTGAAGTAACTTGCAGTATTATAATATTTTAAAATAGTTAAATAATTTTTGCTCTGGGCTTATGAACATTCAGATATTTTTTAAATTGGTATACTACTTATTGCCACAGTACTTTTTTTTCCCTTAGAGTGGCTGCTTTTTAATACATATTCAATGTGATAGTGAAGATTTTTCTACTATAATGAGTAATAAATAAATAAATTTAGTTATGTCCACAAATAACTGTAAAATGAGAATAGAACTACAAGAATAATATATACACGGGAGGATGACGCAAGATGCTTGCAGAAGAACCTGGGGTATCACAAAATGGACTCTTAAAAATATCGTCACTAAATCAATAATGCATTATGTTTTCTTTGAAAAACAATAGATGAATTTTGAGCAAGTGAACTTGTTAAATCAACAACACTGATTTTAATGAAGCACACTTTTTTCCTATTCAACAATTCAGAAGTCACACTGACTCTCTCAAGTCTTATTTCTGTGACTAAAATTCATCAAGCAGTCAGATCTTTGGCTTATGCTTACAGGAAATGGGATTTCTAAATTAGTTTCCTATCTAATGCAGGCTTGGAGTAGTTTGGACTTCAAGATCAGACGAATACAAGTCTTTGAAGAGGGACACAGGAACCTAAAATGTGCAGAAATATCAACAGAAGATACATATTAGCATCACTGAGTTTAGATAATGCTTCTCTCTTTTCCTTATTCCTGGCCTCATGATATGCTGCAATACACAGAATATGAGACATTACCTTCAAAAGGAAAATCCAGCATAAAAATAAACAAGAGAACTGAAGATAGGAATGATGAAGAATGCCAAAATTTGAATGGTTCCTACAACAAGTAAATAGCAGGATCCTTATTAGAGCATATATCCTATTTTTTGGTCAAGGCTATGAACTCCTTTTGAAGTAATGACTGTCTGTTTTCCCAGCTGTGGCAGTACAAGCTCATTCCTGACTAGACTTTCTAAACTAATTTCCCTTGGAGTATTTTAGATTAAATGTCATCTCAGAAATGACCAACTTAATTTTAGTTGGTGTCTGGTCTCACCATCTCTGATTTCAAACATAAAAAATCATCAGACAAAGCAATCCTTTATTAAAATGGTGAGAAAATAGCTGGAATAGAGACATGTTTTCATTAAAATTGTGTTGGTTTTATATGACAATTGGTTTACCTATAGAAGAGCAAGTATATCAGGAACAGACTATAATTATCATCTATACACTATCTTGGTTGAATATTTATGCCTATAAATCAAAACAGAACATTTTGTCAACTGTGACGGCAAGGGAAAATCTTCCTCTGCTCTTATGCAAGAAATACATGAAGTGCAGACATGACTGTCAGTGCCTCACAGTCACTTGCACTTCTCTCCTTATTGCACACACGTCTGGGTGTTTTATGTGACTCAGTGAAAACTTACAGTGCCTTAGTGGTTCATACCTTTCAGTTTGCCTGAAATGAAAGGAAAATGCTTCCTCAGGTGACACTGTGCCTTCTGTGCTCTCATTCTTTTTCCAGCAACCATTTCACATACCACTAATCTCATAATTTCTGACTTTTGTCTGGTCTCATAGTGACTTTCTGCAGGAGTTTAAATCCTCTCAGAAAAACTGTGCACCCACTCAAAAATAGCACTGAGAAAACCAAACCTTTCTTCCTGAGAAAACCAAATCTTTCAAACACCTAGAAAAGGCCCTAGAACAAGTAACTACTAAACCTCTAAAAACTGGAATCCATACCTATTTTTACAATAAGATTTAAAGTCATTCAACTGTGTCTGTTTAAACAACATTTATTTCAGTAAAAATCTTCATTAGTTGTTTGGCAAATTCACTCAACTTCTGCCAGCTGCAGAACTGGATAGAAAATGAACTCTAATTGGACTTTGAGGTAGTAAATTTGACACTCCACGGAAAAAGAACTATTTGAAAATTTGCAGCTGGGATTTAGGTTTGTTTTGGTTTGTTTAATTTTGATACTTCTTTCACCACAGATGCTTTGAAACAGATGAAAATTATTTATTCCAGACCCAACCAGCTTTTCACCAGCTGTAGAAAAGTCAAACTGGGTGGAAGAGGAGATACTCATTTTAGTATTCCTCTATTTAAATTTGACTCAAGTCATCCATGAAAAATATTAGGCTCCATTCACAGACTATTTATAAAAAGCAGAAGGAAAATTGAACTAAACTGCCAGAAAGAAGGTTCATGCCTACAGAACTCAAAGCAGTTATTTAGGAGTGATTTACAGCCCCTGGTGACAGCAAAAGTGAATAACTATGTCCTGTCTCTCTCCATTGTATTGTTATGCATCGTCATGCCACATGAAAACAAAAGCTACAGAGAAGGAAACAAATCTCAAAAGCCTGGCCCCAGGTTCTGTTACACAGAATTGGTGTAACTACTGTGCACAGGTCAAACTAGGCTGACAGTCTCAGAAGAGGAAAGATTAGGAAATGTTGGAGTACAAGTTCCTATTGAGGTGCTGCAAGCCCACCCCCTGCAGCAAAAAACCCAACCAACCAAGCAACCAAAAAACAAACAAAACAAAAAACCTACCAAAAAAAAAAAACCAAACCAAACAAACAAACAAAACCCAAACTCCCTGAAAAGCAAAAACCGACATGTGACTGTAAGAAAACTTGCATATCCAGAAAATTAGCTGGATTTTTACTGTTTCATAAAGACCCTCCTGAAATGGCTGTAATGGCAACAGAGTGGAAGATTTGGTATATATATTCAACATATATACTCATTACAATAAGTTATGCTGTTTCAAAATCATGTTTTTCTGGTTTAAATTTTGGTTTTGGTTTATTTTGACAAAATTTATCACTTTTTGAATGCATTTCAGAGAATTCCAAAAATGATGCCAAGATCTCTTACATGGAAATAACCCATTTGGTAAATATTACCAATTAAACAGAGTAATCTGAAGATCACTATTTTTTATCTGGCCTACTTTGTCCAGTTTGGTCCTCCTCAGTAGAATATATTGACACAATGTGCTGTGAGTGCAGCAAAGGTGTGACTCACCAAGATAACTAAGGAATTGCAGCACACAGCATATGAGGAGAGGCTGGGATAACTTGTTTTATTCAGTCTAAAAAATAGAGGAAGAAAAGAGATCTGGTTACTATCTATGTCTGATGTGAAAACATTGAGAGAATGAAAACAGACTTTTCTTGAAGGTTCATGGTGACAGGACAAAAGACTGTGGACACAATACCTACTGGAGGAAATTCCAGACAAATGTTAAGAAAAACTTTTAAACTATTGGAATAGGTTCTTGAGAGAGGTTGTATAATCTGCATACTTGGAGATATGTTCTAAATACAGCACTGAGAAAAGTAACCTACCAGATCCTTCTTTTAGCAGGTCAGTGGACTAAATGACTCTCATATATTCCTCCCAATCAAAATTGTTTTATGACACTTTGATTAGGTAAGAATAATTCTCTGTTTAGCTATTCTGCAATGCTAGGAAATATTCACAGCTTTTTGTCTTCATTTGACTGAAGGATGAATTTCAGTGAAACGGAGATAAGGTCATTTCATAGCAACATCCAATACAGAATTATTTTCTGCATTCGCTGCTAAGTGGAAAGTACAGGGAGAGGTGAAGAGAAGCATAGTTTACATCTAATTGGTTGATTACAGGTATTTTTCAATAAATGAAAATTATTTATTTCTATTGTGGTCTTTCTGGAACAAAATAATCTGTTCTGTATGCAGTATGCTCATCAACACATTCACGGGAAAAAATGGCACAGTTTTGTCCATAATGTTTATTTGTTTCTAATCCTTCTAATCCAACCTACTATCATATTTGTCTCATTATGGCAGTAATTTTGTAATCATGTTGTAAGTCTGAACAGTTTTCCTCTCAGTGGCTGAGCCCTACCTGTGCATATGTGTCATTACAGTGTTTGTGTTGTTACCTAATGAGCCAGATCAAGGAAGCTGAAGACAGATCCAGATGAAAACCCACCAGTTTGCAGCCAGATTATTTGCATGAACTGGATCACTGCATGGGAACATTAAGAAGATTTTGGGAGAAAAAATTAGATCCTTTCATGTCTTATTAAAGGAATGGCAGAGGTGGTCCTGATGATGATGTAAACAATGAAGATAACATACATTAATAATGCCAGAACCTAGCATGATACTTAGCCAGGAGAAATCATTTTTACTACCGTACTTCTTGCTTCAGAGAGAGGAATATCTGGAGTTATAATAATCCTTAAGCAACATGGTGGAGACTAATTTCTGATAATAAATCTGACTTTTGTACATTGCTCACTTCCTCCTTTCCTCCTTTTTTTTTTCCTGATGTTTGAATCTACTCCATGTATTTAGCTTGATTGCACAATCAGCATTCTGAAAAATCCCATTTTCTCCCTCCATTCCCTTTCATCTTTTTACTGTCCATAAATAGAGGCAAGCCAGGAAGGGGAGATAAGTATATATCTATAATTGTAACAGTATAAAAACAACCCTTGAAACATATTAATCACTGACTAATCTTCCATACTAATTTATCCCACTTGTCTGACAGCAGCTCTTTCCTCCTCTGATCTTTCCTATTCTGAGACCAAGACTTCATGATCATATTCCTGACTAGCAGATGCAGCAAATTGGTATTATCATTTCACTACAGCTTCCTGTTTCCCATTATATGACAACTGTCAACTTTCTGCACAGTCAGGAAAATATAAATTCTCATTTGGGAAAGGAAAAGAGAAGAGAGTATTTTTCCTAAATGTGTTAACAATGTCAAATTGAAGTTTTTTGCACTGTTATTACATATTTTGAGAAGCACGAAAAAGAGACAAAGGAGACGTAAGTGAAGTAGGATAGGAAAAGTGAAAGCTTTGGACGTGAATATTCTCACCTTTAACAGAGCTAAGAACATAAAAGACCAAATCCCAGGACCCCTACATCCAGTCTTGCTTTCTGCAATGAGACTTTCAGCCAAATAAAATTTGATAGAACTAAGGAAATCAGTACTTGATCTTAAATGAAGAAATTATTTGAATCTTCCACTTATCCTGAACCTATATTAAGCAAATGAGTCAAGGTTAGATACTAACCAGTGTTAATAATAGGTTCAGGTACCTGGCATAGCCAGCCCTTAGTTTGTAAGTTACCTTCCTCTTTCTTTACTTTGAAATCAGAGTAGCATTTATCCTATATACTTTCTACTTGGTAGCTTCAGAAACAAAAGAAAAGATTGTATGACCCACTGTTCTCTACATTGGCCCATAAGTCAAATGGATTTGACCCTTCTCCAGTGCTTTTTGGTTTGTTGTTCATTTATCTTGCTTGTCAGGGCTCTGTATTTCTTGGTGATGATGTGAAATGTGAAAATGTATCCTCTTCCGTGGCTGCTTTTTATTTTTTAAAGGATAAAAATAGATTGAATCTCCAGACCCTTCCAGAAGAAAAGAAATGGAAAGGAACAAAATGATCTGCTGAACTTTATCACCAGGATGTGCTTTTCCCATTGCCTTCCTCCAAAAATGCCTAGAAAAATAGTGAAAAAAAAAATTAGGTTAACTAAAAGGTAATGTGTTCCATTTGCTAGTATTGCATACAGGTTCAGGTTTTTTTTTTTTTTACTTTAGGTTATTAAAATGCTAAAGGAAAATATATTGCTGTAGCATATGTACTTTAAAGTAAACTCCCACCATTGGTCATTCTGAGTACTGCCTTTCTACATTGACTTTTTCAATAATAAATTTGTTTCACTGTGCTATTTTCCTCCTAAAATAGTTAATCGAACAATTTGAGGTCCACTCCAATAACTAAGGATATTGGCTTTTTTTATTTTTTTGTATATTTTGCTCATGAGGATAAATATGAAATAATATACATTATTTCAGTATACCAGTACTTCCTTTTTGAAGGTACAAGTCTGCTTTTTTACTTCTGAAAAAGTGTTTAACAAAATACAGCATGTGATGTGTTAAATGTACGTCAATATGTATTTTAAAAAAATAGTTGACAGATGCTGAAATTTCATTCAGAAGAATAGCATGAATTTTTACTCAGAAAAGAAAAATATCTTGGTAGTCAGCTGTACAGAGTTAATAGACCAAATTATAGCCTCATTTAAGCTATTATAAATCCATAGCCACTGCTAGTGAATTTAAATTTAGACTAAGCTTAATGACAGGAAAATTTGGGTAATACAGCAAGGGGAGATGCAGTTCACATGCTAATTAACAGAGTAGAGAGATTTTTATGACAACTGATTACATGAAAAAGATGATATTTATAAAGGACTGGAACAGTGGCAGGACAAGCTACCAGCTCAAGATCCAAAGTGCACTCATCCAGCTATTGAGAGAATACTTAGGAAGTGGTAAGAAACACTGTTCATCCGCTCTGGGTGTCAGTTGTGGAGGTTGCTTCTTACTCCCTTCTACCCCAATATTATTGTCATATTTCTGGGTAGCTACAATTTTTGAACCAACCAAATTGTCTTGTAATAAAGAAGCCATATCTCACTCAGCTAACCTACAGACTAAGTGTTGATTAACTTTGCACCTAGTCTTCACTCTAGCATCTACTTTTAGCAGCTGATTTTATTCAGATGCTTAAGTAGTTTTCTGGGCATATCTCACTGTAACAGAAGTGAGTTTCTCTACCTCATGTCTCATAACATGAAATACATCAAATGTATGTTTCTTAGTTCTGTCATTGCTGATTTTTATACCTTCTTCACAGAAAAAGGGAAGTGTGAAAATGAAGGTAGACTTTGTAATAGGTGTATCAGATACACATCTTCACACCTACATCAAAACTAAAGAATGCAAGAGAGAAAGTTAGCAATTAAAAAATCTCATTTAAACTGTAATGGCATTTATATTCTCTTATATGGATATTATTAGTTTTCAATGTCTTCTGCCAGTTCAACAGGTGTTATGAAAAACAACATCAATCTCTTTTTTCTGTCTTTTTCAGTCAGGTGAGTTCACAAGTTTCACAAGCTCACTTTCAGATGGAACGGGTGGGTGTGCAAACAACTGTGCAAACAACAAATTCTTGGTAGGCTGTGCATTACTATTATCTCTTCTAGACACTAGACAGAGGGGAAAACTAGCTCCAGGTTCTCTTACAGCCAGACACCCGTTCATTTTTCTTCCATTGCATCTGCTTCACCTTCTGCTATTTTTTTTAAATTGCTCTTGTGCTGTGGCATAATTTTTCTCTTTCTCATGAAACCATTCCAGAAGATCTGGAATTTCTCTGGGTTTGCAATCAAATTTACCTGTGTCATAAAAATGATCTTCAACTAAATTGCCATGATAAGAAGATGCTCAAGGAGAAAAGTCTTACTGACTTTCTAGAAGTAACACTGTTCATCATATCATAATAAATCAGAACCCTAAGCTAGACAGAGGGCTGAGAGTACATTCCCTAGCAGCAAAAGATTTTCTGGAATATTTAGAATTTCATGAAGATAAAAGCTTCTAATTAGACAGAAAGAAAAAGACTCATGGGATAGCTGGAGTAAAGTAATTGTTCTGCCTTGTCACTTGGTTGTTGATACAGGCAATGCATACACATTAGTAGCAGGAACTTATGTGGTTCTGAATTGCTATATATTCCCTTCAATAAAACAGTTCTATTTCTAATTTATCACTCTTGTGGCAGAATCCCAAATCTTATCTTAGTTAAGATGATTCCAAAAATCTCAGATTTTGAGCAGATGGTGAAAACTTGAGTCTATGTTGGAACTGGAGAAAAGGAAAATAATATTTCAGTTTTGTTCTATACAAATGTACAACATGACATAATTATGCACTGGATTTATTAAGGAAGACATCACATCCAATTTTTGTACACTTTTAAAGTGGTTGCTTAAATTATTTCAATGAAATTGACTCAAACAGGAAATCAAGATCTCTACTTCAGGTATACTGATGGCTAATATTTATCAAGCTACACAACACAGGAATAAAGACTGTTAATCAGTGGAGGGTGGTTTAAATCAATGTTAATAAATTTCTACTGAGTCAAAAATGGCTCTACCTGTTTAATGAAGATATGAAAATTAAGTCTGTCAATTTGTTATATTCTCCAAGAGGAAATGCTTTTTTTTTTTTTTTTCATGAAATCTTTCATATTTTGGTGTATTTTAAACTGTTTTAAAACTGTTGTTTGCTAATTATTGAATCAGCTCTCTAGAGGAAAGAACTTTCATGTAGTTTTGTACTTGAATAATGGAAATTTTATCATGTTTTTTTTTTTTCAGTGCAGTGAGATGCTCTTTTAAAAAAAGCATCTATTTTTAATTTTCCTTTCCCCTGGGTTCTTGTGGCTGTACAGCTGTTGGACTAATAGCTTCTTTTTTTAAACTGGCTGTTGTTTGATATTTTTTTTTAATAAAAAAGACCCAAATCCTTCAGCTCAATTTTTCTCCTTTAAATTTGACTAAGTATATTCAAGCACTCTATAGAAGAAAAACACCACCCTAAAACAAAAGCCAGTACCAAAACAAGGTGAGTAAAAAACAACAATCCTTTACAGAGCAACTGGACTCACTCTGTCTTGATTCTCAAGAACCACTACTCCATCTGTGAGTGCTCAAGTAGGAGCCACTGCAGTGCAAGTGAAGACACTGGGCTTTATACCCAAATACACAAGATTCAATGTTTACTTTCCCTCCATCCTTTTGCTTTCCTGCCATCTTTCCTAAACATTTTTACTCATCAGCATAAGCAACGTGGAGGAGAGAAAGCTTACTGCTAGTTGTGAGGTATCAAGTACAAGTCCCTGGACAGGAAGGCACAGCAGGGCAGGGTGTGAATTCATCACATGAGCATAGAGTGAGAAGTACAAATTGTACACTAGAGCAAAGCAAAGTGAAGCAAAGCAGAACAAAGCAAACATAGTCCAAATTCTATGCATCATTTGTCTCATTTGTAAATAATTTTTATTTCCCTTCATATATGTATATCCAATAGGAAAAGAAAGAGCTTTCTGAAGGTAAAATCTATAGTGTTTGTTCAGCATTAGCTGAATTATGAGTTACCACTGTAAGAACAATAATTAATCTCAAAAGATCCAGTGCTGGGCTGGCATAATGTTCATGAAGTGAAAAAGTCTTACAGGATGTCTATTTGTGATGCAGGAAGTTTAGGTAAATATTTAAAGATAAAGAATAAATTAGAGATGTAGAACAGCCTTAATTTTGGCATTTCTAAAGTTTCGGTTTTTGAAATTCAAAACTTCATAATTTTTTTCACAAACTTTGTGGTTTTCTGTACAATACTTAGCGGCTGTAAAATCTCTGGAAATCATTTCATTAATATTGCTTTATCTAAGTGTTGGAAAAACAAGACTGTAAAATATCTACACAATAAAATATGTAAAGCTTTGCCTTCATTACAGAAATCATTTCTTTTCAGAGGAATTTCAAAATTTGCAGTGAAGTAAAAAAAGGCCTGATAATATCTATAAAAATTAAAAATATAAATTAAGAAGGGCTTACATAGAGAGCTCCAATCTTGCCTGTATTCAAAACTTGACTGACCAAGGCAGACTGTTAGTTCTGCTTAAAGTCAGAGCCTGAACCAGATGAAATATTTTTGTGACTGTGAAATGGATTTTTCCCTAGCAAGCAACTTGTATCTACTCATTATTTATACATATACTTAGGTAGTGAAGACAAACTTTTAAATATCTTTACTAGATACCTAAGTATACTTTTGATGGATGTTTCCATAAGTCTTAATGATAAGTTCATGCTTCTAAACTTCCTACTTCATAATTAGTCCATAATTACAATACGATTTACATTTATTTTCTCTTTCCATGGAACACAACAGGCTGAGTACACTGGACTATGAGGACACACCACTCTGTTAACAAAGAGAGAGGCTGAAAATACACACAGAGCAAAACACTTCATGTTGAGGACTCAATGTCTATGCTGAAGAAATTTTAAGGGATTCTACTTCAGACTACTTCTAGTCTGACCTTGTAAACTGAATGCTCCTTAGCAGTTGCACTGCTTTCAGTGCTCCTCGAGATCAGACCTTCCTATTTCTTTTCATCTGGAAAGGAACCGAGTTTATGCTCACAAAAATACAGTGAGCAGAGATATGAGGGCATTCATTTCGGAAGGACGCCCATGCTCTGACCTAACACACTAAAACAGATGTAACGAGAAGCTATGCAAGCATCATTAGTATGGAACTTTGCCCAAGTAGCAGCCCCTACAATCAGGGAGCTTTATTAGCACAGGTTCTGGCTCAACACTATGCTAATCTCATCCTCCTGGCTTCTGGCCAGCACAAAGTGCAGGTAGAGGTCATTTGCTTCTGCCTACAAAGTACCACATACACATTACCTAAATATGCATTTGTCCTTCATAAGGCACCATTATGTCTATTGCATTACTGAATGAAAATTTTGTAAGAGTTTAGTATTGCCTGGAGGATGCCGCTTCAATTTTACAGCAACTTTAAAAGGTTTAAAAGTATTTGTTGCACCACATTAAAATTGAATTCATTTAAACATCTGTTTTCAGTTTGGAAAGAGGAGATGAAAGATCTGAATTATAATCTGTGTGATTTAAATCTGGAATGTGGGTGTCAAAGGTCCCTGTTCTCCTCTGTAAAGAGCTACCTTGCTGATTAGGCAGAGACATTTCTTGAACCTGACCCTTCTACACTTCAACCCCATAGTCTAAGCAGAGAGTAGTTTGTGGGATTTGCTATTTCTCTCTATACACAAAAATCTTTCTAAGAAGTTATTGAAATGTTAAATAGCAGTGAAATTCATAGCATATTTAATGAAATTAATTGGTAAATTATCCCAGTCAGTTTTAAAAGAAACCACCTTTAATAAGCAACCTACTGGTTTAATGCACTGTCCAAATCTATCTCCAAAAAGCTGAGTACAGTACTGCTGTGTCTTCATTAACAGAGGACATATGTTGGCAGTCAATGTTTTTGTAGCTCCCTTGAGTAGTTCTGTAAGTCAGATTTCACTGATAATTGCTTTAACGAAATCTATTTTAACATAAAAGGCTTGATTTCAGATGTGGCCTACATTTATTTGTATTATGCCTTATGTCGGAAAATATCTGTACAGGCATTCGCAACACTAATGGGACTGCTCTTCTGGTTAAACAGATGCATAAGTACTTTGTTGGGTCAAGGTCCAATATCTAGATATACAGGTAAAAGTTCTTAAACTTGTTTAAATTCCATATATGAGCAAAAGAAGGAATGACTACCTGAATTTTCAGAAAATAACTATAGTCATGTCTGTCAGTGTACAAGGACTAAGCATGTACTTGGAGATAGAATCTACACTTCACTACTGACATCACTTCTCACCTCTGTATATTCACCATCAGAAGCAGTCTGGTAGATTAAAAATAATTAAGGGAACTCTGACTGAATATCTGACATACCAGTAACACAAGAATTAACTGTTCCTGCATAGATTGTTCATCTCTGTGGCATGATGGGCTCTCATTTGTTATAATATACAACAAATAAAAGATTTCAAGCGTTTGTGATTGTTGACCCTGATGAATAAATAAACTTTGAATCTTTCTTCCTGTTAACAGCTGAAAAATAAATAAAGAAGCCTAAAGCACCAACATAAAAGACCAGTTAATAAATCCATTATCCAAATGAGAATATAGGTTTTGTTTAGGAGCCAAGAGGGAGTCTTGACAGGAAATTGAAATCTCTCTGTCAGTCGGCCTCTTTTTCTGGTGAAATGACCAAAGTTTTCTATTGCTCTTGATTTCTCCCCATCATGAATTCTCAAGAAGAAGACAGCCTTGCCGTCCAAGCCTGCAGCCAACAGGTGGAGGAAAGTAGTTGGAGTCCTCTGTCCAAAACCTTTGATATCACAGGATACAGCAGGGAAACTAAATGAAATCAAATGTTCCTGAGAACAGAAGAAAAAAGAGAGATATCTCAAGACCCTTACTGAAGTTGCACGGTACAGGCCCTAATGACTTTCCTTGTAGAGAGCCTGAGGTAAAAAAGTAGTCATGGGAGGATGAATCTGGCTAGGAAGGAAGAATCAAGATTGTTGCTAAGATGTTGAAACATGTATTTTCTTTTTGTGATTCACCATGCTGCAGGAGCTTTATTGCATTTTGGTGAGGCAATCATAGAGGAACACCCAATACATCCTCTCTAATCTGCTGTCCGTCGCCTGGGGAAAGAGCACACAGTGATTTACAGGCCACAAACTTCATGGACAGAATGAAGACCTGGATTTTAAAAATCTCTTTCCTCCAAAAGCATTTAAAAGCCACATATACTTAACATAAACAGGTTTGTTCCAGAAGAAAGCCTTTTGTTAATTTCAGAGCTTTTATTTTCATAGTTAAAAAGTGTAAATAGCTCATTTATGCTTCACCCCTCCCTGCTGTTTGCAGATTACTGCCTTTAACCTTTTCCTACTCTCCTCTCCTCTCTTGGTGTACTCTTTCCTAGCCAAATAGAGCTAAATAACCTGTTTCATGCCAGGCAACCCCTTTGGTGAGCATATTGTTGGGCTGTAATTTGTTCAGAAGTGGGGATTGCTGAGTCCCTTTCAAGCAAACTGCATGAAAATCTTCACAAATGAGCCTATGCCATTAGTAACAAGAGTGCTGAGGGAGCCATTGTAGTGACTGAATGAATATTATGGATCACTCTCTGTAATTTAATTCTGGAACTGGGAATGTTGTGTAGCGTGTGAAGGGCTGAAGTACTGCCCCACCACCCCCTCCTCTCTTGCTCACAATCACACACAGAAGGAAATCAATGGGAGAAATATTCTTGCAGTACTGAATACATATGCACATTGGCATTTATGATAACTTCTGCTCCCTGTGGGGTGAAGAATGTGTCTTAGAGGAAATTAGAACAGTCTGACCCTGGTGCAGTCTCCAACCCTGCCATACAGGTCATGATTGACAAGGGCCCTTGTAAATAGAGAATTTAAGGAGGATGCTTTTCAAATTACATATAAGATGAATGAAATGACATTTAAAATGCCAGTTTAAGCAAGAATGAATTTTCTGAATTATTCCCTTCATAAGATGTCATTGCACTTTTGCTGCATTTCCAGGACATTGACTGCAAACTTCATCCAGTGGCTCATTTAAGAAAATATGCAGAACTAGAGTATTTAATATATATAATGGATTTGCATGCATGAGAACAGTTATTTACAAAGTACTGAACTGCAAAACAAATTTACATTAATATTGGATTAAATCTTTTCAAAATGCTTTTATATGTAAATGTAACTTGCCAAGTGCAGAGCTACAATATAAAAGAGAAAATGTCATTCCATAAAACTGACCTGGAGAACTTCCTAGTGTTGAAATTGAAGGTTTCCTAAACTATAAAATTATAGCAGAAACAAATAAAAAACTATAAGAACAAATGGGATTAATTCCAGCAAAGATGTCAGATAGTCTGTGTGAGAAAGTTAATCTGTCCTGGACTGACAACATTTTTTTGTTTGTTATATTTGCAGTCAGAGCTAATAAAACCAATTTTGATTTGTGGTAGAGAACCTCATTCATAACAAAAAGAATACTGCATCCATATTTGCATAGCACATCATGAATCACTATCAAATTTGGAGAGCATATGTTACAGCTTTCATAGCAGTTATTCCTCAAAAGGTGATTTCTCTGTTGTGTGCATACAGATTTAGAATTCTAATGTATGTGTCTCAGAGTGCAGGTTCCTCTTCGCTTGTCCCATTGGACAAGCACAGGTTTAGGGGATGCAGATGTAATCTATAGGAATATGGAGACTAGCAAATTTGTGTGGAATAAATTACATATTAATAGGCCTAATTTTTCAGAATTGTATTGAATACCCCTTGATAAAATAGCTGTTGGAAGAATTTTTTTCAAATTAGGAGTCTGTTTCATGTTGAATGACCTTAGTGGGTATGGTCATCAACACAACGAGTCTAAGAGAAGTCCCAATAAAACTTATTTTGTTCATGCCTTTTTCTTGAAAAATTAATGTATATTATGAACAATGTAAGATGGTTCAGATTTAGGTACTTTAATAATAAAGTTATTTGAAGGAAAGAAAATTCTGTCTGCAAAATTTGGAGGTAGCCCAAAAGAACATCCTCAGAGCCACCATGGAGCTGGCTGATCTTCACAACATTTGGTCTGGTCTCACAGTCCCCGTGATGTGATCTGGACTGTAAAAGTCTCCAGAGTTTTTTTCTTGACCTTCTCTCTCTTATTCGTGATGCAGCTGGCATGTTCTGCTGCACAGCTGCCTTTGCTCTGATTCCCCATAGCAAGCTGACACTTGCACAGTGTAAAGAAAACAGAGGAAAGTCACTGAAATGCGATGGGCCTGACAGCCTCAGAAGGAACAGCCAAAGAGCATGATTGGAGAGGTTCTTGCCATCTACATCAGGCAAGCATTTTGGATGCAAAGGCAAGGGGCAGACAGAAGCTGTCAGCTTATACACACGGGCATTTGAGATTAGTAACTCATTTGCTTGCTGTTTTCAGTTTAAAAGCTCTTCATGTCAAGTTTTGACAGTACCTTTGAAAGCACTTCATAAACCACTTCTGAATTTCAGCCTTCCTATCCTCCTCACCAGAGTGAATGGAAAGATCTGATCCTTACAGAATAAAGACATGGGGCAATGTGATCCACTTAAGATATGCAAGAAGTGACTTCTGACTAAGACAAGGTTAGCACGACTCTCTCATTGTTGATTGTTCTTACTTTACTGCGCGTCTTCTGACCAGGATCAAGGATGCTGTCTGGTATTGAGTAACTAACAACAGACATGGCATAAACTGACTATGTTATCACTAGTATCTGGAACCACCTCATTTTTTACTTGTTATTATTTCAAAATTCATAAATTCAATCTTGTTTCATTATAAACATATCTAATATTTGTCTTAAAGCAAAATTATCTTATGGCAATATTTGGAATATCATAACTAGAAGATTATTACAATTATTTGTTTCAGTATTATTCCTGCTTTGGCTGTACCATGCACATTTTTCCAAAGGATTTCTACAGATTAGTTTATTGATTATTATTTTGATCTTAACTTTGTGACCAGAGGCCCAAAATAAGATCAGAGATTTCTCATGATAAACATGCTATGATCACACATGAAAATGTAATTCTTTTCTCAAAGGGAATGGTGTACAGACATAGATAAGTAAGGGAAAAAAAGGTAATATTCACCCTGTTTTCATGTGCATTTTTTCAGATAATTGTATTTTTCGAATCTTGAAGTAAATATCAACTCTTCAATTCATTCCTCTGGATAGTATTTTTTAGCTGATTTCTTTTTCTCACAGGTATTTTTTTTGGGATTAATCATCCTTTGCCAGAGTAACAGAAGAGCTTCTGCTTTATTTCTCATGGAATTTATCCAGTTACAACTTTATAAGATAAATTCAGTTCCAAGAATAATAGCATTTGGTACACTGCATTGATTCTATAAAAAGCAGACTGGGAAGGGCAAACATATTGTAAATCAAGAATCTAATAATCTACATATTTTTTCCCCAGTTATTTGGAAACAGGAGCCTGAACTTTTACATTTTATTGCAGGCAAATGGGGGAAGTGCTAGAAAGTTAAAATGTGTTAAAATTTCTGCTAACACGTATCTGTGGAAAGAAAAATTGGGATAGGTATGTGTATTCACCAGCTCAGAATTTCTTTGAGGCAGGGAATGCTAAAAAGAGGAGAAAAATCTGGAAGTGGTAGCACTGAAAAACTATTGCAACTGAAGTAATATGTGTAACAAGACAGGCAATACAAGAAACATGAAGAATGAAATCTGAAATATAAGGCTGGTACCTGAAGAGTATTGAAGGTGTCATCCTAAATATGACAGAAAGTGAGCATTTGGGCCAAGTTATAAGTGAAAAGCAATTTGGAGCTGTGAAAAAAAAAAAAAAGATTGCTCCCTGTTTAAACCTAACGTAGTCTGGATTTAGAAAGATCTTTTAAAAAAGTAGAAGTATTTTGAAGACCATGTCTAACTCTCCAGAATGGTTCACGTGTTAACTTCCCATATCAAAACATAAAAGGACATGAAAGTGTCATAAAGTTAAATTTGTACTCTGTCAAGTTATTTTAGTTATTTCCCATTACAATAGTGGGAATTTCAGTACAAATTGTCATAATTAGATTCTAGAACACTTCAAGTTACAGCATGTCATGACAATATTTTGCATGAATTCATTCAGGAAAGGATTACCTTTATGCTGACTCTTCAGTACACTAAGAAATAAGATAACTTAAGAAGTCCTAAACTGTGATCCAGTTTAATCATTAAACAAAAGCATTGCCTAATGGATTAATAATATTTATTTCCAGAATTTACATTTGAAGTGTTTGGGCAAAATCTATGAAAGATCTGTCTATTCCATCTAATTGCAGTTAAGGCAGTAATTGTGTTCAATTTGGTCAAGCCACACAGATTTACTTGGTATGCTTTTTTTAGCCACATTTGGGTAACTTTCTCTTCCATTGAATTTCTTGCCTTCTACTTTCCTCTTAGGTGGGTGGTTTGGGAAAAATTTTGGACAACGTGTTAAATACTTTTTCCTGAATTCTTCCTCTTGTCCATCAAGAGGTCATCTTTTCAGTCTTTTGGCTGAAACTTTTTAAAATTCTTTTGTAAAAAAGATTGTATACTCTTTTTTATAATTTTATAATTGCAAAAGTATTTTATAAGAGCATAAATATAACCACATTTATTCAGAACAAAGGCTAACCTACTATCCTCTACCTGACTGTGGCAAACTACAAAGAAATATGAGAACAAAGAGGAGAAACAGAGTGCACAATTTATCTCTTCAGCTTCAACTCAATGAGTTCCATAGCTTAACGACCTGATTAGGTATCTGATTTAACTTGATTAGGCTAAATCTACTAAGTCCATCCAATGCCCTTTATTTCTTAAATTGCTCCCCTTCTTAATCTTTTTCACGTTCCTTCCCATATTACAACCTGTTTCAAATTCCCCTCAGCTGTCTGTTGATCAAACTAAAGATGATAGGTCAGTTAACCTCTCCACTCATGGAGAGAGATTAAATCAATCTCATCACTTAATTACCTTTGTTGACTTTCTTTTCACCTTTTACATTTCTGCCACTTTTTTTTTTTTTTTTTTTTTTAATTGGGGGAACAATAGTTTCACTGTGTTGAGAATGTTTGAATGTTTATGAGACAGTCGTGGGTTTATTTTTGTTCTCTAATCTTTCACCATTAAACCAATTTTTTTTTTTGACTACTAGTGAGCAGTGAGAAGAATTCAGGGATCTTTTTGGTGCCTAAATCAGTAAGGAACAGTACACTATGCACTCTAATTGTTCCAGGGGATCCATATAATTTTAGACTTTTCCAGACCAAATTACTAAATAGTCTCTTTCCACATTATTTTGTGCTGTTTGTCTTTGTTTTAGAGGTCATTTTTGAAATAAGTTATTAGAACCCATATGAAAGATATAGAAATCACTGTAACTGTAAATTACTTGGAATCAGTCCCTTATATTTTAATAAGAAAATCAGGTTTTTTATCATGAGCACACTGGGTGAAATTGAGTCCAACATACTTCACCCTGCAGTACTCCAGTTCTGCAGGTCAGATTTGACATACAGGTTAGTAGGACTGCCACAGTGAACACAAAAGATGATAGAAAAATCTCAGTGTTGGAAAACTTAAGTTATGACTACAGAATGTTTTTATATACATAAGAAATAGCTACTGAACTACTGCCAGAAATGGCTGCAACCTAGAAATATTGCGAAACATACTGTATTAAGGAACATAGGATTGGCATTTTTTTATTTAAAGTTAAATTCTGGTTGATTCCTTTTTGCTAGATTCACTGCCACTGATTGATTTCAAATAAACTTCTTGTTGTTCTGCCAGATTTTTTCGTAGGTTTCTGAATCTCAGATGAGTTTCTTAATTCTCAACTAGTCTTGCCTCCATGTCCCCCAGGTGTTCTTGCCTTATTTATCTTCCTTTTCACTGAAGCAGCACAACCAGGAACTGTCACACCCTCCAATAAATCTAGCCATAATTGTGAAGTGTTAAAAATCCTGGAACATAACATCTTCCCTAGAAAGAATCTTGGTCCTTTCCTTTTTGTTTTTTCTTCTCCTTGCTCCTCTTTTTGATAACTTCTTACTGTTTGGAAAAATTACACACAAGGAACTCCAGATAACATTATGAAGATCACCAACACATTGTTTCTCTCTCAAAACCTGCAGAACTCTCAAAAGGTTCACAATGAAGTTTAAACCTACTTATGCCTGTGATTAGAAATTAGAGATTAATAATGATTGGCATGAACATTCCACAAAGAATCTGTAATTATAGCTGCACAAATGAACAAGGAAAAAATACAAAGGAACTACGATGCCACTCAGCCCTCTCCTTTTTTATAATATTAATGAAATATTTCCAATTTCATTTTCTGGGGCTGCTCAGAAAAAGTATTCTAGAAAGAAACCAAATTATGGCAAATATGCAGGACTTATAATATGCATTTTAACTGTAATATAATCTCTATTCTGATTGTATGCATTTTTTTTTTTATAGTTTGGGTCAAAAAGAGATGTCATTAAGTATAAAAAGGCAAAAAATGTATGAATAATAGCTACATAATCAGTGCAATTCATTAAGTGAGCAGAAGCAACTTTGGCAAGAGTGTGATATAGATATAGAGCACAATTCTTTATGTGTGTATAATAAAGAAATATTTTTTTAATTTCTGGGAAATCTTTATATTCATTGTCCTCCATAAGTTTTACCTGAAATGTTGGTTCAGCTACAGCTGTTTGAACTCACACATTTACTACACAGTCTCCAGACAACAAACTTCAATGTGAATGCAAATGACCCTTTACATTCCTAACTCCCAAGTCTCCACAGCCTGCAAAGATTAGCAATAATAAACAACATTTTTCCTTAGAGATGAAAAAGGAAGGAGAAAGTAGAAAAAGTTACTGACATTATTTGCTGTGAGTCTCACTGTTCCTAAATGGGTATATATGGTTACAGCCTGAAAGCTGCGCCTATGGCCAAGCTGAACCTCCCAGACCAAGTTCAGGTGACTGAATCCCTGCAACCCTTTGGAGCAGAAATCAGCTTGAACCATTGAGTCCTTTGCCTGGGTTTCCTGACCTGGAGAGACATATACCTCGCATCAGTTTAGACTCAACATGACGGCTAATGTGTAGATGATGTGGAAACCTGGATAATTAATGAAGGATGATCTCAATACAGTCAGCTGAAGATTGTCAATATAGTCTTCAATCTGCAAATTTTCTAAGTAATCGTATCCATCCTGAGTCAAGTTAAAAGGCCTTCTAGGCATAAGAAGAACCTAGAACTGGTCTCCCCACAAAGAAAAAAAAAAAAAAAAACAAACCCTCAAAACCTAGCAATCCTGGGAATAATTACTTTTGGCCACTTCAAGCTTTCACATATATATATGATTTTTGAAAATCACAACCAAGGGGATATGCTGGAACTCCAGACATATTTTTAGGAAAAAATGCAGAGACCTCATCTCAAAAACAGAGGGATTCAAACAAATTCCACAAAATGGCTCAAGATGTTTTTATATCTCTGGCAGCAACTGATAAGGAAACTGTAAACATAAATGATATTATTTTTAATGAAGGCTCTCTTATCCTTCAGAAAACTCTTGTGTATATAGGCATGCAAACACGAGCAGTCTTTGAGAGAATATCTTCACAGTGTTCTATATTACAGTGAATGAAAAGTTTGTCACTGATGACAGGTATTGAAACAGGTTCATACAGAGAGAGAGAATGACATGTACTTTAAGAAGTCTTAGCATTACATCCATAATAGTTCAAATGACATTATTTTTACAGGTTAACAAAAAATAAGTATCATTTACATTAAATGTACATACAGACATTGTATTTTACATGCATTGTATAATAAATACCTCTAAAATTATTGCAATATTTTTCAATGTGTTTAAAAGACTGACATTTTTAGATTTTGCAATGTTTTTTTAGCTCATTCTATGTACACGTATAAAAAATAATTGTTCTTTTTAAAATACAGCTTGAAATCACTGGAATATTTGAGTAGTAATAAAAAATTACTGCTGGGTACCCAAACACTTGTGCTACTTACTCCAGGCCACTGAAATTAATAATGTCATGGCTTATGGGTAATAAAATACTGATATTGTTAAGAGACAAGTTACTGCCGAAAAAAAATAATTTGTCTTACAAACATAGCTTGTGTAATAGTTTACATATTAGGTAGGGCAAAAACCTATTCAGTGCAAAAAAATTTCCACCTTATTATATTTTTTCCTTCAGGACAACTTTAAACGTATTTTCAGCAATTCTTACGTGTATTTTTTTTTCAAAATAACACCACCAGCTATATTATTTTTATATTGCCAAAGGAAACTACCTCTCTTTTTGATTGTATGTGTTTATTAAACCAGCTTGTTTTTATGATTATGAGAATTATCTTGATAGCAGATCACAATCTTTAACCAAAGTTACACAGGCAACCTCCTTGGCTCTGTTACATCTTTTCTCTCTTCCTCTTTTTTATCTTGTTCTTTGTTTCCTTCCCATTTCTTCACCTTTACTAAGACCGCCCCCAAATATGTCTTTTCTAGCTTAAGTTTATGTCATCTTCCCAGCCCAGACATACTGACATATACAAAATAGACAGATATGTAGTTCTATGATTTTTTGTAATTCTTCCTTCCTTCCTTTCTCTTTTGCATTGTGAGGATGTCACCTTCTGTAGTCCTGACATGTCCCTACATCATCATGGCCTGCTTTTTTCACCATTTCCATAATACCAAGATATGTTCCATGACTCAATTGCAAGCTCAAGAGCAAGATATTTTATTTAGAGAATGACAAGATGAGAAGAAGCACCTTTCTCACTCTAAGCATATGAACACACAATGAAAATCTTGGGGCTGACCCACTGGTAGTGCATTAGAATCACAGATCTGTAAATGCACATGTACATGCACATGTATCAGAAATATATACATATTTAGGAACATACATAATCCATAAATACAGATGTCTACAAAAACTCTATTGATGACATCTTGTTGTCTAATTTTAATTTGATTTTAATGTGATTTTAATGCGATTTTAATCTGCTTGATATTGATGCCACATAAATACTCACATGATAAAGAAACTCAAGAGTAATGAGTGACAATAAAATCACAGAAAATCAGACAAAACAAACACAAAGTAAGATATTTTGTCCATAAAATGGAGAATCTGCCAGAGCTTGTCAATATTCTGTTAAGAAATCCTGCAGCATGGTATTCCAGAAGCTCATTGAAATGAAGAAGCCTCTGTGAGGGTTTGCCAATCCATCCGTGCACTCCACACTGCCCGATCAATACGTAATGAATGCTTACAAAGTGACACTATCAGCAGGGGAACTGTTTGTATTAATGAAGAAAAAAGGGGACCTAGGGAAGGAAATCCTCACACTGTTACTGCATGTCAGCTAAAAATTCTTGAAGGAACTGAGACTGGACTGTTACTGTGGGGGGAATATTGCACCTGAAAGCCCAAAGGACAAGTGTAGTAAGAAGAAACTCAACAGCATAGGCATTCTGGACCATTCAGTGCTATCTCATTAAGAGATGTTTTTGTTATTAACAGCTTTTATTATTTTTGAAATACCAATCTTTTTAGCAGTGCAGTACTATCTGGGGACTTTATTCTAGCATAAAATCTGATTAGGTTTGAGATTGCACATATATACAATAGCAGGACAGATCCTGTATGGAAACATAAAGCTTAGCAAACTGAGCTCAATAAGTGCTTCAACAGTGTAAGTGCTCACACAGTCATCTGGAGCTCTTACCAAGAAAGCAATATAACAGATTTTACTCACTTGTGGTTGTTACATATTTACTGCATCAAAGCAAAATGTCAAAGCTCCTTTACTGTAAAACTGTAGTGAATAGCAGCATTACAGAGCTGAGCTGCTGCTCTATGGTGAGCTTGCTGAAGAGACAGAGTGCTTCTCCACTCTATCTCTGTAAAGCTTATGAAGAAAAGCAAATGAGAACCTTGAACAGAGGCCCCATATGATTACCTACTGATTTGAATGATCGTCTAAGTTTGCAGCTCACTGCCAGGCTTGGGGCTGTACTTCATTCCTCAGCTCATCTGCACTTTTTTCATCATGGAACCTGAGTGTGGTATTTCTATCTGCATGTGTTGCTGATTTAAAGGTGCACTCTTGTATTTCAACATCCATAGCAAAGGTTTCACTCTCATAGTTGGAGGGGACTTTCACCTGCAGCAAGTTAATCTGTAAAAATACATTACAGAGGACTGACTAGAAACATTCAGTGACTTTTTTCAGGCAGAACTGGCATATATTTATGGTGATTTATTTAAGTCCAGTCACAGATATTTGCCTTCAGTCTCAGCAGAATGTCAGTTTTTTATATGTTTTTTTTTTTTTTTGGTGCTGCTTGTAGTTATCAGGGACGATGTCAAGTCAAGAAGCTTGTATCACATAAATAATTTTCAACAAGAACACCAAACTTAATAGAGTTCCTGGAAATTAAGTTTATGCAGCTCTAATGCTCAATACACTTCTATTCAAGGTGACTTACTATTTTACACCCACTAAGAAGATGACGTTGGTTAAGAATCTGCTGCAATTTTCTTATCCTGGTGATTTGACATTTGCTTTTTTAGGTGGTTAAAACTGAAGTCAGGGAAGCATTGACATCTATTCCAAAACTCTATTTTTCTCTACAGGAAATCTTCTACAAGGTTCTCATGTTCAAACTGGGTAAAAGCACTGTCATTTAAGTAATGGGCAGTACACTTCTTTTAGTGGAAAATACTTTGGGTGGCTATTGCCTTGGGAAACCAGCAGAGAAGCCACAACTGAGAATCAGACACTACTGCTGTGAAGAAGAATATGTTTTAAGTTTCATTTTTTTCTTTCTCAAAGCTACTAGGGAGATGAAATTTTCAGCAAAAAATAGACATCAGTCTTAGTAAGTGTAATGAGATTTTACTACAAGCCTCTGCTACCTAAGATGTGA
The DNA here is from genome assembly GCF_017590055.1 of Onychostruthus taczanowskii. Taxonomy (NCBI): domain Eukaryota; kingdom Metazoa; phylum Chordata; class Aves; order Passeriformes; family Passeridae; genus Onychostruthus; species Onychostruthus taczanowskii. The sequence goes on along the minus strand of NW_024503568.1, from coordinate 5,155,366 downwards.
AGAATAATAGTTAGTCCTTCAAAACAATGGTAGAAATATAAGCAGATAAAAAAATAAGGGAAAAAATTCTTAAAACAAAAAATCCTCTTAAAAGATATGTGGTAGAAAACGTAACAGATAAGTTTACTAAGGAGTCAACTGATTAGTAAATATTAGCACTCCCTTTTTGTATTTCTAAGGTACAAAACATGCATTGATTTTTCATGGACTCTGCAGAAACAGGAGAAACTGAAATCAGATGGTTTCTGAAACTGCTACTTGAAGCACATCTATAAAATCAGATCAAGAAACACTAAAGGTAAACATTTCTATATGCTTCTGTATTCTCAACCAGCACATAAGTGCTTATCTGAACATAATTTAATGTGTACAGTTGCCAATTTAAAGAATGCAAGACATATATTAGGAGTTGATTTTGATTTTATCTTTTATGATATCAGGGAAAGAATATAGATTTTTCCTTAAAGTAGCCAAAGAGGAAAATGGTCCTTTGCTTTGTCCTCCACTGCATTGTGCATGGTGGCACATGGCTGTGCAAAATAGTCTCCAGATAGTCTTACACTTTTTAGTTTACAGAATTTTATCATATTTTATATCTTCAATCAAGCACCATAGGTAGCAAAAAAAAAAAAAAAATCTGTGATTGATTTTCTGTGTAGTCTTCAGTACTTTTTGTAATTTTTTGTAATTTTTAAGGCAAAGACAAAGCCCTCTCACTCTGAGTGGCATAAAAAATAAGAATTACAGTCTTAACTGGTAGACATTGTTTTAACAATAACAGTTAGTCGTAGTGGTATATTTATGTAACTATAAAAACTTTCATTGCACTCTTCAAATGTGAATTTGAATTAATTTGTTTGTCTTGTATTCACTCTTTCTGACAACTGCAGATGTTTTGTTATTTTCTAATTGTGACTGTATAAATTTGCAAACATAAAACCCGCACAGTTTTTGACAACTCTTTATTTGTAAGCTAGTAAATGTACAGATTCCTAGCTTTGCAGTTCATTTTGTAACGGCTTAAATAAATCTGAGCCATTTGCCTTTGTGAGTTCTGAAATCATGTAAGCAAAACAGTTAAATCAGCAGTTTCCACACAAAATTACCTGGGAGGATAGGACCTGGGAGTTATGTTTATACATAAGGTTATGAAAATATTCCTGTTGCTTTTATTTGCTCTGATGAGCCTCATTTAAGACATGACAAAAATGTATGACTTTTGGAGTGGGCTACTGCCATCCTGGAGAAAGAGTGGTTTTTCTTCACTTTTATAACTCTTTGTTGGGCATATTTAAACTCCAATCACACATAATTTTTATTACCCACCGTCACTCAAATGAGCAATGGACAAAAAAGTCTTTTGCCATCCATTCAGTATCTATCTGTTTTTGTTAGTGATAAAGGCCTGCAATTAAAAACCTTTTTACATTTCACTTCTTTATCTCAGGCATAATGCATTTTTGTACACTGGAAAAAGAAGGGGTTTTTGTTTGTTAGTTTGAGTTTTTTTAATTCTAAGATATTGCTTGATATTTTTAGGAGAATACTCCGACTGTGGTTTTAACTTTGTATGTCACTGGATCATCCTTTGCTGTAGCATATCAATATTTTGACATCCAACGTGGAATAAGTAGAGAACAAATTCAAGAGGAAAAAGGACCCCCTCCCCCAAGTCTCAGATAAAATTCTTTCTCCATTTAATTTGTGACCTTTGCTAAGTTAGAAAAAGAAGTTTTTTGAGCCACCTTGGGCCTTGTTCAGCGTTGAGATGAACAGTGACTCTGTATCACTGATTTGAAAAAGCCATTTGGAATCAAATTCGTGACTGTGCTATGCTCCAGAAATGTTTCTGTCTGAATGATATGCAGGTCTCACTTCACAATGAGGGCCACACACAAAAGAGCAGTGATTAAAAACATTAAAGATGTGGAAGTTTCTTGTGAAAGAATTGAATATTTCACATGAAGAAAGCCAGAGCTTGATGAAATACTCAGTTCCTTTGTATCTTTATTCATTCATGTGGCATAAAATTAAGAACAAAGGAGACTTCTTGATTAATGGCCTCTGCTAATCATTCCAGTAGAATACACAGAGACATTTTTTATTTGATTCCACTACCAAATTAAGTTTGCGTTAATCATAAATGTCACTTGCACAAAAATCACACATAAATATTCAGAGTGATCTATATTTTATCAGTTACAACAGAATGCTTGGCAGCCAGAATGGATTTAAACAAGCAATTAGTGAATCAGTTATTAAACATTTTAAACAAATGTGATGTATGAAACCTGAGTTAGAGGAATTCCAAGAAACTTAACAGGTGCCAGAGCTGGACACAGATTTATCATGTATGAAAAAAAAAAATCATTAGACCCTAACCTACGACAGAATTTTCTTTCCTTACATTTCTTTCAATCTCTCTGATATAAACTTTTGAAAATTCCTTTGGTAAATCCCACAAAAGCAATTTCTGAGTCTTTTCATTAGATTTGAATTTGTGTTGGTTTTCCTCATGCGTCCTCTCTTTGCTCTAAATTATCATTTTTCAAGCCTGTTTATGACCATAAATTTTATGGAAAACAACATCCAGAGAAAATCTCTGAACACAGTATGTATATATACATATATTTTTTTAATTATACTTTTTTTAATTGTACTTTTCAGTATTCACAAAAAAGCTGCCTTCATGTTAATTTATTAAGGCACAATGTAAACAATGGAGGGAGCTTATTCATATTTTGATTCCCGTGGGCTAATGCTTTCTTCTTTAAATAGGATTATTGTTTACAGATTCCTAATTAAGCTTTGTGGAAATCTGTTACCTTGTGTGAATTAGAGCAACAAAACTTGATGCTGTGTCTTTTGTCTAAGCAAACTCAAAAAAATGGTCATGCACAAATTGATAAATTTGAGTCTGGCAGTGTAAAACAAAAACAAGAAGTTACCTTGTGGGACCTCATCCCTGAGCTTTTAGCAGTTAAGATGAATAAAATAGTGTACAATGGAAACAGGTCTTTGGCTGTGTGTGGAATTTTTGTTCAGGTATTTCATCTGGAGGGGAAATACTGCTTTTTAAACCTGAAAGGCTTAGTGTCTGGAAGAGGTGCTATATATTATGTGCATGTGTGTGTGTGTGTTTATAACACATGTATATATGAGAAGTTACTCTGGATGGTTACACAAGATATCAGGGTCTTATTCAGTGGAGGAAGGATATTAAGGCTTACAAAAATTTGTGGATGGAAGAACTGCAATAGTTTCTGGTAAGATTCTCTTAAGAACATCATACATGTTTAAGACTTTTCTTCAATTCTCAGTTAATTCCCCTAATATAAGTCTCAGACTAAGGCATTTACTGGGGCTTAATTATTGACTAGGGCTTATAACTCAAAATAGGGTTTTGAGCTGTATGCCACTCTCAGGCACTCAATAATCTCCCAACAGTGCCTCAATGTGTGTTGCTTAACTCACATTACATTAAACATGATAGTTTAGACATATTTCAGTACCAGAATTGATTAAAATATTCTTTCACTTTCCTATATCTTGTCTACAGGCTGTGACACAGTCTGGATCTCACAGTCTGATAGGTACTTTCTTCATGTTTGCATTGCACCAAAATGTTAACTCCACTAGCCCCAAGGCTGCAATGAGGCAACTAGATTCTAAAACAAAAGAAATTGTTCTAAATTCTAGAATATGGGTTCTTCAGACCTGCAGCTAAGAAGAAATAGGATTCTGAGACTCCACATCACTGCTCTTATGTCCATCCCTTTAGCAGATGATCAAGGTAGTCTGTATGTTTCTTATCAATTAAGGAAAATTCATTAACAATATCATATCTGAATATATTCCATGCTTAAAATTAAGATGTATTCAGCAGTGTTAATGAACATGTGGTATGCTGGTTGGTTTTCAGCTCTGAAACTGAATTAATTTGACTTCCACTATTCACTTTGTTGGTTACATAGTATTGGTTAAATTTGTTGGTGAACCTCACTCATCTCCTGCATTTAATGTTATATTTCCTATTTTTTAAAATTAAGTTCACTCATAAATGAAATGAAAACTTCTCTGATTTCTTCCTTAGCTATTAAAATTGTTTACAGAAAGTGAATCTGTGAATATTTAATCTTCCATTTGTGTTTAATTCAGCCTACAGCCAAGAGTATGAGGCAGTGTTAAAGCATATTGACTAGGAAGGATACTAGGAAAAAAATTTTGATTTTAAAACCTGGACTAGATAATTTTTTTTTTTTAATTTTTACTCTTTCTGGATCATACTCAGCCTAGCACTGTTATTTGATAGCCTTAACCTGTGATTTCATTCTTTGTCCTGTTATTGAGGGCTTTATTGCACAGTATCTTAGCATTCTATGGGTGGGAAGCAGTAACATGCTGGATACTCACCAGTAGGGGGAAAAAACAAAACTCTTACAGCTTTCTAAAACAACCTGTGAGATGAGATGAGATAAGGCACAAAGATAGAGTGGAATACTGAAGAGGTAGTAGTCCATGAAATACCTGCTGGTTTGCCTATTATCAATACATTGTAGGCAGCATTATAAATTGAATTCTGAAAGTCGTGATTGAAGAGAAGATAATGGAGTAAACTTTTAAATAAAGAGGAAATGACATCATGAAAGAAATAATAAGGTGTTTGGATAACTTAATAGAAAAACTACAATAAATTTATGAACATTTTTGTATTTATTGTAGTCTTTTTTTCATTTCTGATGTTAATATAAATTCAGATTGTCCTTGAAGGAAATCTCATACATAACTGTGAGCCAACAGAAAATTTCTTAGTCTCTTCTTACCTATTAATATTGTATGGTTCATGGTTATGTAGCTTGGAAGAACACAATTGATGTTGCTCCAGTCAACAGGCCTTGAAAACTGTCTCAATAAGGATGTGGATAATAAAAAGTAATAATATCAGAGGCATCATTAAAATAATAATTCAAACATATTTCCCTTCATTTATCAGATTATGATGATGGAATAAAATGCCAGGTAATTGTGTCCTGCATCTACTTATCTCGAAGACTGGAAAATGGCTTATTTGGTTGTTATTAAGTCCATAAAATTTTATCTCTGCCACAAACTTTTATTCATTTGAAAAGGGAAATTTTAGTGGTCATTAAGTTAAAATTAATCTCAAAAAATATTGCCTTCTAGTTCAAACCAAAATTAGAATTAAGGATCTATGAATACTGGAAGAAATGCAAACTTTTACATGGGCAATTCAGGGATCATTTCTCATTATTTTTTTTACTATATATAATTCCTCAAAGACTTGTTATTATAAAGGCCCAGTCCACAGAGCACATTGCCTGATTTCCTTTAGTGACCATATATATTTTTCTACAATTTTATTTTCAAGTGTTTCTCCTGCATTTACAGACTAGGCATGTCAATAAATAGTCATTCTGACATAGCTTAGCATGATGACAGTCAGTCATCATGCTAAGCTATGAAAAAATAAATTGCAAAAGCTTTGTTGCTCAATAATGCTCAAGTACTTAATAAAATTTTCTGCATATATTTTTCTACCAAAATTACTAATGTGTACTAAAAAGTAGGAATGCAAAAATTGGGTAGAATCTCAAATAATTATGAATGTCTAAGAGTATTATTCTTTCCTCTAGCAAAATATTTTGCTAGAACTATACCTGACTGACTTAGCTGTGAAAACAAATAAGAAAACCAACAGCATAACCAATGGACTGCATTAAGAATATAGTATTGCAGCACTTCAGCAAACAAGTACCTGCTTTTTTACTATCTGATACATGTAAATTATTCATTTGAAACAATCAAAATAATTCTTTTGGATTGAAGCAATATTTATTTAGAGTTCTGATATGTGTTGGAAGTTATATTATCTGAAAAACACATCTCTGTCTAACTGAATAATATGAAGTGCCATTATATATGAATATTGTGGAACATCTCAGGTTTCAACAGAATTATTATATTCAAAGTTAAAGACTATGAAGAGGGCATATTGGAAGAATATAAAACTCTATAACTTGTAAAGTATTTCCATTATCTACACGTATTTCAGAATTTTTAGAGACGAATAATGTCTATTCCCACACTGCAGCTGAAAGCAAGATTCCCTACCATTTCCCGACAAGGTAGATTTGGTTCCAGTGTAGTCTTCAGGCAGCACAAACCCTCCAGTAGATGAATGTGCACATATTTTAACAAAATAAAGAGCAAAACAAAATCAAGCAAGACAGTAAATAGATAATTCTGAAATAAAAATAATATGTTACTGAAAAAATAATGTGCAGCTTTTCCTCGCTTCTTAAAATGATGATCTTCATTGTTTTCCAACAATTTTTCCAATGCATTTTATGGATGTCGCTTACACAAATCTTGGGGAGTTAATCTGGATAAAGTTATAACTAAGCTTTTCTGGCCCTCAGGCACCTAAGTCTTGGCAGTCTCCTGCTGTTTGCTATCAATGCAAAAACCTGCATTACCTCTGTGTCCCATGAGGGCTATTTAGTATTCAGTGTTGTGCATTTTTATTCTGCCTTCAAAGGTTTTTCATTTCATTTTATGTAGTTACACTGTACTGTAAGTGGCTGATATCACAGCTTTGCTTGTCTCAGGTGGTTTTTTAAGCATATAATGGAGCATCACCGACCAGCAACACTGTGGTTAATATCTGTTAATATTTCCATGTTAAGCCTCTACACTCAGTATTTAACAACACAGCTGAAAAAAATCTCAGGGGTGAAAGCTGACACTGAAAATGAGTTAATAGGCAAGAAAGTCTGATGGTTTCTCTGAAAATACATTATATCCAGTGGCACTCTGCAGGTTGATATATACTAGTTTTCTGAATGCCTTTTTTGCTGAAGTACATCTGGGAAAGATTTCATACAATTGTCACATGAGCTTTATGACTACTGCAGGCTTGTCTTTTTTTTTTTTTCCTCATTTTACAGGTCTTCTAAACTATATTAAATGTTGCCACACCTTATGTATGTGTTTTGTAACCTAAGTGGAATTGAAAATGATTGGTCATATGATGACAAAAATGTAGTTTAGAGTATTAGCTGGTTTTATATATCAATTAAAACTTTGAATTAGGTGTTCTACCTTTATATTACACACACATATACATGCAAAGATGGTGGTCTCCATTATGAAATTAGCATTTACCATCAGTAGCTGCATCACAGTAACTTAGCAACATAAATTAATGGTTTTTACTGGAGAAAAATAGTATAGCATCTCAGAATTCACAGGCATAACATTTATTAAACTGGCTTTTAATTGCTGATATCTTGCAATATTGCACACAATCTAGGGAGGACAAACAAAAATTTGAAAAAAATTATGTTAAAAGCAGATCTCATTTTTTTTTCTAGTTTATTCTACCTTAATTACTAGCTGAGATATGAGAGTTTCACGGAGGAACTCAAAAATGTATTCCACGGCTCTCTTATTTCTGAATATGTATCTAGATTTGCATAGAGTCTTGGAATTGTTGAAAATAAATAATGTTTGGTAATTTAATTCTCTACTTAAGTTAAAACTAGGAGAAACTAAGATAACTTTTTTCCATCTCTGCCTTCCCATCTTTCTCTGTAAGGTGTTTTGAGGTTAGAATTTTTGCAGGTCATCCAAGAAATTAGGAACACATATCAAAACTAGTATCCCAAGAAACTTCATTGTAGTCTTCAATAATTGCAATTTCATCTTAAATTGTTAAATCAAAAATGACACTAAGTAGGTGAGTGAAATAACTATTAAATTTCACTGTTTTCAATCTCAAGAAACCCTATTTTTTCTTTATTCACAGGTGTCAAATCGTGAATGTTTGACTGAACTTCCTTAATCTCTGATAAATATTGGTGAATGATATCACCAGCACATTCTCTCTCTCCAGAGGTTTATTTATTTTTGCTGATTGCTTCTGTAATTACTCAAAGTCATTTCAGCAACTTTTTGTCATCCTGTAGATGACAAAGAAGTTTTTCTGATTGGATATTTGGTCTCAGTGTTGGGGTTTTCTTTAAGAAACAACAAACTGCGTTTCTATTTTAGCTAAGTCAGTTGAATTCATAGCAGGCAGTTACAGTAAGAACCAATTCAAATCTTTGCAAGCCTTTCTTTCAAGAAATCACTCACAAAATGCTTTACAGTAAAAGCTAAGTTGTTCCAGAGCTTTAGGTCCCACCTGCAGGGGTAGCTTTTGTGTCCTTTTCACTGGAGAGCAAAATTGTTGATGTGGAATGCTGTGGTTTACCAATTTAGCTGCAAGACAAATTCTGGAGGCACAGCCTGTTAGACTACGTCAAAGTTAGTTTCACTTCACATTAGTTAAACTTTGGACCATAAAGCAAAGGCAAAATTGGTAAGGCAAGTTACTGACAGGTTTACAAAAAGCTGCAGAAAAAAAATGTATTATTAAAAGCATATGATCACCATTCTGGTACATATATAAAGTGTCACTTTATCTTAATTGAGTACCATGGCACTGAACATCCAAATGCATCAAGTGAATTATCAAATTTACAAGGTACCAATAATTTTAAGGTAAGTAGATTGGGATAAGGAACTATTAAAGACAAAATTTCAAATTTAGTTTTGATCATTTTCCATGCTTATATTTTGAGTCAATAGTCTGCTGCAGAGATAAAGGATAAATTGTTTCCTTATGTTGAGTACATTGTCTCAACAGTAAGAATTTTAGACCAGGTGCTGAAATGAGAAGAGACTTTTGCATGGTTTCTAGTGTTTCCTAAGAACATTTGTGAAAAATGGCTAAGAATGAAAGAAAAAAAAAAAATTAAGCAGTGCCAAACCTTCAGTCATTCAGAAAAATAGAGGAACTGAGCTATCAGTTAAAGATAATATGTCCTGTTGTTAAAAACATAATATTAAAAAATTTCTTCCTTTTTGGAGATTACTTAGCAGCTACTCCACTTCACCGAAAGAAGCTACTTCTGACTAGTTCTAAAATTCTGATAAATGTTTTACTCCTTTTCATGTTATTTTTAGTTTAAGGTTTTGCAGTTTTATGTATTTAATTTTACTTCATAAAAGCTTAGATAGTGATCCAATTTTAAAACAATAAAAGGGAAAACATGAAGGATCTCCTTTAAATATACTGACTTAAAAAATTTTTAGAATTATTTATTTATTAACTAATTATGTGGAACCAGGGTATTTCACCGAGATTATTTTTTAGCTTCTTCCAATGAATTTTTTATAAAGAAATTATTAATCTAATGGGGGGAGTGGGGGGGGAGGAAGTATCAATACCCAAAACCCCAATATAAATGGAATGATCAACCATGAAAAAGAGGATTATTTTATTCTAAAAATGTCACAGCAGTACATTTTGACATTAGTGAATTAGTATTTCCACCCATATGTTTCTCTCCAACAACATTCTGGTATGCTGGCATTCACAGCCTATTCTGTTTATGATGTGATCACAGGCTGAGCAAATATGCTTCCTTCAAAGTGCCATTGTCTGGATTCTTTCCAGTTTCAGTGGTTCCAGCAGAGAAGCAGACCCTACAGGGACCCTGAGCAGGGCTGCAGCTAAGTGCCAAGCCTTTGCCCAAAGGACAGTGAAGTGTTCTTTTGATCCCATTTCTGCATGAACTTAGAAGAAAACGGGCTTGTGATTGACTTAGTGGGTTTCCTGTCATCCACTATGGGATTTGCCTTCGTGTCGTTTCCTAAATCTTTGATGTAAATAACATGGAAATAACTAATTTCAATCTGTGGATTTGCAAATGGATTTTGAAACCTGATTTCTAATGGCAAAATGAAGCCACATAGCGTGAAACAATGGACCCATTTCAGGAGCCATTTCACATGCACTTTTTTTTTAAGAAAATGAAATGCTTCATTTGTGCAAATAGCAACTTGGACTGCTTCTTCACATGCTGTTGAATGCTTTTGTGTTGAATTTTTTAAAAACTACTGATAAAAAGGTTGTTTGAAACAAGGGTAAGTCAAAGGATCACTTCTAAAAGGCAAGGTAATGCTAAGAGCCTATCAGGAAGTCAAATACATGACAGCTCTGAAAGCAAACATAAAGCTGCCAATATTATCTGGGGAGTGAGTCAAGAAGCCAGGCATTACCAAAAAAAATGTCCTCTGCTGTTTGGCATTTTGGGGTCTCATGGGTGACATTGAAAGACAAAGGATCCAGTGCATATTAAAAAAAACAATATGGTGGACCTCAAATGTCCCTGCTGTTCTTGAGGACAGCTTCATGCTGAGCAGCAATGGTGTTAAAAAAACCCCACAAGTATATCTGTTAGAACATGGAAAGCATGTAAAAATAAAAGCAATTTCCAAATTCACCATCTTTGTTATATTTGGGAATCAGATAAGTTCAGGTGTAGCTCAAGATCCTGAGGGGAGGTCAAGCTCAACTAAATGCAGAGTTTCACTAAATCCAGCCTCCAATACTAGCTTTTGAATCAGCTTGCTCCTGCATAAGATAAATTTTAAAGAAAGAGAATTACATAGCAAAGGATCCTGCAAATAAAAACAAATCTAACAAATTTTATTTACCTTTTATTTAGTGTTGAGAGACAAGTCCTGGACTAGATATTCTTTTAATCAAAGATTCATAAGATTGACCTTGATTTGGGTTATTTATCTGAGTTTTTTTAAATTTTCTTCTCCCCTAATTTTAAGGCTTGTTTGTTATAATACAATTGCATTAGTAATTGAATATAAAGTAACTGGAGTAGATAAATTTCTTGTTCTTTTTCTCTAAATATTTATTTCCTTTAAGTTAATATCAATGTACACTTAAAGTGCTGGTGCATTGTATATTAGAGGTGAATTTTGTTCAGAAGTATTAGCAGAATTTACCAGAGATGTGTTTTAAAACTTCTTTAAAATTATTCTACTATTATGGATAAAGAGTGGAAGAGAAGAATATAATGTATAGACAATTATCATAAATATCTGAAGTAATTGACACTGTGCTGGAATAACACCTGGGAAGTATGAACCAGTGCAGATAAAAGTGAATTTCTGAGTCTGCATTTTGTTTTAAAATATCTTACACCACTATGCCTCTTAGTGTCATATTCTCTCTTGAGGGGGCTATTGGAATTTTTCCAGTGGTTTTGTGTAAAGATTATTAATGTGATAGCTCATTTTCATTTGACTACATTCTTTGAAGAGTACTAAGATAATTTTAATAGCCTTTTAGAAATTTCTGTATTTGTCTTTAAACAGAGGGAAGTTCTTTGAATTTTAGATAGATGACGAACAGAATTCAAGACAGCTGAAAACAGGGAAAGAGCGGGCAAATAGTGCCATTCCTCATTATGTGACATAAAAACACATTTCCAAAGGCAAATATTCTCTTAGCAATTTGTGCTTTCTAGACTACTACCAGATTCCTCTGAACACCAAAATTAGAGTGCAGACAAGATTTCCAACTAGCAAAATATAAGACATTGAAAGCAGCAGTGATGTTTTGAAGGAGAAAGACCTTTTAAGCAAATGAAATCTTCTTCACCTGCACAAGAATAATTCAGTATGTTTTTTTACAGCAAAATCACATCTTAAATAATGTTTCATTTTTAACTTATGCCAGTTCTCTGGTACATCAGAAAGACTTTAGAATGTTTATTTATTCTCAATGCATTCATTATTTTTGTTCAGGGAGCAGTGTCCTAAATATCATAGTGACTGGTTATTTCATTATCATAAACATCAACAGGGCTTTTCTGAGTTCTTACAGTTTAACAGCATTATCTTCAGAGACCAGAAGAAATGTGGAAGGAAGCAGAACCTTATCCCCCAATATGTTAGAAGTGAAATTTTTATGTGTTACTGTAATCTTGCATTTTTTTCTGGGTCTGTCATCTAAAATAGCTGAAATTAAATAATGCTGAGATCAATTTCAGTAGAGAAGTATGAATCCAGAAAGTGAGTTTATAAGTAGCAGAAAAAACTGGTACAGAAAACTGTAGCACATCCCACTGTGAGTAATGACTTGTGAAAAATATGTTCAGTTACAGTTGAACATCAGCCAGTTACAATTTAACTCTCTTCATAGTATCAGGATCTTTCTCTTCCTCATTGCATTCTCTTTATCTCTAAAGAAATTGCATGATTTTATGTTTTGTTCCTAACTGCACAATTTTGCAGTAATGGAAAACCAAGCTCTAAGCATACATTTCAGTTTAACCTACGGGTACCGCTAAACTGGTGCTGGCACTGCTAAAATCTCCCCTTTAAATCAATGTAAAAAACAGACCGTGACTGCAGACCCATCCTACAAGCTGCAGGTAAGAATGTTAGTATGTCAATAACGTGTCCACACTGGCTCATATAATGTCCCATTGTGCTTCAAAATACTGCACATCTGTGGAAAACAGAACTCATTTTGATTTCTATTTCTCCTAGACCTTTGAGAGAGCAGAAGATGGCACACTGAAAGCTTTGCAAAAGCAAAAGATCCCAAGAGATGTCACAGTGCATACTGTCTGAAATTTTAGATTTTACAAGTGTTGGATGTATTACATGCAACACTTTATGCACCTGTAAAAAGGATTTTTACTGTCTTAGAGATTGTCTTTTGATAAAAAGATGCAGTTTCAAAAGGATAAGACTTTATGTTTCTTTCCAAAATTTCTAAATCAAACTCAGTCAAGACCCTCCCTAAGTGCCCACACAGAAGTCAGGATCTATAAAGATCCATTGTGACTTCCACGTCACAAGTTGCAGCTTCTCTGAAAGACAAAGAACACAGGTGGTCTCTCTTTTCCTCACAATAAACCACTGACACAACAAAGTACAGAAGAAACCCCAACAAAACCAAAATAACCCTCATAAAAAAAACAACAAAAAAGTCTCCTAAAGATACAGGATTATCTTCCCTTTGGAAGAAAGGAGAAACTTGGCTTTTTGTTTTTATCTTTGAATAAGAGGGGAATATTGTCTCAGCTTTGATGGAGACCAAAGCCTTTCTAATAGAATGGTATTTCAAAGGGTGCACAGCCATGTCCTGGTTTACCAAGATTTATAGATGACTGTATTTAATTCATACTTTGAAGTAAGTAGCAAGAGAAAAACAAAACAAAACAGAACAAAAGCAGGATGAATAAAGAAAGCTCTTGCAAATCCTAGAATGGGCTTGGAATCTCAGCTTAACATTGCCTAGACTGTTTTAAAGCCATCTTGAGCCTTACAGCTAGTTGAAATAAGTGGGATGGAGTGAGGCAAAGCTAGTAGGGACAGGAAGATTGAGCAGCGTGTGGAAATTAAAGTAGGTATTCAGAAAAATATTTATCTAAGAGTGCAAAATCTAAGGATATGATGACTGCTTAAGAATTTGGTTTAACAGTGTCTTTGAAGAATCATTGCTTTCCTGAACTGACTGAATATATCTATATATAAGGCAGGGTATTTTAATATTCTCTGAGATTGAAGTAAACACACAGGCTTATTTCAAGTTTTGAAGTTTTAGGAAAGTGGCTATGACCAATACAAGAAAACAGTTTCTTCATGCTTTTCTGTGTTCAAAATATATTCTAATGTAAAAATCCAATAATTTAATTGCAGTAACAAACTCACTGATGTGTGTTTATCTTTCTTTTACACACAGGGATTTACTAAAAATCGCTTTATGGAAAAGTAGTGCTATGTGCTAAAATCCAAACTCAATGGACCACTGTACATAAAAGTTATTAAAATCAAATGGTTCCTTTAGACTTTAAATTCAAACTCAGAGCAGCAGCTAATCCAAAAGGAAATTAAGTGAAATGCCCCTCTGGGAAATGGTAAAACTAGCACACCTGGGAAAAGAGTTAAATGCTGAATCAAACTAAGTACAATGAATTTCTTTGGAAAACGCACATTTTCACATGTACACATGCATGTGTGCACATATCCAAACATTAAACATTCAAATTGCTTAATTACTATAAAAGAATACAGTCCTAAAAATCACATGAGCACCTTCTAGTCTCTTCCTTTTTATTGACCTGCCTAAATTCAATGACAAATAGGTCTTTTAAACATTTTTCTTATTGATATTTTCTCATTGTACAAAATATAAATGTCAAACCTTTAACAGAGCAATCATATTACCAATATATAAATCTGATTTATGTTTTTTAACCCCAAGGTCAAATGTTAGGAAAAATCAGCCTGTTTCTGACAACCTTTGTAGATCACACACTCAATCAAAAGCAGCTTGGTAATTTATATGACATGATGATTAGCCCACAGTTTCTCTATAAAACTTGAGAGCAAATCAAACCTTCAAAATGCCCTGTCTTGCTCTTGAAGAGTGTCAAACAAGAGGTGGAATTTGTTTAATAGGAACAACCCAACTCAGGTAAGCACATATGATACTATAAAGGACTGGGGAGACTTCCGGGCCATCCACAGAAAGCACCCATCGTGTTTTTTTTCAGTGGCTGTGAAAACTAAGCTGTGTCCCAGCAGGGTGTGGATACCTGTGCACGACTGGACCTTCTACTGGTGTGCGGCTTTCAGCCACACACATCCCCACCACACCGGATTCTTCACCTGTCACCTTGTTTGCTTGTCTTTGGAAAAACAGATGCACTAAAGAATTCACTCACCATACAATAACTTTCTCACTTATTTCTTTAGTCCAACAACCTTAATTTTTATTTACGTTGTTGTTTTTCAACATGAATGGCCACCTCTCTAAACGCAAGCTTCACTCCAGAAACACAGAGTAGCAATCATATATGGTTTTGCTCTTTAAAATCTGAATATTTGATAAATTAATCTAGGGGTTTTTTGCTAGAAAATTTTGCCAATGAGTAAAGGAAGTGGATGAATTTAAAGACTGATAACATTTCCTCTTTAAGGGAACTCGTCCTGCAAAGTACATCTAATGCATCCAATAAAATCAGATCTCTACAATATGTTATTGAGTAATTAGTACTTAGACCAGAAGTTCTACCTCTTATTAGTCATATTTATGCTCAGATTGCATAAGCTAAATTGATTGCTTAAGGATCCACAAATACCATAATCACAAATTTTATGGTTTTATGTAGGATATTAGGAAAAAATTGCCTCATTGTCTTCAATGTAAAACAAGATTACTTTTCCCTAAGCAATTCAGTAGAAGGTACATAAAATCAAATATGTGAAATCACTGGTTCCCTAATGCCACTGTTCTCAGTAGAGATAATTGCTTCATTCAGTTCATAAATTCTCTTGCTTGTTTGCATTTGTAGCTTTCCCACAGAACCTCACTTCACTGGTCTGATGTTAGATGTTGGTTCAGCTCTGTTATTTCTGATTGAAATATAGTAAATTGACAGCAGTTAAACATGGATCCTATATCATTATTACTGGCTTTTGCACAGAGATCTATGAAGATCCAACAGGATTTCAGTAATTTATTTGCTCTCTGATAATGTCTTAATACTCTCTCACCCTTTCAGAGAGCTTGTCTGATTTCTGACTATGTCATAAATGAAATGCCCTAAATTTTCCTAAATATATGTATTTACTTCTTCGCAAGAGACAGAACATATTAATTCTGAGGAGAGTCTGGATAAAAATAGGAAGAAGCAGTCATTTCTTATTATTATTTTATTATATTATGTCTGCATTTGAGAAGCCCCAACTATGTAACTGATACAACAGTAGAATTTACCAAAAAGAACTTGGAACATGTTACATATATAGAATTATGATTATCACCCCTTTATCTAACAGGTATTTAATCATTATCTGCTCCAACAACCTGAGTAACTCTGACTTTGTAATCGGTTAACTAGATATATTTATTTTTTAATATCAAAATGATTCATATTAACTTATACTTTGAAAGAATTTTTCTTTGACTTACTAGTAACAAAAAATATCTATCAGCTACTCAGATTTTTGGAGGCCACTTATAAGCTCAATTATATTCCTTCTACTCTACTGATGTAATTTTAATGCCCATATAAGTATTTGTGTATTAGAAATGGGCTTATATGTTTCCACTAAGCCTTGTATTTGTGAAGTTTTCAGAAGCTTGTCAAATATCCCATTTATCTTTTTGTGATCAAACTGTCATCAAAATAATGTTTACTTTTTAAAAATAGTTTATTTTTATTTAGTGAATTAATTGAACTGTTTACAGCATATGCTAACATCCATATATCAAAACCTCTTATCAAGCTACAACAAAGAAACTCCTCAGTAATCTCCTTTTATGCTGGGGTTACACTGGTTTCAGTAAACCTCACTTCTTTTTCACTGTTTTACAGCATAAATATATCAATTTTTGACCTTTGAGATCAGTCTACTTTGGAAAATCACTTTAAATTTCATGATCTCTGTGTCACAAAGAACTGCTCAGACCATTTGATTCACAGTGGAATAAAATGGTCATAGTAGTTCCTCTTTGATCTTTTGATCTTCTTGATTTCTTTTCTGGGAAAAAAAAAAGTAGAACATTTTAGGAACACAAATAGAATACAAATTGAAATATAAATGTTTAGTTTTCACATCTCTCTTCTAAATAAATTACATTTGGAGGTCTTTCTCAATGGTAAGAAGAACTCAAAATCAGTAAAAACCTCTTCAGCCAAGTTCTGCAGTCTAGCGAGGAGTTGTCTTTGTCACAATAAACAGCAATGTATTATTATCTTATAATACCTGGTAGTTTTCTTTAAATTATTGTGTATTCTGACTTTTTTTTCTTGTCCCAAAAGGCTCATTTTATCTCACTAAAAAAATTATACAATTTCATATTTGTAGATTTTAGAGTTTCAGGGATGCTTTTATCCCTGCATCACTTTCCATAATTTCATTTGTATTAATTCAATATCGTTGTTCTTACTTTTCTTTATTTCCCATTTGATAAATGGTGATATTCAACCAAACTGCAGGGCTCATCATTCACAGGCATAGCTTTTTAGAAAGGCTTCATCAAAGTCAAGTATCTAGCCCAATGTATCAAAAGTGTAGGCATTCATGATTTTTCTTGTAAGTTTTCTCTTTGCTGCTCTATGACACAAACTAGCCTGCTCTGTGGAAGTAAAGGAAGCAACACTTTCCTAAACAGTGCTAATTCACCAAGTTTGCAATGAGCCATCCTGTTCTCTTTGAAGAATGGGGCATACAGATGTGGGTGCATTCCTAAACAAAATTTTCCATTAATTACTCAAGAGTCTACCCTAATTTGAAAAATGACAATTGTTGAACTTGTAGAATGATTTCCAACAGAAGACTTCTGTATTTTTGCTGTTTAAATTGAAATATTTTGTTGCTAATATTAATTTGAATCCCATGTTTCTCTAGATCAAGTTCAAACATTTTAAGAAAAAAAAAAACCCAAATAGAAAAACTGAATGAGATATGCTCATCTGGATGAAACACAAATATCGTATTTCATTTAAGCTTTTTACTTAGAATATCTTGGAGCTTGTTTTGGTCTGATTGTGTATGTGTATGTGTGTGTGTGTGTGTGTGAGTGTGCGTGTGTGTGTTGGGGGGATGTGTTGTTTGGACTCTCTTTTCCCAGTTAAAGAAAATAATATTGCTTTGTTTTGTTTTATATTTTCAATTCTTATTGCACTAAAACCCTAATTATTTAAACATCTTTATATCAGTTTCTCTATATTTTCTTAAATTTAGATTGTTGCTATATGGATTGAAACTAAAAGTTCTGACATAAATGCCTTCTACTATTTCGCATCTTAGAGGATGTTTCTTCACATGATGGGTATTCATCCAATATTCATCACAGACCATTTTTTTTTTTTTATTAACTGTTATATAACATAGACACTAAAGATTCTTCACTTATCTATATCTATCATTCTTTCTTTGATTTGGATGTACATTTTAATTTCTTTTTTTTTTTTTTTTAATCTAAATTAGGGTTACTTCATAAATTTGAAAAAAAAAAAAATCCAAAATAGATTTTTGGGAAAGAAACCAAAAAATAAAAATAAAAAATCCAGAATTTTTAAACCTGAACTGTAGTGGAAACTGGTAATCTCACAGAATCTCTCTTCTGGAAGAGGTAAAGGAGGTTTTATTAAACTCTTCTGAGAGTGGCAGTGACATGCAGTTAAGGAATAAGAGTAGCTCTATTAGGGGCATCTCCTTTTAAAATGAGCATAGTGGGTAACTGAATGTACTCCAGGTTTTCTTTCTGTGCAGCGCCATCTTCAGAGCAATATTTCATCTCAGCAACACCTTGTGATGATGTATTACTCAGATACATCATCAGCCTGAACAGTGTTTCAAATGATTTATAGACCTGGTAAATCATTAAAGTGAGGCACGGTGATGTATTATTCAAAGATGGCACCATATGGGCAAGAAGCTTTTAAATGCATAGTCAACACAAACCCAGAACACAGCATAAAGCACAAACAAATTCATACCATGCAGAAGGCAACTGCCCTAAGCTCACAAAAGTTCATGCCAAATGAGCTCCAGCAATGATACAAAGCTCTGCTCCTCTCCTCTCATGAGCCATGACAGGACAAATGGAAGTGCCTCAAGCTGTGCCAGGGTAGGTTCAGGTTGGACTTCAGGAGGAATTTCTTCAGTGTGAGAATGGTTACACATTGGAAGCCATCATCTCTGAAAGTGTCAAAAAATGACTGGATGTAGCATTTGCTGTTATGGTTTAGTTGACAATGTTGGTGTTCTGTCAAAGGTTGTACCTTAATGATTCCATGATTCATAAATGTGAGCACGGCTGGATCTGTACAGGAAATACTTTGAAATAAGAGAGACATATATGAGAAGTCTCCCACTTGGAATAATGGGCAATGGGATCCCAATACTTATCCTTGCTAAAATTTTTGAAGGAGATGTGCACTCATCTCAGTGCAAACACATCTTAAGTACCCACCTTCAACACAAGGAAAGGGAACATTTGTGTTTATGCACAGATGTAGATGGGTAGAAGTGTGCAAGGAACACAATAATGAGCTGTGTTCTGCTGATTTTGAATATAGTTCTGGGTCATTCTTTTAAATGGATGCAGAATCAGCACAGTAAAAATTATCTCAACCCTGCTTGTGGTTACAGGAGCAGGCCAAAGCCTTTCAGCACATAGCACAATATAAGAGTTTGTGAAAAGAATTTTGTCTGTAAGAATTTGACAGTAGCTAGAAAACTAGAACTTTAGTAACACATTTTATAGCTTTTTATTTCTTGCTATTGTAAATTACTTCCTACCCTACAACAGGCAGACAATACAGGTCTAGTTCTCTTATAAAAAATGTTCTCAAGGAAAGAAAAATGAGGAAGCTTGGTATGACTAACACTGACATTTTAGTTACCCTTGAATGTAGCAGTTTCTCTACACACAGCAATGCCCTATTAGGTGTTTCATAGCTTCTTTTCTTCACTATCTGTCTATATTCTGTGGAAATATTTATTTCTGATGTGAGCAGGCCTATTTCCTTCCAATCCTCCAACCTGTCCTTGAAATTTTCTTTCAAGTAGCTTGTTGCACCTTTAACAATGGTCCAGCACTGTGTAAAGGTGGTAGAAAAGAGGAAGTCAACCCTTTATGAACATGTATCTTAAACTTCACAATGAGGGTCTGTGCAGTATTTCTGCAACAAAAACATAATTAAAAGCAAAAAAGATCAAGTTCAAATGTTTTCAGTGCCAAAAACCTAACAGGACTAAGGTCAAAAGTTGATGGGAAAGAAACTTCTAGTCCATCAAAATATAAGCACAAAACCAGCATTCCTTGAGACCTCCAGTTGTAGGCCTCCACATTTTTAATACACAAACACAGCAAAAGAAAACCAGTAGGTTTTGGGGTTTTTTGATGTTTAAGTGTTGAGAAGAGGAGGTGCCTTTCTAGTTGTGATTGTATTTGGGAAATATGTGAATTTTCTCAGTTTACCTTCTCTTTTGTCCTATCTCTGATGGCACCTTTTAAAATCCACTGATTAGCGACTTTGTGTACCTCCATTTAAACAAATTTTCTTGTCTAAGTATGTGCATTTTGTGTAAAGGAGATCTAAATACTTCTTCAACACACCAGAATCTTTGAGCATGTGCTGCATGATACATAAATATCTGTCTAGGAAATTTGGGAAAAAATTAGGGACCTTAATTAATGTATATAATAGGTCAAATTAATGGTTGCAATATGAGGTCTTGCAGGTGGGTTTTGGGATTGAAAGGAGGAAAAAATAGAAAAAGAGCTGGATAATATGGGTTTCAAGCACATTATGTATCACCTGAGCAAACAGAGAATGCAAGTTTTCTAACGTAATAAAAAATTTCATTCAAGATTGAACTGTGCCAGGTGTCCAATTTCAACAAGCCAGATAATTTAGCATTTGTTGACATTCATGATTTTTTTCAGGAAAGACTTTTTTTCCCCATGAGACTTGTTTTCTGAAGCAACTCTAATTTCTGCTGATATTTCTTATCTCACCCTCAAACTCCCAGCTAATTTAAAATTCCATCAATTTATCTTTGTGAGATAACATCCAAAGCCTTTTAAGCACCCCTTAGTATGACTAATGTACAGATATAAAATATTTTACTGAAGGAAAATGTGGCTCATATTTATTTATATGGAGCTAATTATTGTAGGGAAAAAAAAGTTTTCTGTTGAACCTTTTACTCATTACATATAGGCCATATGGAAACACAGAAATCATACAGAAAATAATTGAAATGTATCTATTTTATGTCCTGGACACGAACAACTCTATTAAGAGTCCTATTTTGGTGTAGAAAGAAAAGTGGAATAAAGACATAACCTGATATCAATCAGTAATTTTCCCATTTTGTTTGAGTTTGGATCAAAATAATTTGATTCTTCTAGTCACAGCACAGCAGGAATAACCTGATTTTCTTAAAATCTAACAGTTTTATTTACTTTGCAATAGCAGCACCTTTCAGGACCATTACATTGATGTTGTCTCATTACGTAACTAACAATGCCTTAAATGGTATTGGTCCCTGACAAACAACAGGTTTTTTCTGGAGTTGCTCCTATTCTGAGTTATAAAACCTGGCTTCTTAAAAACACTGAGACTCTTTAAAAAATCTATAGACATATAGATATGTGTTTATATATAAATAGAACTTTAATCTCAACATCTATCATGTTCATATATCTTTGACAGACCTAATGGAAATAAAATAATATATTTCTACATCAGAAGATTCCTTGTCTTCTGCAGATATTCAGAGATAAAGAAGGTAACCTCATATTACTTATACCAACTTTTAACGAGGATTCTGAAAATTTCACTATACTTTTACTTGGTTTATTTGGTTTAATTTTTTATAGCAATAATAGACTATATCGGTGCACAGCAATTCTATCTACTGAAGATTAAGAGGCACGAATGTAGAAGACAAAAAATCAGAAAATGTAGTCAGCCTGAATTTGAAAGAAAAGTCAGGAGTTAAAATTGTGAAGTACAAGGAAAAAAAGGAGTTGCATTTGGCAAATGACAAAAGTGCCATGAAAAGAATAACTTTATGTCTAATAGTTGGAGGAAAACTGCAGGAAGAACTTATATTTTTCTGAACCAGGAGAACAGAAATGTCTGATTCTTTCCTGCTTAACAGTTCCCTGAAAAGGAAAGAGATAATTTGTTAATAGAAACATCTGAGACTGAGAATCTTAGCCTAGAATAAATTGTTCATAAATTGTTCATTTCTTCAGATTTCTCATATTCTCAAGAAACTTGAGCTGAGATGTTTAGAAGGCTGTCAAGGCATTTAACAATTATTTCATAGAATCACAGACTATCTCAAGGTGAAAGGGACCCATAAGGATCATCAAATCCAACTTTCAGCTCCTTTCAGGTATACCTAAACACTCTTTGTTAAGTGTTTCCCTTGAGACCTTTTACCTCCTTGGTCACCATCCAGCCTCTTGTCCTCTTATTTTTATTCATAATCCATATCACCATGTCTGAGTTTGAGAATCCAGAACTTGCTGTTGGTAAATTTCTAAACACTGTTGGTAAATTTCTAAACAAAAGACAAATACTGAGTCTTTTGTTAAAGAGGAAAAGAATTGTACCAGAGAATTTTAAATTAAACAGTCTAAAAGTAACTCTTTCAAGATAAATGGCATTGACTCTCTCATGGCACAAGTTGCTATTAATGTAAAAGCAACAGAAGGCAAGAGTAATAGCCAACATAGAATCTTCAGGAAGAAGTTATATTGACTAAATTGGACTAATTTTTATTCCCAGTAAGAATCATGAAGCAGTGATTATATTTCTTAATTTGAGTAAGAGCTGGTTTAATTAGAAGGCACTATTTTTATGGCAATCTTATAGCTAAGTGCAGAAGACAGTCTAGATGAAACTTTACTTAGATAGGGAAGAAACATGTTAGGAAACAGTATTCACAGACTAAAAGATGCCTCTGAAACTGTCACTCAGTAGGTTTCTGCAAGGATATGTCATTCTTGATGTTATTCAATGATTACATCTATAGTGTGTGCAGGTTTCCTCATTATTTTCACTGTGAGAAAAGCATTAAGCTGAGAGGAACAAATATTGTGCTTGAGTACAGGACTGGATATAGAATTTTACAAAAATAAAATGAACCTGAACAAAACAAGTAAGAAATTCTGTTATCAAAATTTAACCTGGTTAAACATCTTGACTGCAGGATGCAGGGATTATAAGAAATCACAGGCAGACCATGAGTCAAGCCATCACACAGTTCTGTGAAAGGGTAGGCATTGCACTGTGATGCATAAAGCTTTTGTAACTCTCTAAAAGCACAGTTTCATATTTGAGTTTAGGAGTCCAGAGTCCCAAGCCCCTAGACTGAAAAGAAGAACTGATGGAATTTGCTAGCATATAGAATAATCTATGAAGAACAATATCACACTTACTCCAAATATACAACTGATTTGAAGATAAACAATCTCATGAATCCTG
Organism: Onychostruthus taczanowskii; assembly: GCF_017590055.1. Classification (NCBI taxonomy): domain Eukaryota; kingdom Metazoa; phylum Chordata; class Aves; order Passeriformes; family Passeridae; genus Onychostruthus; species Onychostruthus taczanowskii. The sequence goes on along the minus strand of NW_024503568.1, from coordinate 5,132,459 downwards.
TCTACAAGTACAAGCTACAGCCATGATCTTCTGAGCTCTGCCAACAGCTTATTCCACAAGACATAGAAAGCAATCTTAAACTGTAAAGGCTCAGCTGGAGAACTTACATTCAGATTTTGTCAGTGAGTCCATAATAACTTGAAAAGAAACAAAAGAATCAGTGGAGGAACAGAAATATTCAGAATGTCAGAAAGAACCATGTATAAGGAAAATGTAAAGGGATTGGAGTTTATTCAAGGAAGAACAACACTGAAAGGAGATGAGTCTTGAAATAAGTGATTTTTGCAAAGACATTGTCTACTATGCATAGAACAAGACTTAATGGGCTTGAATGTTATCAAGGGAGATTTAAGTTATACATTAAAAAAAAAATCCTAATGGAGAGAACAGATAAGCACTAAAATATGTTGCCTAGGGAGATTTTAGAATCTCTGTCATTACCCAAATAATTATTGGGAATAATTTAAATATGGTTGATCCTACCCTGCAGCAAGTTAACAGATGAAATGCTCTCTCCAGGTCCCACCTCATATTTTCTATGAGTCTGTACTTCTCTCTACACCCCACAATATGTACACTGCACATTTTACTTCTGTCATGCCATCATTTTTGAATTTCTATCCTGCTCCCAGCTTTATTTATCCTTTTTACACAGCAAGGCTTTTAAAAAAGAGTTTGATCCATTAGTAAAAAAAAGAAAAAAAGGATAAAACAAGACAAAAAATAAAAGGATAAAGAATAACATAGTCTGCCAAAAAGGACAAATCACAAGTACGTCCATAGATTATCTCTAAAAAACTTTGGATTCATTCCAGAAATGAAATTCATTTCATTTTCAGGTTAAAAATGTAAAAATATTATCACTTACTATAGTTTTTAAAGCGTAAAGAAAGAGACATTTGCAATGCAATTCTTTTTCTTATTTACAAATTAAGTATATTAAAACCTAAAGGGAAGAGCACATGTTTGGAGAACTGATTTTGTGTAGCTCTCTGTTAACCATTACTGTGCTGGGTGCTTTATATTTATGCAACATTAAGAAGACTAATTATATGCAAATTCTCAGTCAAGGGCTTTAGTGGACTGCATTCTCCATCTTTCCTGAAATTATTGCATTTTTAGTGTGGTTTTCCCCTTTTTTTTTAATGGCATGATATTTTCTATTGCTCATGCATGAAACCAAAGTACTGATAAAATAAATTTTTAAAATCCTATTTTAAAAATTAGCCTTTTTTTTTTAAATATAATTTTTGTCAACATAAAAAATTCTCTATGCTTCATGTTAGTAAAGAGGATCATGGGAGCCATCATCTTGGTTTTCTGCTCACTGACAGTTCTTCCCCTCTTCTTTTTAAAAATGAAATATTTTAAAATGCACTCATCACAATGTTTCTGAACAGATGAGAAAATAGCACATGCATTCAAACCATTTCTCTATAGAAGACAGAATATACCCTGTATCATAAGAAAACCATATGGTTTTTAGGACAAAATAGTATGCATTAAAACTGGATATTCCCTTTGTTTTAAAATACTCTTTTTCTACAGACTTCTCTTTGAAAAGCATTTTGTCTGTACTATGGCTTGGTTAACACATATATAAATAATAATTTAATACAGTTGCCTATATTTTTGGATTTTTTGATCTAGTAAGTTTAAATTTTGCCAAAAAATTTCAGCAATATCATACTGTGTAAGAAGTTTATTCAATTTTTTTTTTTATTTTGTTTTTTACTGGCTACTGATTCTTCATCTCAAAAGTTCACACCAAGAGATAAAGGTTTGAGGGATGAATTTGACGAACATTTGTTTACAAGATTCTTTGAACTTTTACAGAAGCTTAAGAAGAATTCTGACAGAATTTGACTAACAAGGGGGCACCAAGATGGGCAAGGAAAAATGTCCCATTTAAATATTTTCTAATGTTTTAATTTTTCAATTTAATTTTTTAGTTTTGATTTGAAGATTTTATTTTAAACTTGAAGATGTTTTTAAATGCAAGGAGGTAGAAAGACTTCTCTTGGTATCCAGCAAAAATTTGACAAATAGAATATAAGGGAATATAAAGAAGGTATAATTATAGTGCATTCTGTTTTTCTGAATATTAGTTTGGCTTGCTACTTCAATGATGCTTTTGAGATGGACATGACAATTTTTAGGAAGAAAAGGTGAAAAGATGAAACTCTACATTAAAATCTTAAATGTTTTAGAGCCACATTATGACACCTGGTCTTTTCCAGGTATTAATATGGGAAATTGTATGCAGATGGGTAGATGAAACAATAAAGAGCAGTCTATTGCCATCTTCATTGAAATGTGAGAGAACATGCAGATTAGAGGGAAATCTGCCTTTAGAGCTGTTGACGGAGACATAATTTTTATAAATTAGGACTATTCATTAATTATAAAAGTTTTGCTGAGCTAAATTTAAGGATTAATGGGATTACAACAGTGGCTTATAATGCAAATAAGAAAGTCTTTTAAATTCTGTAATAATTAATGGTAGGTATTAATATATTATTTGAAAAGATCAATCCTAAAATTAAGAATGTTTTTGTGTACTTTGACACATTTTCTGCCAGATTATTACTTAAACTCTTCTTTTTTTCCATAAGCCCAATAAGATTTTTATTCTCTTTTGAAAAACTCTAAATTCTAGCCATAAATAATTTCTACTAGCAGAGACCTATCTAATTTGTCTTTAAAGTTCCATGAATATCCTTAATGTTCATGAACTCACAAATATTCATAATAATAAATAACTGATAAAATTCAGGTCCTGATGCAAAGGACACTGTAAATGTCCTGGGAATAGTGTTGTAAAGACCTGTTCCTCAAAGAACAAAAATAGCGAGACAGTTTCATGATACTGAAATTAACATGAAATACTTCCACTGAAGAGGTAGACATTGCAGGACAGATTGGTAGATTGAATTTTTGGGAAGCTGGGAAATACTTCAAGCCCTGCACTGATCAGATGTCCTCCTTTGTTTTTAGCATGTGTTGTTCCAAGACATTCTGCTACTCCAGCCAGTGTATAGCTAAATGGATTCCTATTCCCTTACACTGTACATAAAAACTTTTTTCTATTCATAAGACAGTTTTATGCATAAATAAATCTGAGCTTATCTTTTCTTTAATTCCATCTTTGTCTCAGCAGCCTAGATATGACTTGATAAATCAGTAGTGTTCTTCTGCACACCTTTCTTACAAAGATTAGTCTCCAATGACTCATTACACTTTGAAATGTAATCACCATTGTAGGGATCATGGGGGTTTTTTGCAAAAGAAAATTATTCTCTCTGGTCCACTTTGGTAGTTCAACCATATAAGTTCCATGGTCTTAGAAGGATGATCCTGTGGTCAAGACAGAGACATGGACCAAGGACTTGCCACCTTGGGCAACATTTTATTTTATTGGTTTTTGATATTAGATGTCATAATAGTTTTCCTAATATGGGGTGCAGAAAGGATAGAAATATATCAGTGTTGCCTCAAAAACTGGTGTTTTGAGGGACTTGGAGAAGAAAGAATAATTTGTATGTTTATTTGTATGTATGCATATTTTTTCATCATTTGTGAACCTATGTGTACATGCCTCAAGACATGCAATAAAATTAAACTTTAAAAAATCCATCAGTATGCTCTTTCCTTGAAATAAACTTTACTCAACAGAGGAGTTTTGTTTCTCTAACATAAAGGTTACTCTCACAGTTTACCTAATTTGGTTTCTGAAAATACATTCCCTCTTTCCTTACTGGATACTGTTTATTTCCCTCTGACATGCTTCTTTCATTCAAGCATAGTTTAATTTTTTAGTAATGTGCCACAAGCTCATTACCACTGAAGGGTGAGAATTTTCATTTTATGATCCCATATTATAGCACAGTATTCCCATTCCCATCTGCTCACCTAAATTTTCTGATAAATTTATATCTCTGCCAAGAGAAACATTATTTACCTGATCTTTTTGTTAAGTAATTTTTGCCTTACTGAAGAGTTCACACTGCTCTCTCTCACCAACAGTATTTCTCATGAAGTCTGTGCTGCTGTTAATTACAGAAGCACTCCTAGGTCTCTATGGAAACTTAAGCTCTGTTTAGAAAACCACGACTGTTTTATATACCCTGTTCTCGCTATGGAGTTTGAAAGGAGCTTCTGTGCAAGACCTTTGAACCCTTTAGCCTTGGTAATGTTCAAATACCAGTTTTCTGCAAGATAACCATTTGGAAAAGCTCCTTTTTTTTTTTTTTTTTTTTTTTTTTTTTTAATGGCTTTGAAAAAACCACAATACACAGAGAGATGTGCATTTCATCAGCTTATAATATTTCTTCTTTCAGGATAGAGAATGACTAGCAAGGAGAAGCTTGATTACAATGACAGCTTGTGATTCATATAAGATACTAAACAGCACCAAGGAGTCTGGCACTTGTAGCACAAATTCTGGACTCTCAGAAGTTCTGTGAAAAGTATAGCACTTCTCATAGCAGTGTGCTGTGACCTCATGTCTTTCAGAACTCTTATGTCTGCCATCAAAGAACCCTGGAAACAGAGACCTTGAAATATTCTGTTCTAGTCTTGGATTACCCATTTTATTTTATGAATTTATTTAGATGGGGAGCTTTTCTTTTATAGTAATCTTTTCATTCATAATGCTAACTTGTTAAACACTCCCCAAAAACTTATTCACTACCATTCCAGAGTTCTAACAGAATACTAACTCTGTAAAGGCAAAATTGAACCTCAGAGGTAGGAATTCAGGCTGCTTCATCTTTTGACTGGAATATGTCAAACTTTTGTGCTTCTGATGAGAAAGAAGAAAAATATATTGGTAGCCAATTAAACTCTAAAAATACAAGATTAAAGGTTAATAACTTGTGTTTACAAAATTAGTACAAAAGATAATATTCCTAAGCATTGAACTGAAAATGAGGAAAGTATTATAGATTTACTTTGTGTAAACTCTAGCAACATTCTGTGTCTGCAGATAAGTGAATGTCTAACCAGATGAGTTACAGTGACTCTCTTACATAGGTCAAAATGACAGTCAGATTTCTACCAAATTAATTCATTACGATCAGTGAATTAATCGCTAATTAATTTGGTATTGAGGATCCCTCATATTGATAGTAAATCCGTAGGGAAGTATCCAAGTAAACTCTTGTAAAGATTTTACTCAAAATGCGAATCAAATGAAAATACTAAACAGGCTAAGAAGACTAAATGCATTGTCAGTTCCTTCAGAGGCAGGGCTAGATAAAACAAAAGGAAGAAGAGCATCTTTGCAATTATTTGATTTTGCAATTATTTGATACATAAAAATCTGAATAGGGTAACCTTTCTTTATGAAAAGTGAAAAGGGAAAGAAAGTGAGCAGCTGATCCATTTTGATTACAGCATATGAAGAAGTATCAAATCAGCTGTAAGCCTTGCCTTTCACAAAGATTAAATATAAGTAAAAGATCTGTGACCTGGCTCTCAAAGGTCACAGTTTAACACTGGATATCCAGAAAGATTATGCATTAAGGAGCTCAATAGCTGTGTTTGTTCAGGTTGGCTGACAGAGATGGAGGTAAAGAATTCCATTTCTTTCTTCAGTACTGCTGTCAGGACGAGAAATCAGGACTTTCCTTGAAAATGAGACTATAACAAACCATTTAGGCCAACCATTAGCATCTGTCAGCTTATGATAAGAAATTTCCTGAATAAGGAAAATAACAAGCAGTTTTGATAGGTTCCCTCAAGAAAAGACAAAACAGACTAAATTCACACTAAATGCCTAAGAAAAAGTATCTTCCCCAGAAATTAAAAACTAAAAAAAACCCCATAAAATTTGCATTAATGGTGATGTGATCTTGCCCACCACACACAATGGAAAAGCCTGAAAACAAGTCATTAAGCCTTCTGCTCCTGTCTGTGCATCAACCTTACAAGATCATGATTAGATCTTCCTTCAGTGAAAATTACTTATATATCAGTACTGACCAAAACAATTCAGAGTTCAGTGGAAATAATGGTGATGGAAGTTACTCAGAAACTAGTGATTATTCAGTGGTAAAAGAAAAAAAAAAGTAAGCCATATCATGTTAAATTTATGTTTTGTCAAATTTATATATTTTGTTTAAAGAAAAATAAACACTCCATACAGTACAACATGCCAATGATTCTCAAAATCAGAGCAAGATTTTCCATTATAGAGATATAAGAATTTTTACCAATCCAAAATTGTCTGAAATCTCATCCTGAGAAATATTTTCAAGTATTTGCTTTTTAATTTTTTTTCCTTAGGTGCATAGAACTTGAAAGGACCTCATAAGTAGTAGCTACTTAATCATTAATGAAAAATGTTCCCCAATAAAACTGGAGACTATTCTTTCCCATGGCTTCAGATTCTGGCAGAATTAGAATATCATTGTTCTCTTTATTCTAATCCTTTTCTTACTCTTTGGCTAAAGTTTGTTCAATACTTACTTGTATCCAGTTGTTATTGCATTTGCACCATTTTCAGAATATACTTCTAAGGGGAAAAAACACTCAAAAGGGTTTAGTAAAAAAAATTTGTATTCAGTATTTTAAAACATATTTAGAATAAAGATAAAATATTCTAGAGGTCCAGGTCAATTAGGAAAGGTAAAAGGACCATATGAAGACCTGAAAGAAAATATTAAGTGAAGCTGCTCCTAATGTTTAGCTAAGTGACATTGAATGGTGAAATTTAAACTATCGTCAGTGACTTTTCACAAGCAAGGTGGTCAGTTCCTTAAATCTCAATTTATTCTTTATTTTATTAAAATAAAAAATTACAGCTTCCACCATAACATTCCACATATCTGCAAGCAAGTCTCATAACATTCATAGTTTTCTGCCTGAAAAGCTCAAACAGTAATGTGAGACCCAACAGCAGAGCTCATCCATTGTAGGAGTCTCAGATGACCGTGCTGATGGCTGTGGCATTTCTTAGACTGAAATTCATTACACTGTCACAACAGTTCAATAAATCAAAAGAAACATGTATACCCCAAAGGGTAGAGAGGTTCTTTTGAATACTGTTCCAACTATACTCTCTGCATTAAAGTCAAAGGTCAAGTTTTCCTCCCCCTCCACCAAACTCAAATGGTAAAACTTGTGGTGCCATTTGAAACGAGGACTGAAAAGCTACAAGCTGTGAGAATGCAGCAAGACACCATACAAACAGGCTTAGAGGGCACAGGGAAAAGTACTTTGAGATACTTTAGCTCTGGAAAAGCTGCAGCTGAAAACAGAGGCAACATGATTACTCACTATACAAAGCAAAAAGCCCACTAGAGCCCCTGGGCTTTACAATGGATCCAAGATACATGGAAGTCCACAGAAAACATTTCCATGAAACCATTTTTTAAGTTTGATGTCTTGTATCACACTTCATCTGTAAGGAAACTCAGAGCTGTTAAGACACCAAAAATTCCAGGTCTATTTAGACCTTTAAGGACTATGGTATTCTTGGGCTGAAATTATAGATTCTTTTCTGCATTTCACATCTCCAGAAATGCTTTAATCCAAAACATAAGTAAAGGAAATTAAGCAGAGATGAGTTCATCTTCTAAAGTAGCTGAATGAAGTTCGTAGAATGTAATATATTTTGATCATATTCATTTAAAGGGCTGAAATTTTGAGTCTCTTTTTGACATAAAATCTAAAATATCTAATATCAGTCAAATACGCCAAAATCTTCCATCAGCTTGGCACAGATAAGAACATGTAAAATTCAGAGGGTACTTGGGATGTTGGGTCATAGAAATTATAAAAGATTTTGCAGATTCAGCCCAGAAAGTGCTCTCAGAGGCTATAGCTGTCTATAAGTAGACCAGTCATCTCTATGAATTTGCAGATAGAAATTTTTAAGGATCTAGTAGTTTTTGAGATTTAGGCAGATTTTTAAGATCACTGGATTGTTCATTCTTTACAGTTCTGTCAAGTATATTTCACAAAAAAAAGGTGGTAGAGTTTCCTCAGTATAGACTTGTGTGTCTCATGTTGACATAATCTGTCTAGTCCCGTGTTTGGAAACAACTGACCTATCACAGAGATTAAAAAAGAGGAAAAAATAAGCCTGAGGCAAACACCTGCTGCAACAAATTTCAAAACACAGGAGCAAAACTTGACAAAGATATAAGCAACTTAATACAAGATTTTTAATGGGAAGTGTCAGTCCAGTTTAATTTTATGTGTTGCTATTAACTCCACCTGTATTTAAGAGTATTCCAATCTCTTGTTCAGCTACGTAGTCTTTTCCAGAATTTATTTAGGATGACTCATATAGGAAGCATCATACATCAATATTCTCAAAGAACAAGGTTGATGTATGAGGGCAAATATCTCTGTATTTCCCCAGTCTGAAAGACCTAATTTTAACTTGCTCAGCAGTCTCTATTCTCATTTGACGCTTAAAACTGGTTTGAAATGCATATAACCTTTAATAGAGGAATTTAAATACTTTTCTGAACTTTCCTGCATGACATGAAACAGAACCCTTTGTGTTCATATTGTGTTGGACCTGCTGTATATTAGGCAATTAAATAATTTAAAAAAGAACGAGAATCATAAATTTCAGCTAGTTATCTAAACCTTGAATTTAGAAGGAATGCAGGACTTTGTGTCTGCTGTTGTTGAACCTCATGAGGTTTCTGTTCCCTTATCTCTTTTGCGTGTTAAAATCATCCTTGTGCACAAGCAAAGCAAGGAATTAAACCACTGCACGCCATGGTCAGGCAGGTGTTCAGCCGTCTCCAGGAGAGCAGGGCTCCATGACATGTAACAATTACTTGGGAAGACAAATGCCATGACCCCAAATGTCTCCCCTTCCTCCCTCTTCCCCACGCTTTGTATACTGAGCATGATGTCCCATGGTCTGCAATGTCCCTTTGGTCAGCTGGGGTCACCTGTCCTGGCTGTGTCTCCTCCCAAACTCCCATGCATGCCCCAGTCCTGTCGATAGTGTGGCACCACAAAATAGCAGAAAATACCTGAACTTTTGTAAGCCCTGCTCAGCAATAACTAAAATATCTCTATATTAATAACCCTGTGCTCAGCAGAAATACAAAACACAACCCCTCACCAGCCACTGTGAACAAAACTAACTTTACCCCAGCCCAAACCAGGTAGCACACGATCATGAATAAACTACTGTACATATCCTCTCCTCAGACACCTGGAGACAGAGAAATGTATTTCTCTCCACAGATTTAGCCTGACCTATGTATGTATTTGCCACTTGCCAACTTATTCATTACTAGTTTATCTGATGTACAGTATTTTTTCTTGTGTGTCATTAAAAACTGTGACACTTAAGGTAATAGTCAGCATTCTTTTGTAAAGGATAAAGGAATAGTATAAGATTTAAGCCACTACACTATTACTATATTTAACATTCTTCATATTTTGTTCAAGGCTGAATCTAGAACTGATATGTGTGATTTAAAAAAGCAAAAAACAAACCATAAAAAAATCATTGGCATGTACTAACACACTCTGTTTTGGAACTTGCAATTAGATGTGTCTGTGCATATTATCTGTTTCTCCATCATTGCTTGCAGTCAAAATTATGTTGATTTCTTCTGTATACATTTGTCTGGAAACTCTAATTATGCTTTACCATATCACCTTTGGGGGAAGCAAATAAATCATCTGCATCATATTCTGTGTTGGAATTATGCAGTTAACTTGGTTATTTAAGAGGACTCAGGATAGCCCTTACTCTATGCCTCTTAAAAATAACTAAAGTGTAATAAATTTTGATTTTCCAGGGATTTTTGTGACATCATCCCAAATTGTAATGATGTGATTATTCATCATATGCTAGAGTCATAATTACATTCTAATTATACAAGGAGAAGTATTTATACTAAAACAGGCAATTAGGTGTAATTACACTAATGATGTAAATATGCAAGAATTAACTGAAAGTGATTTGAAAAGGAACTAGGGAAATATGTACAAATAAAACACATTTGATGTTTAAAAGAAAGTAAACCTCTTTGTTAAATGATAAGTCTTAGTTATGTTCTGGGAACATCAGGCAAGGAGGTGCTCCAAGGTCATTTTTTCCCCCAGAGCTCCTACTAAATGTTGTTACTCTCCATCCCTTAAAGAGAGTGAGGGATTACTTGGCTTTTTTTCTAGATCTTTTGAGAGATGAACAATCTCCTATGAATGCTCTCCAAAAGAAGTGTCTGTGGCTATCTATGTCATTAGTTATTACATAGTGTAATTATTCTCATGTATTTAGTATTTCCCCCCACAAAAATTAGATTTGCTGCATACAGATATGTGCAATGTAAATTCTTCCTTTGTCAATATTTGCTTTCTGACCTGACCGCTTTCTTACTCTGAGATTCCTGTCTTATGACCTTCCTTGTTTACCACAGGGCACTAGCTAAATCAAAATTATGTTTCAAGAAAATCCTGGCCTTACCCGCCTCACTCTGCAGTTACCACACAACCTGTAGTAAACTTAGCAGAATTTGCTTCTGCTTGATATTATTTGGATTTACCTGAAAAATCATGTTTTCAGCATAGTGAATCATAGTTTCAGCATGTGAATCACAGTTTAAACCAAATGTACTTATGTGAAATGCTCATTAAGAAATAAAATTTCTCAATCATCATAAAAAGAGTCTATAAAAAAGTAAATTATTTCTGGACAAATTTTTCACATGGTGTTTCACAGCTATGGGTAAATTGTACATTTAGTGCACACATTGAGAAGTGCATAGCGTCTATAGAAGTGTCTGAAAAGGTGGTGTGTATATAGGTATACATATATTATCTATGCTTATGCATGACTACTCAGAGTGTCCCTACTAAGCAAGTCGGCACTTAAATTAATTATTAACGTTGTTCATTTCAGGCGGAGATGCCCTTCAGAGACATCTCAACAAAATATAGAACAGGGCAATCACCAACCATATGAAGTTCAAAAGGGGAAAATGCCAGATTCTGCACCTGGGAGAGGGCAACCCAGGTGTACAAACAGACTGGGGAATGAGAGGCTGGAGAACAGTGCCACAGAAAGGGATCTGGGGGTCTTGGTTGACAGAAAGTTAAATATGATTCAGCAGTGCCCTGGCAGCCAGGAGGGCCACCCATGTTCTGGGGGGCATCAGGCACAGCACAGCCAGCCAGGCAAGGAAGGGGATTGTCCTGCTCTGCTCTGAGCTGGGGCCAGGTGCTGGGGACAGTCTTGAGCACCACAATATAAAAAAGACATTGAAATATTAGAGAGTGTCCAAAAGACGTTTACAAAGGTTGAGGGGAAGCTGCATGAGGGGAAGCTATACGAGCTTTTTTCTGCCTTTTTTCAGCTATGGGCCCAATGAAATGCTATTAAATATTGTAAAATATTACAAAGAAAAATAACTTCAAGATTTTCCATTTTTACCTAATTCCAGTCACACAATAAGTTTATGAATTTGTGATATGTTCATCTGTTCAAAAGCACTTTTAAATCTCAGCATGAATCTTTATCAGTCATTACTCTAGAAAAGGGCAATTACATCTGTCTTTGAAAAGTGTAACACTAAGAGAAATGATCTCTCAGCACAATTTTCAGATCATGACCCGGGCTGTCCTGACAAAAAATTGAAAACTTATGCTGCTAGACCAGCCCTGATCTCCTTTGCTGTCTGTTTCTCAAACCTGAGAAACAAAAGATGAACTGGCTGACCCCTGTTCTGCACCTTTGTATTTCTCTTGTATGTCTGCACTGCATCATTCTGCTTTACATCTTGTAGTGTAACAAAACCTTTATTCCCTCTAGGCACTTTGCTAAAAACTCAAGGAAGAGCAGGGAGGTTGCTGTCAAAGTTCTTCTCTAGTACTTAAAATACAAAACTTTTAAAGTGGCAAATTGATATGCACATAATAGAATAGCATTTGTTGCAAAAAGCCCCTGAACTTGGGCTCAGCAAGAGTTGTTGAATATTAGAAGTCCAGTTTCTTAAGGAAGCTATCTATTCATTGCCCATTTGTGAATCCTTTCCTCTCTACCCACCTCTGAGCATAGTAATGAATTTCAGTGATTTGTGAAAATAGATAAGAAATTACAAAGCAATTAAATTTTCTCAGGAAGTCCTTCAGCTGGGCTGATGCAGGACTCAGAACTCATCTCCCTACTGAAATACAGGCAGTACACTTCTCTATAAGTAATTATTCTCAGAAAAAATACCTTGATGCTGCCCTTAACAATAAAAGAGAAGGGGAAGGCTGAGCACCAAGAGGCTCAAATCTATAGAAATCCAGGTTTCTTCAGTGCCTATAGTGTTTCACTACTGCTTGTGACTGATGTTATTGAACTTACCTATTACTCTTCCCATGGGATTCTACAGTTTCAATTGTCAGATATGCACACCTACATCTTCAGAGTAAGGTTTCAGTTCCAGGGCAACAATTTTTCTGTACGCATACAACTGTTGCAGCTAAGTCCACAGCTGCAGCATTACAGACTGAAGAAATTTGTTTAAGAGTGAAAACTTAAGACAAATAAGGGAATAGACATCATGACAGGCAAACTGAATTCCTAAACCATGTGAAAGTTTAAATTGATACAGAAGGGTTTTGTTTTGTTTGTTTTGATTTTTCTTTTCTATATATTAGCTTTTTTTTTTTTTTTTTTTGTTGTTGTTGGGTTTTTTTTTCCTTAAATTGTGATTAGAAAAAAGGTTCTTATCTACTTCTGCTTTACCAACTACCAGCAGCAAAATTATGTTGCTAAGAAGTGACTCCCTGGGAGAGGAAAAGAGCAAATATTGTCCAAAGAGTTCCTCTTATTCAAATCTCTTTAATTCAGAAATAATACTTAGCAGTAGAAAAATGAAAAGCAATTTTGATAACAAAAACTAAAGACAAAGAAAATTACTGCATAAATGTAAATGGATTAAAATTTGAAATAATGTTTCTTATTTCAAATCTAAAAGTGTTCTGCCTCAAAGGTTTTCTTTTTCAAGGTATTATACAGTCATATTATGGGGAGAAAAAGAATATTTGAAGGGAAATCAAGAACACATGGAAAAAAGGAAACAAAAAAGTGCTGTATTTTGCCATGGGTGTTTTTTCTTCATGAAGCCAGCAGTGATGAAATGTGCATTGTTTTAAAATTTGATGATTGAAATATTAAAATTACTGTTACATTTTTGAAATAACAGGATACAGCCAACAAAAGCCAGAAAATATATGCCAAGAACCTAAAACTACACACTATTTTCCTCTTTAAATGTGATTAACTTCAATTAGAGCAAAAAGATACCTAAAACAACATTACTTATGCTTTAATTTTTTTGATTGGCATACGTGTCTCAGCCTTCTTTTTACAGATACAAAATTGACACTGGACACTGAGGGATGGCACTCCTGATATGCAAATTTAGGTCACAACAGCTCACAACAGTTCTTGTTAAAGTTGTTTTTCTAATATGTTCCGCTTATTTTCTAGTCTTTTCTGAGTCAACGCCCCAAAAAATTTCATTAGAGGAAGAACAAATGGAAAGTAGTTGCTTCCTTGAGGCTTTGCAACAACTAGGTCTAATATGTCCTGTAGAATTCTTTACTATTTGCAATGTTGACAATCACTCAAGCTTAAGGCATTCACTACTGTGATGCTGGCAGGAGTTAAGGTAGGGAAACAAAAGGGCATGAACATCTTCATCAGAACACTTGAACAAAAGCTGTTTGGGAGCAGAGTGTGATTCAATAGTTGATTAGTTAGAAAGGCTTCCTAGGAGGTTAAATGACTTGGTTTTCTGTTTTTTAATGCTTGAGCAGACTATAGATTAGCTACAGTGGATGCCAGCTTATTGGTTACTGTGATTTCATGACTTCTGTCAAAACCTAATAAATCAATTTGGGAAAAAGCATGAGTTGAAATAATATCCATCCCAGAAACATCCTGTGTGCCCTTGAGTAAATGGAGAAAGAAAAGCAGAAACATTTCCTTCAGGAATTCACTTTCTAAAGAAAGGGTGACATGCAGAGGGCACCCATAGCTATGATTCACAAGCAAAGATGGAGTTTCACCTTCTAACCAAACATTTAGAATGCTTTTGTGGAGTGCAGTTAAAGCATAATCTCTGCATTTCTTATGGGGTAAATTATGAGGATTGTTTCTGTCCTCCCAGTGTATGAGGTACTTGGTCTAAAGTGGTTTATTTCCTTGGTCCATTGGGGGGCCTCAAAATCTAAATTTGCATCCTGTAAGGTGCTAAGGACATGAAGAGCTGCAGCACAGCATTTTGTCACTTATTTCTTTCTTTTATGAGCTGAGACCAGCTGTTTAAATGTGATTGATATTCCTTTTTTTCCCACCAGAAACATACCAGCTACAGGGCAACCATCTTTATCAACATCTGTTCAGCATATTACTCATATATTCAGATTTTCCTGCTCACTCAGCATGTTAAAGCTCGTTACAATGCACTAAATATTCTTCTGGAATGAGTGGGAGGGGTTCACAGGCTCCAAGTCTGCTGGTTTCAGCTACAAATGATCCTAAATCCAAACCTCTCTTTTGACCACTGTGATTCCACTTGTGCTGTCATATATAGTTATTCACTGCAGTCCTGGTACCAATATAAAATAAGAAATAGAAAAGGTCCCTTAAAATCATGCCACACTACAAGTGGTCAAGTTGAATGAGGTAAAAACTCCATGCAAAGCATCATTATTCTGCATTATTCTCTTGAGATACTCAATATTCAAACTGGGAGAATAATCATTTTTGGACAATCTTTATAGCAGTATGAGAACATAAATTCAAAGGATCTTTCATAAATTATTAGTTTGATTTCATTAGAAAATGAGATTTGTTTCTGTCTAGTCCTTTCTTGCTTCTCTTTCTACATTTTACATAAACTATCGGTCTGCCTTGAACAAATCTTGAAAAAAAAAAGAAAGAAGGCGTGGTCTGAAAGTAAATTCTTACAATGTAGCTTGTAAAATCCACAAGGAAAGAACTGGCTGGCTAAGCACTATCGACAGACAGCCCTCTAGTTAGCATTAATCCCTCAACATGAAACAAGTACATAGCATCTCTATCCTGTATATCCAAGCCAGGTATTGCAGAGAAGTTTTGCCATAGTTTTTTATGTCCCAGAAGTTTTTTGTGTGGAAAGCACACTTGAAATTGGAGTTCTGTTCTCATTATCTTTTTAATATGTAGAATGGTTTTATTTATTTAGTCTCATCAGTACTGCTAATATAGATCTGGATTCAACATTGCCTACTTGCAGGCATAGTAAGAAATGTAGGAAAGAAATGTATAGAAATGAGTGTATTGAAATACACTTGTTGTAGACTACTACAATTTGTAGAATTCTGTACTGGTTTTGTCTTTGTAATAACAGGTAAAGGGCTGTTTTGGATTTGAATTAAAAACAATATGGCAGCACAGGGATGTTTTAGTTACAGCTGAGCAGCACTGAAAAAGCACCAAGACCCTCCTGCTTCTCACCCTACTCCAGCAGTGGCTGGTCTGGGGGTGCACTAGGGGACACAGCTGTCCCCAGCTGACCTAGGGTACATTCTGTACAATATGACTTCATGCTCAGTAATAAATGCCGGGCTACGAAGGAAGGAGATGTTTGGAGTTATGCTGTTTATCTTCCCAAAGAAGAGGTACGTGTGATGGATCTTTTCTTCCCTGGGGATGGCTGAACACCTGCCAGCTCATGGGAAGTAGTGAACTAATTCCTTGCTTCATTTAGCTTCTTTTGGGTTTGCAGCTTTTGTTTTACCTATTAAACTGTCTGTATCTCAATGCATGAATTTTCACACTTTAACCTTCCCAGACCTCTCTCTACCCTCATGGGTAGAGAAGAGTGAGTGAGAGGTTATGTGGAGCTGAGCTTCCCACACAGGTTAGACCACAAGAACGTGAGTATTTCTATGGTGATATGCACTATTTTTGGTTTTTTTGGGTTTTTTTAATTCTTCTAACTACAAAGAAGCACAGAATTATTAATGTATTATTTTTAATTTATCTTTCTTTTGGTTTTTTTTTCCCTAGGTGAGCCTGTGTTCATTTTGTTTTCAGACTTTAAAATAATCATAATTTAGAATCCATACTATGTTTCATCTGGTGAGATATAGTACTCTACATTTTACAAAGAAAAAGGGATTGTTATGCACAATCTATATTGTAAGTCTGAAGCACACCTTGAACCTTAACACTTTTTTATAATTTACACTTACAGTTTGTACTGAAACTGCTGTTAAGAAAGGAATACTACCCTTTAAGTTTTCCTAGAAATTTATGTTATCATGTCTACCTTGCATCTCTTTCTCTCTATTATTGGTTTTGGCCATTAATTAATTGTCTGTGGTCATGTTTTTCTCTTGATCACATCCATCAGTAGCTAATAATATAGCTAATTAAAAGGGAGGGTCTATGAAATATAATATTTTCTTCTTATTTTGTCATGATTTTTATGATTGATTCTCTATATGTGCATTTTGCTTCATAAAATATATTATTTAGAAAATCAAATGAATTTGTGTTAAGAAACCTAAACTGAATCTACTAAAAACAAGACTTAAGTATCCATTGTGAGACCCATTGGCATGTGAAAGTTATGTGAGCCAATGAATAACAACTGTGCCAAGCACTTGTCTCCTCCATTACTATTACAAGGAGTTTGTGTGTTCAATAATATTAACAGAAAGTGCTAAACTTGACATATATAACTGAAATGACAGAATATATCAGCCGTAATTCCTTCTACATAACCTTTAAATATCAGCTTCCAAGAATACAGTCTGAAAATTAAAAAGTAGTTCTCCTGTGGTTTTCAGGTGATAAATATGCAGTTTTACTAGAAACAATGACGAAAAAACAAAAACTTGGGAAATCATCAATAGCATAGGAGACAGTAGGATTGAACAGATATGCTAGAATCTATGTACAGTGATTTTTCTTTTATTTTAAGATCCTAAGGAAAAAGGAGATCTGTGAAAATCATAAGGAAGCTAAAATGGATATATTTTTTTAAAATCAGCTCACATCATTTCTCCATTAAGATATAGACTCAAATAATGAGACTACTAGGTATTAAAACCATACAGGCCAAGAATGCTAGTTGTGGTCAAATCATTTTCTCATCAGTGTTAAACTACACATGCAAAGGTTTTGGCCATTGATTTTGTGTTCTCAGCTGGCAAATAGCAACAACATCTGGGCCATTAATAACAGAATTAGTAATCTAGACAATTGTTCCTTCATCAGTTCCAGCAAATACTGGAGTTCAATTAGGACTATTCCAAACCCCTGCAAAAATGTCTATGTTATTCAAATATCCAAATGTCACTGACTGTGGAAGGTTATATGAAGAGAAAATAAGAACACAGCTACTTGGAATATTCTATACATTCTGGGTGTAGGTGAAGCTTTATCTCACATCGGTATGCAATCTCTTAGACTGACCAATAGGGTCAATAAGACCTGTGAATGAGGGTGAAAAATCATTGGAATTTTCATGATCTTTTGTTAACTTTTGGGTATTCTGATGTTGACCCTGATTTCAGTGTTTGCCTATGCCTATCAGGCAATTAATGAGCCTGAGAGAAACTCAGTGCTTGTCACTGATGTAGTCCAGGACAGAATAAACTTTATAATCCTTCTTTCTTTTACAATCCTTCCTTCCTATCTTCAGTGTTTTTTCTTAAGAGACATTTTTTATTATCTCTTTATTCTCCCCTTCAACCCAATTTGAGAGACTCCCAGCTGCATAAGGCTCAGACACCTACATGAAAGCAGCATAGTAGTTTCATTTCACCTAAATAGTGAAGCTACTTAACATCTCTTTCTCTGAAATAACAAGATACTTACACTTTGAACTTAAAACTTCAGTGAAGCAGAATATCATGCTGAGAATACAAATTTCTGTAATTTGATTTCAGAGCAGTACATTCATTTCATTTGCAAGTATACAGAAGAGAGAAGACTGCAGTCAATTATGGTCATATGTTTTGAAATTTGTTTTGACTGGTGAAATACATTGTGATGATTCCAATGTGTGCTACAGACACGCACAATACCATGTTGCCAGATGTAGTGGAAAAGGAAAAGAAAAAAAAAGATTCAGTGGCAAAAATGAGAACTTATATGTAGGGGGAAAAAAGTACAGTTCTCAGATGTTCAGATGTGAGGAGTCTTGATCTGGACATTCTGGCTTCTGCTATACAATGGGATAAGGAAACTACTACTATTGAATAAATCAAATTCCTGTTAACTGAAGGCAGGATAAGCTGTCAGCCAACAGGGGCAATATTTTTCTTTGCTCAAAACTCTTTACATATCTAATCAGGGAAAACAATCTTGTTCAACTTGGATTGATTTTGGACTTTAAACTGGTAGGCAATCTGAAATGGCCTTGTGTTTCTTTATCAGATATAATTTAATTCTTTAATTCAGATATCTCAGGTAGTTTTTGTTATTTTACTGATGACTAAAATGCATTACTACAAACAACAACATAACAGCAAAAAGAAATTTCCAGCTAAGATGAGTGGATGGAGCTTTACTAAATCCTTTGTTAGTACACTAATTTGTCATCTGTTTACCTGGATTTTATACAAACACCTTAAAAGGAAGGCAAAACATTCATATGAGAAGATCAAATACTTCAACCAATGACTGGTTTCTCAGTACTTTAATACTTTGGCGCATATATCCCAGGGGAATCAAGGCCCCACCTTTCTGAACAAAATTACAAAATGAAACATCTCTTAACACTAATTGGCTGGTGTTATAATCAGTTAAATGATGGCATGATTTGTATTAATGCTAATTACAGTGGAGGAAGAGGAACTTGTGCCAATAGAACATGACACAGAGTTAGGGAATGCTTTTTCCATCTTTGCCACTGATATTTTTGTGAACCCTTGGGCAAGTCATAGGCACTTAGGGTACCATACATTGTACTTGGTAAACTTATTTATCAAAATTTTTTTCTCTCGTGTTGCTGCTTCAAAAGAGCAGTGTGAGACTCATTCATCAGCAGCCCTCGGAAACCATTCATGTAAAGAGACCACAGAACTGATAGGATTATAGTGCTTTATAGGCACGTTGCACTTATGTACCACTGGCTGTGAGAAATAATGTGCATCTATCCATTAATCCATCTCCAAAATGTTTCTTTGACTGAGGATAATTCAGTGATGTCTTTGATTCTTTCTCTAGAAAGATAAAAAGTGATTTACGTAGATTTAAAAACATAGTTGGGGGGGGGGGGAAGAAAACTATAAGAAGGGAAGAGAAAGTGCAAAACAGATGAAAATGTTTGAATAATTAATAGGTAGATATCTATCACATTGACAACTATCAAATATTGTCACTTTGCTGTGTCTTTTCACCAACTGTTTGCATCCTCCAGTTTTTATAAGCTGAGGTTCCATTTTTGCGCAAGTATCAGGAGGGGAAATTGAAAGCTTCCTGATTTCTTTCCCATTTAGTCACATCCTACTAAGTGGCATTATTTTGTCTTTTTTATTAAACCTCTACTTGATTTCCTTAATCAGTTTTACCTTTTGTTCTAAATGGAAGAAAAGATGGGTGAAAGCCCTCCATTATAATGGTAATTAACTTTTAATAGCCTTTGTTGTTGAATTCCCTAGCAGCTGAGGAGAGTATTTGTGTTGCTACAGAATATCAATTAGAATTTTAGACTGCAGAGAGTACATAGCAAAAACTGTACCTTCTCTATAAGGGCCCATGTATGTCAGGTAGGATGTTACCACTTCATTACAAGATGCCTGGTGGGCATGAGTAGAATTACTAAAGTCCCTTGAAAATAAAATCTACATCTTAACAAACCATCACCTGAAAATGTCAGGAACAGGCTGCTTAAAATTTAACCAGTTAGCTTCAAATACGTTCATTATCTTGGGGTTTATTAATTATATTTATTGAACAGTAAATTTTTAAAATTTTGAATGACTATAAATAACACTACAATTAGATGCAAAAACATGGCTTAAATTTTCCAAATATCTCTCATTATGTATCAGAATTCAGAAAAATTTTAGTTCTTCAGGGCAGCCATTCTCAAAACACAGTTGAATTATGTCATATAAAAGAAGACATACTTTCTACTATAATATACCCAAAGAAATTGCCAATGGACTCTGAGAGTGAAAAGAAAAGCCCTATTTTAAATGGTGTCTTCTTCAGTGTGAAGTTCTTCTGTCCTGAATCACATGGCTTTACTCCCTCTATGAGACAAGTAGTTACTTAATGCCTCTAAACTTTAAGAGATGATGTCCATATAAATATGATAGTTGGCTTTGGAAATTCAAGGCAAATAAATTTATTCTTCACAGTCAAGACAAATTTCACATGCTAGTATTTACAGTATGGTTATTCTTTTTTTAAAATTACTCATTTTTCATCTAGCAGATTTACAGAATGCAACAATATGAAGAGTTTTAACTAAATGAATTCAGCTCTCATTTTGCTAGGAACTAGAATACTTTTCAAGTGTTGCTCAAATCAAGATGCTTCAGCATAATGAGAAAAAAAATTAAAGATATAAACAATTAACATAATTAACAAAACATGATAAATCTAAATAATTATGGTGAAAACAGGCTTCTAGATATAATTGTAGAGGCATTAAAAAGAAATCAAGATTTATCTTACCTGCTGCAATAAGCAAGCAACCAAAGCAACTACAACATTTTAGTTATTCCTAACATTTTAGATGAGTGTCTATTTGGCTGAAGGTGTCTGTTTTTCTTCCGTTTCAAAGCAAATATATTTCAAAAGCATGAGAGAGATGCCTTTGCTATTTTTTTAAAACATTACCAAAAAACTCAAGGCATACAATATTCAAAATTTGTGTTTCTGAAGGATATAGCAAGATACCTCCTGACTTCTTGAAGCACAACTATGGACTGTTCTGTTAGGAGCAGGACAATACATGATAAGTTTTAGAAATCTAAATATAAATAAATAGATGTGTCCATATGAAAACCTGAAGTCACTGTGATAAAAATAATTCAGTTAATCTTTTGTGATAAGAGTCTTTTGTTGAATTTTCATGGCTGAAAGTGAATCTTTTTAAATTTCTAAATTATAACATTTTACAATAGTAAACACAGCTAACCACTGCTAGTCTTGGAATGAAACATTTGGAAAAGGAAGGGCTAATTCATACTTTCTCCTTTACCTTAGAAACACTGAGTCTAATGAATTTCCCAGCAGCACAGGACATTTGGAATTAGCAGATTTGTAGGTGTCAACAAATACTTAATGTGGTGGGTTTGGGTCAAAACATGGTGAAATTCAGAAACACTTAATTAAATCCTTTGTTTCACTTCAAGTCTCACAGACAACTTGTGGCCTTTTTCATTCCTTTTATAGAATCAAAATCTTAGAAAAGAATTCTCAGATCATCAAGTCCAACCATTAACATAACAGTGCGAAATCCACCCCTAAAAATGACCTTAAGTACAACATCTACACCTACGTGTCTTTTAAATACCTCCAGGGATGGTGACTCAACCACAGCCCTCGCTACCTTTTTTCAATGCTTTACAACACTTTCCATGAAGAAATTTTCCCTAATATCCTGTCTAAACCTTTTCTGGCACAACACGAGGAAATTTCCTCTTGTGCAGTTGTTTATTACTTGGGAGAAGAGGCCAATCCCCACCTGGCTACAGCCCCTTTTAAGGCAGTTATCAGAGAGTCATAAGGTCTCCTTGGAACCTCATCTTCTACATATGACAAGGAAAGAACCTTGTCATATGTATACCCATATAAGTTTCACCTGCTTGGCACCCTTGAGACCATGAATTTTCTTTGAGGTTAGCAACTTTGCTTGCAGCTCTTTCAAAATACTGACTTCAAATACTGCTGTTCATTAGGTAGTATGAGGAACATGAAATTACCCCATTTCACATTTTATTTCATAAGGGTTTCAGAAGGACTTTGAACTGAATATCGTGATGGATTATTGAAATCTTCTATGTCTTTTATAATTTAATTCTTTTCCTGGTGTGGATTTTTTTTTGGAAGGATAATCCATGATGGAGAGGTTTAACAAATTACGACACTGATAGTAATTTTTATGTAGCAGAGAATGCTTTTTTGGCTCTAATGTAAATTTTCCTTCTTGGGGACAAGGCTCTGAACCTCCTATTGCATATTTGTAAATTGGATATAACAATATTTATTTTTAACACCAATTAATATGTTTGAAACTTCTTCCAAAGAAAGATGGCCCTTTCTTCAAGATAAAAATATTGATTGAAAAATCCCCACAGGAACAGCTTACTCAGAGAGTTGTTAAAGTATCTATACTTTCAGATATTCAAAATACAACTGGACACAGACCTGAGCAAGCTGCTCTGGTTGACCCTCCTCTGATCATCAGATTTGTGTGAGAGATCCCATCTAGACTCAATTATTCTGAAATTCTCTGAAATGCAAACTTCAAGCTCTTGTAAGAAAAAAGTAAAATGACATCTAACAAGCTAGTGGTTTTCAAACAGAAAGCAAGAAAAGCTTATGAAACACTGTCTCAATTAAAATCAAATATTTTCATTATCAGCAAACTTTTCACAAGAGGAGAAACTTCCCCTTACTGGCAATATTTCTTGAGCTTTTAACATTTCCTAATTAATCTTGGCCTCAAGGCCATAGGCATTCACTTACAATGACAGCAAGAAATATACTGTGGTTATGTATTTCATGTTCAGTTCCTTTCCTCTGCTTCTTCAATTAAGTTTTCAAACAATTACCATATATGACTGCACTTTAAACACTTTTTGTAGCTGAGGATATACAGTGTCCTGAAAACTTAATTAGACTTGAAAACAAATGGCATAAAAAGCTGCAGAGGTCAGGGAATTTTGCATGGTCTACAACCTAACGGAAACACACAGGAGGTCTAACCATATTTTATAATAATTCATCTTGAAGTTAACTGGAGTGTGATAGAAAATTTTAGCAGCAACTACAGCTAAAACAATATTTATTTTCCATCTAGATTTTAAAGGAAGGTGTCTACCTGTCACAGAAGCTGAACTAGATATATTTCTATCATTAGAGATGTGCATGTTCTCTCTTAATTTCAGCAAAACACATATTTCTAATTGGTGTATTAATTTATAAAACAACTAATACTTGCAGTAAGTAGAAACAGAGCTTGGGAGGAAAGTTAAATCTTTTTAAAATTAAAAAAAAAAAACAAAACAAAACAACAAGCAGCAGAAATCATAAACTGCCAGACAGGGTAAATAAATACATATATTCATTTGTACATATTAAAGTTCAAATATTTCGCAATTAGCTAGGGATACACAAAGTTTCAAAAAGCTGGTGCCATACATTATACAAAGATATAAGGAACAAATATGTATCTGAACACCACCAACACACAAAAAACAAAACCAGAGTTCAGGGTCTTGGTGGGCTTAGTACAGCTAAATGTTCAACATAGAATTTAGCTGTATTAGAATATAAGGCTGTTATAAATTCTAGGAATGTTCTTAATTTCACTATACTGCAAACTATATGCAACAAAACCTGTTCTCTACTGTTTTTACTTGCTTTTAGATTTTGCTGTGTTCTGTGAGTAAATGTACACATATATTGCCATATGTGATGTGCTGAGAGGTATTTTTTTTCAAATTAAGTGGGAAACATAAAGAAAAAATAATTATGATGGAAAGGAAAATATGCAAATAAAAGTATATGTGATGGTGTCTATCTTATCTACTTTTTGATGATACTATGTACAAAGGCACCTCATTCTGGAAGTAGCTTTTGACAGAAACATTGATATTTATTAATAATTATCTATATTATTAAAAGTCAGGGTTATTTCAGCAGATCATGTGAAAAAAAACATAGTCCCTACAACTCTTTCTTTCCTTAAATTTCTCTTACTTTTCAACACCAGGTAAATGAACTGTGGTGCTTTGAACAAGGGATGATCAGTTATGCCTGAAGGAATGAATGGATCCTCCCAAATTTTATTGTTTTAATCAATACAAATGAGGAACCCTCCAGCTCCAACACTTTTGAAAAGTTGTCTTCATCCAAACTCAAACTAATAAGAATAACGTGATTAAGTATTACTGGAAGTTTTCCAGTTTTCATTCTCAGCTACCTTTACTTCAACAAGACACAGAAGATGCAATCATAAATAAAAGTCTGTTCTATCTTTTTTACTGCAGCGTTTGCAAAGGAACAAAAATTTCCATCAGGATCCATTTTGAACGCAAACTCCTCCACTGGCTCTTCATTCATGTGAAGTCACAAAACTCACAGTACCTTCTACCTACTTATCTTAGTTAATATTATTCCTTCTCTATTTGTACATGTGCACCCTGCCAATTAAAAGAGCATGCCTTCCTTCTGTTTATAGCACTGCCCTTAATTAGAGGTTAGGTGCTTTCAAGAGAGATCAGACAACAGCCCATCTGTTTAGGCAGAGGTTTATTTAACATTACATATGTACGATCTGGATAACTACAGTCATATGATTACCAAACAGCAATTGCCTTAGTCAAATAACTTTTATGTCCTTAAGTGACTTCAGATGACTGGATTCCTTTTTATTTACCTCAGTTCAGGAAAATCCAACACTTTATACATAACTGCTTTAATGTATGTATATGTATAATGTTAATGACTTTTAGCTAACTAATTGCCAATCTTGCTTGCTAATTGAGGTAAATATATGATTAGAATTAAACTGTAAGAATTTTACCACTAAAATACAACTTTATGAAAAAGAAAACCCTTTCCTACTCTTTATTTCACTTCCCAATATGAGGAGCAGCAGCTATATCGCTTTATTATTTTATATATGTTGTTTTTTGTGACAAGCTTTCAGTACTGTACTTCCAATAAGTGGGATACACAGAAATTGTATATCATTTGGGATTCATACACTGCCTTTGAATTAAAGTTCACATTCTAGAAAAAATCACTGTACTATACTTAGAAAAAAAAAAAGGGGGATAAGAATGAGAACAGTTATTAATTTATTAAGTGGTGAATGCCAGCTGAGATACTGTGTACATCATACAGTGACAGAGAAAATGGAAGCAAGAAGGCAGATGATACTAGGTTAATTTCTTTATTCTATTTTTTAGAATGTTTTTGTCTTCAGAAAACCCAAGCCACAACACAGCAACATACTTTCCAAGATTTTTTAAATAAATGAACTCCTAAGTTAGAAGTGAAGTTATGCTAAAAAAATTTCATGTATGAGAAGACGCTATCTAAAAGCAAACCTTTAAGTATTGCGATACATTGGCTATCAGCATAATTAAGTGCCTTCACCTTTTACATTTTTGTTAATGTGGATGTTGGTCTAGTATATTCTTACTAAAATATATTTATTTAAAACTGCAATATTATCATACATTTAGCATGTCAAGATATGAAAGGTAAAAGTGAAGAAATAAACTTAAGTGGAAATGAAAACATATCTTCGGATATGGATAACTTCAGTCTCTTGAATTTTGAATAGACTTGACCATCAAAGCTGAATGTCTGGAATCATGTCTGCATTTTTGTTAATGCAAACAAACTCCTTCTGTCTCTGGAAAACAATTCTATATGGGCAAAATTGTGTAAACACAGGTTTCTGCTCCTCCAGGTTTTGGTTTAATTAACTTTTCCTCTTGCTTTTCACTGATAATTGCCCTCAGCTCCCTTCATGAAAACAAAGGATATCTGCAAAATAGTTCAAGATCATAGCAACGGTTATGCTATATATATATATATAACTGTGGGAATAGAAGGGCAACTGTAGTTCTACAATAAGAGACAGGAATAAAAACTTTGTGTTTGTGGTTTAACAATTTTCTCACAACAACAACAACAACAATATGCAAATTCATTTATGCAGATTATCCAAATTTGTCAGTTTTCTGGTATCTTTGCATTTATGTTTGTTTTGTTGCTTTTTTATTACAGTTTTCCTCCCATGTATATGTCCATAATTCAGGGGACTCCTGCTAAGTTCTGAAGAATTATTTTGTGCTATAAGTGGATATATGACAACATGGAGTCATCTAAGACTCCAGTATACTGAAAAGTAATACCTCATTCTGGTTCATCACATGGCCCAAGAACCAGCTGTGCTAATAAGAATGAGGGAGGCATCATGACTCCAGAATACATACTCTGGACTAGAAGAAACTCGTGCTGCCCAGAGGTGTGCACATCAAAACAAAACCCTCTGGTCAGCAGGGTTGACTCATGACGCATGTCAAAGGATTGTTTGCTGAAGGATAAACAGAACACCCCACTGATTATCAGAGGCACGTCACAAAATCATATCAAATGTGAATTACAAATTGTTGTTTTCAGCCTTTGTGAAATAATTTCTCTGCAGAGGTAATTTTGGGATTTTAGAACCCCTTAAACCATGATTAAAACTACAGCACACTTGCTTTAATAGGAACAAATTTTACACGTCCTGTTTGGTCACTCTTCTTTAATTTTCTTTTTTCCTGAAATGATGACCTGCTGAAGTAGAGAAGACAAACTTCCAACCACAACCTGCATTTGTCAGTGAAGTTAGAGAAAGAAAGTTCTCCAGTTCCCAGGCTCCAGTCAGGGAGCTCACTGCAAGTCCTTTCACTGCAGATTGCAATGCTTAAGCCATCTTCATCAGGAGGATCACTGCTAATTCCTGGTATCTTGGAATTTTGTCAAACACCCTCTAAAGCTTCCAGCTGAGGTGTATAACTGTGGGAATAGAAGGGCAACTGTAGTTCTACAATAAGAGACAGGAATAAAAACTAATCCATATCAAAAGACATAGGAAGGTAAGGCAAATCAAAATATTCACAACAAAGCCTTTGTGCATGATATTTTTTGCTGTAAAATATAGAGTTTATATGCTGCACTCAAATGCTATGAATATTGTCTATGAAAATACAGATAGAATTAGTACTTCAGAAAGACTCTCAGCATATAATGACACTGCAGACCTCATTATGGGGAGCTTAAAATGAGTGTTCTCTATAAAATGTACAGCAGTCTGCAGTGTAAACATGGCTTTGGATGGTTTATACAGTCAGAATATGCAATATACATCAGTTGAGGTGTCCCTCTTGTCGCTGTAGATACCATTTTCCTTTTCACAAAGATGTTCATTTGCTGAAATAGTCTGTATTTTCCTATTACCAAATGCATTACCCCCATATTACAAATAAACCTGATGCACAAAAACATTGTCAAGAGAGCACTTCATTATTAACCTGCTGTTGCTTTGCACTTCACTTGCCTGGCTACTTTTCAGGCTGATTCTACTATGAAGAACCTACATCTTCCCTCCTGTTGCAGAGGTAGTTCCCTACTGGTCCCTCTATATGTCTTCCCTCCGGAAGATAGTGTTTGCATTCTCTTTCAAATACCTCAGTTCCAGCTTAAGACGACATCGCTGTTTCATCTCACTTGGAACAAGCTGAAATGAAAAGCAGAAAAAGGGAACCCACACTGACAAGAAGACCAGGTGTTTCTGTCAAGATGTTTCTGTGATACATTTCTACATTCAACAAAGCAAAAAATGCATAATTTAAACATACCTATTTTCCCCTGTTTATGTTTAGAATGAGTGGAGATAAGGAATTGTTTTGAAAGATGTCTTGTTATAAAATAATCTCCAGATTATTAAAAAGGACACCTAAAGAAAAGAAAGAGGGGATACTGTGAAGAAAGAAAATAAGCAGGGTGAACAAACACAGGTGTATCTTATACATTTTTTCTATTTGAAATGTTTATACTAACTCTAATGTAGTGCATATATATATACGCCAGTATTTTATATATATATATATATATATATATACTTATATATATATATAATATGTATATATAATGTGCATATATAACATGTGTATAGATCAAATGGATGCTTCTCTTATTTGGAATCTCTGAAGACAAATTTTCTCACATGCAAGGAACATATTTAAACTAATGTAAGTCCACTTCAACCTGATTCAGAAAATTCAGAATCTGAGAAGATATTTTTCCCTATATTTGATTTACTTTGTGAGCAATATTTATGTTCTGGTGTGAGTTGTGGGGTTTTTTTCCTTCTAGAAATAAGCTAAACCATCTACCTTAGAGTCTTCTTGAATTCTGACAGGCTTGGTGCTGTGACCACTTCCTTGGTCTCCAGCCTCTCATTCCCCAAAGTCCGTCTGTGCATCCAAAGCTGCCCCATCCCAGGTGCAGAATCCAGCCGGCACTTTTCCTTGTTGATCAAGCTGCCCTGTGCTCTGGTTTGTCTAGGTTTCTCTGCAGGACGTCCCTGTCCTTAAGGGTTCAATAGTTCCTTCAGGTTTTGTATCATCTGCTAATTTTCTTATTATCCCTTCCAGTCCTGGGTCCAAAACAGTTATAAAGATTTTGAAGAGCAAAGGCTGAGGATGGAGCCCTGTGGAACCCCACTCGTGACATGTTGCCAGTCTGATGTGACCCCATTCACTGTAACCCTTTGTACCCAGCCTGTGAGACAATTTCTCACCCATTGCCTGATGTGTTTATCCAGCTGTGTGCTGGACATTTTGTCTAGAAGGATGCTGCGTGAACCTGTATTGAAATTTTTACTGGAATCCAGAAAGATTACATCAACCTCCCAGAGTAATCTTCTCTAAAACTTAACCAGGCAATTAAGTGAGATTAATAAAGTTGTGAAAGTTTTGCTAGCAGTGGGGACCTGTACCATCAAGACATTAATACAGGAGCTGCTGTCACCAGTCCAATTATTGTGCTAAATAATTAGAATTCAGATACAGGATGACATATATTTTAGAAAAAGTGTAATAGTGAATTTTTAGAGAGATAACAGCTTACTCCAAAATGTTTCCAGAGGCAAGCAAGCAAACATTTGTTTGAAATAGCTGGGGGAAAAAAATGGCAAAACCATTTTTTCTTGTTTCTTGATGTAGCTTAAATGCATGAATGCATTTATCAAATCCATTTATTTTAGGGTCATTTTTTTCAAATCTGTTATAACAACGCTTGAAAATTAGTTACTGTTAGTGGACAAGAACTTGAACCTTTGCAACAAAATGAAGATCAAACATATCACTGTCACCTCCTTTACCTCCTCTCCAGAAGTCTGATTGAAGAAGATATTAAAGCAAGGAACAATGGGACTGATCTAGAATCAAATCCAGGTTTATGTCTGTTAAATTATAGAGGAGTACCCAGAAAGCAACTATGAAAATATTTTACTTAAAGAGAGCAGAACCATGGAAAATCAGATGAAAAATGCCATAATGGAAAGCTTGGATCTACAGCAAACAAATGATGGAAAACCAAAGATTTCCGTGTGGGTGGGATCTGAGATACTGCCATGGTGACAGTGCTGCTGCTATTTTGATTAAACAATAATAAATTGTGTATGGCTGACTGATGACCAAAGAAAATGCATTTGTGACTAAGGTTTCTGGTACATCAGAACAGACCCTGCACTGGTTGTACTAAACTGCTTGCAATCACTTGGGTATGGCCCTGGGAGCTACAGACAGTCTTTTGGGGTCCTGCATGGGACACCACCAGGAAATTTTAAGTATCAAAGGCAAAAGCCAGGGATTCAGGACTGAAGTCCAGATGGCAAAAAGCAGATGAGTGAGGGAGCTGTATTTGGTCTGGATTTTTGCTAACCATGGAGAAAATTTAAGAATTATCCAACCACATGCAATGCATCAGAATGTCAGCTGAAGTGTTTGCTCTGCATCTGAGGGTATGGATGAACCTTGCCATATTTTGATCTTACCCAAGGCCCCAAATCACTGTCTTTGTAACAAAAATATGAAGGATGAAACACAGGAAACAGTATTTGACAATATACAGGCAGTCCACTGGGCTTTCAGAATTTTAGCAAAGCTCTGCCTCCTTTGTAAAATGCTATGGAAAATTATATACACTAGTCTTATCTACAGAAAGTAGCCTGTCTAACCTTAAAACATGTAATGAAAATTTTTTGAACAATAATCCATCTTTAATAGATTCCTTCATTGGTAGCATGACACAAAAAAAAAAATTGATTTTCAAGCACAAAGATTGAAAGTAAAAACAATTTAGATAAAAGCCCCACCATTAAGTTCAAAAATTTAAGAGATGTTCCTCGCACAAAATACATTCAAGGCAAATATATACTTGCACATTATAGATATGTATTTGTTTGCATTGTGGCTTGCATTTCCCCATGGTAGTAACCTCCTCATTACAGTAATTTCTGGAGCTTTCAAAATTGTATCACATAAAATGTCAAACTCCTAGTATTCACGTTTTTGCAATTTGTTGTCTTAGACCAATGTCCTCAAATTCCTTTTATTTTGTTTTGTTTATAAATCTCCAAGGTAAAATGTAGACTTAAAGCTTGGAGGAGGTTTGGGAGTCATCATTAATATGGAAATCATTAGAAAGCCCAATTATGGCCTATTACTCATTTTTAGTACATATATTTTCTCATTTTTGATCACAGAGGGTTTGTAAAAAGAGAATAAAAGACCTTTGAATAGGTTCCTTGGTGGTATATTGTAAACTTCAATTATTTGTTCCCAGAAACTTTTTTTTAACAGAGAAGTGAAATCTTTTTTAAATGGTGCATGATTCAGAAACCCCTGCTAGAAAAGTATTAAACATTCTTTCATTAATAACAGTAATCTGTATTCCCAGAGAGCACTGTCACTTTAAAATGTAGATCTAAAATGTTTTTCTTTTTGCCCACAGTGCATCATTAAGCTGAAGTAATTTTATACCTGCAATGTTGTAGCCACCACTTCTTCCTGAGAGGGAGGAGGACATCATGCTGGTAATGAACAGCTGTCACTCACAAACCTGACTGCAAAGCAATTGGCCAATACCATTAGTCTGTAATAGTCAAAATTTCCTTCCCCTGTAATTTTCTGTAGATTTGCTTTTCTTGGCTTCCAAACTACAGTAACTTACCACATCTAGTTCATGGTATAACCATAGCATGAAGAGAAAAACCAGGCGATTCTCTTTCAGAGGCCAGAAAACCAATATTGTTTTTCATCTCAACATTTCCTATTACACACACAGAGACTGGTGGATTCTCTCTCATACTTACTGAATTTTGACAGCCACTGATCTCAGAGGGAAAAGCTTGATAACAGTTTTCCTCTCTCCAAAAATGCTAGTTTTCTCAGGCAGGCAAAAGTTCACAGAGGAACTGGCAGGGTCCTTCCTCTTTGCAATCATATTTTGTAAAGTACAATCATCCAACCTACCTGAAAAAGCTTAACTTCCCCCTCAGAATATAGTCCTAGTTTTGAGTGTCAGATGGTTTTTGTCCCTTCACAAAAGAGGATGATTTTACTTTTCACCAGCAACAGCAACTGTAAGAGAGAGCAAGATAAGAGGAGGTTTGTCAGCTGATATGTTGGCATTTTTCTATATGTCTGCAACAAAGTTCTTCTGATTGAAACCCAATCTAGATCATTGCTAAATTTCTTCCATAAAGAGATTGGATTTGTTAAAAGGAGCACACCACTCTATCACACACACACACCCACACACAAATTAACTTCTGTAAATACCTTATGAAAATCCTTATTCCGTTTTCTTTTTTACCACGTGTGCATCTCAATTTCTAGCTTCAGTGAAGATAGAGTGAGGGGAGAGAGAGAATAAGAATGGAAAGTGGGGGCAGAGGCAGTTTTAGTTTAAAA
The DNA here is from genome assembly GCF_017590055.1 of Onychostruthus taczanowskii. Classification (NCBI taxonomy): domain Eukaryota; kingdom Metazoa; phylum Chordata; class Aves; order Passeriformes; family Passeridae; genus Onychostruthus; species Onychostruthus taczanowskii. Next base: position 5,100,758 of record NW_024503568.1, on the reverse strand, counting down.
TGCAGACAAATCTGCCTTTTCTGCTTGATGGCCTGTAACATTTCCATGTAGTGTACTTTGCATGGCAGAATAGCTACTAGTAATAGAATTTCTCACAGTGGAGGTTAATTACTTTTCAGCTACAGCAAAATAAATTTCCTGTCAAGCCCAGTGACAGGAATATGCCGCTGTCACCATTTTTACCTGCACTTTTAATTCACTGTTAATATTTGACACTAGCTGCATTCAGGGGACTGATCTTATGAACAGTAGGATTTCCCAAAGGAATAGGACAGACTGGCAGTAATGTAGTATCAAGATATGTGGAAAAGAGTACACTTTGTCTCTCCTGAGTGCACTTCAAAGAAGATTACCTGACCTGTCTCTCACTTTAAAGAACAAGGAACAAAAGAGAACCTTGTATTTGGTGAAATAAAAATGACATGGCAAGATGCAACTTAAAATCCAGGGCAGAAGAGTCTGGTCTAACCTTATGCTAAGCAAACCCACATAACATACCACTTCCTGTCTCCTTTCTGATGTAGTTTGTTTGGGTTTTTTTGGTTTTGTTTTTTTTGGTTTTTTTTTTGGTGTTTTTTCTGGCCTAAAAAAGTCCATTTTTTGAGCCTGACAATTTTACTATCAACGCTGAGCTCAATGGATGAGGGACCTTATGTGGTAATGAATGATAGAACTTTCTCCTAATTGCTTTCATAGTCTTCAAATTAGTTTTCACATTTCTTTGTCTTGAAAGAAATCTCTTCTTCTACAGAGACAATAATACCATTTATCAAGTGTTGGTGATATGCATTGTGCCATTCTTATTGTTAGCTAATAAAAAGTCCTATATGAAGTCATGTTAGTAATCCTTAGTGACATAAAATTTTGCCTAGGAATTTCCAGCCTGTGCTCACACGGGTTAGATCACAAAGGATATTGTTGACTCATTTAGCTTCCCCAAAGTCTTATTTTTCAACAATTTGGTGATTTTCATGATGCTGAGGAAACCAACATGCTTTTAATTTTGCCTGGTTGGGTACCTGACCTGCCAAAGTGGGGCGGTTATATCTGAGGCTTATTATTTCACTGCTCAGGAAACATAAGGGAAACAGTATTTTCACTTTTACCAAAATTCAAATCAGAAAGCAAAAGATGAAAGATCAGGAAGTTTTTTCATACAGGTGTTTTCTCCACAGACGTAGCCTCAGCTGTTTCTCAGTACTTGTGCTCTTCCTCTTCAGGAGGTGACCTGTGACAGTGCAGAACTATGCAGGAGCCAGGCCAGATGAACAGGTGAGGCACATGTGAGCTGGGGGAAGCTAAAGGATTTTGGTAGCTATATGAGCAGCTGAAAGATGTCTGGATCTAGTTAACTTCATCTTGCTGAACCAAGAGCTCTTAATCCTTCCCATAATTATCCTGAACTTTAAGAGGCTCTTTGATAAGGTCTTGTAAACCAGTAGAAATACCAAGGGAGATTGCATACATGTTTTGTGGTCAAAATCTACTGGCAACACTGAGAACTTAAAGGATTTTCAAAAGCAAATAGGCTGAAGTTTTAATAAATAATGATGTAATGACTTCTTAGGTTTCAAAGGAGGTGTCTGAATTTCTATACGACCAAGTCATTCGTGATGCCTTCCAGAGGGACCTGTGCAAGTTCTAGACATGAATCCATGGAAAACTCATAAGACTCAATAAGGCCAGCTGCAAGTTTCCATGCTTGATGAACTGCCAGTATAAACACAAGGTGGGGATTAGGGTATTTAGAGCAGCCCTGTAGAGAAGAAATTTGGGTTTGGACATACACTGGCAATGGACAAAGCTCACTGCATCCAAAGCAGTATGGCCAGCAGGGAGAGAAAGTGGATTCTTCCCATCTGCTCTGCCTTGTCAGAGCCCACCAGGAGTGCTCCATCCACATCTGGGGGCCCTAGCACAGGAAAGCCACAGACCTGTTGCAGTGAGTCCAGAGGAGGCCATGAAGATTAGAGGGCTGGAACACCTCATCTGTGAGGAAAGACACAGAGATGGGATTGTTCAGCCTGGAGAAGAGAAGGCTCTGAGGAGATCCTACAGCAGTTTTCCAGCACCTAAGAGGACACTGCAGGAAAAATGAGGACCAGCTTTTAAATAGGGACTCTAGTAATAGGACTAGAGGTAGATGCAGATTAGACATAAGGGAGAAATTTTTTTTTTACAATAAGGGCAGTAAAACACTCACTGCTCATTGCAGAGAGGGATGAACTAGATGACCTTAAAAGGTCCCTTTCAACCCATAGAATTCTATGACTTTAGGAAGTCCAATTAGGATTGCATGAGATTGAGCTTTAAAAATGGATCTGAAAAAGACTGGGGCTTGTTCAGAAGGTCTGTTGAATGAAGCTCTGACTTGAGTCAGAGCTGGGCAGTGCATACTGTGCTTAACATCTGGGTCCCGGATGATACTGAAGTCAAAATTTATGGGAAAAAATGGAAGGGGAAATCTGGAACCCTACTCGATTTTAGTAACATACAATGTTACCAAAAATTACAAAGGTAGGGTTACAGCTTATCCTGTAGAAAATATTTAATTTTAGCTGCAGAGATTGGTTATAAATAGGGAGGCATTAGATTTACTTGATTTTATTGTTGTTTAAGGAACTGGAATGGAATTTCTGGTTTTTCAAACCATAGGAGACATCAGTGTTTTCCAGATCTTTAAAAACCCTGAAATCCTGTGTGGCAATGTAGTTAGAACAACTGGGTCTACTGAAACTGCCTTTTTTTCAGAGCATTACATTTAATTCTGACCCTTAAAGCAGAGATGAAATTGTGGCTTAGAAATGAAGCTAGCTCAAAAGGGTACTATTCAGCACGCTTTGAATTTCTGACTCAGTTTCTGTGCTGTTAGATACTGCTTTATGTTTCTTGACTCATTCATTTCTGTGAAAATCCATATCAGTGAAATGCCAGTTCCTTTATGGCAGCATATGGGGGTTTTAAAGGTGTCTGTGGCTTTATAACAATAACAAACTAGACAATTCTCTTAGAAAAAGTTCCCATGGTGTGGTTTCAACTTTTCACAAAAAATAAAAGCCCTAGGCAGCACAGGGGAGATCATATTTATTCTACCAAAATGTTCACACTGGTGTCATTCAGCATTTTAGAATATGTCCTTATATATTCTGGATTTTACTTAAATACCCATCAACACCCATAAAATTATAAATAAGGATTTTTAATCTGCATTTTGTGCTCCTTGGTTTTCATTTAGTTGTCAATCATTTCTGTTAGCATTCATATAGAAAGAAAAAATTGGTGTTTATATTCCAGTGCCTATGTGTCTTGGAATCTCGACTTCTTTCTTCTGAAACTTTTGTGAAGCTTTAAACAGAAAGCTATAACATCACATGGAAAACAAACAACATGACCAGATAAGCTCTAGAGAAATCAAACCTTAACTGTGGAAATGCACTGAATTCCATGTGAAATAAATGAGAAGGTATGTAAGCTGCCTACAGATGTAGGTACATGTTTTTCTTACTTGATATTTTCATTTCTCCTCCTTACACTTCCTTCACAGCAACTGTTCAATGTAGGAAATTTGTGCTATAGAAAGATGTCATCTCAACTTGTATTGTGGAAACTTAAATCTTGTCATTCCTGGAAGATCAGGCACAGCTTCCCAAGGGATCCTGCTGTTGTTGAAAGTAATTGCCTATGGCTAAAGTAATCAGTTATGAAATCAGATAAATGCATCTTGTGGTCATCTAAAGAGAAGTGCGATTTACATTTGTTACTTTCATATTTAGCTATTTCCACATATTTTAAATTAAGAATATAGCAAATACATGTTATATTTGTAATGGAATGAGTAAAAGGGACTAAATCCCTTGTTTACCACCACTTTGAGTATGTAAAATCAACAAATGCATAGCAGTTTGTTTAAGAAGAGAGGAAATCTCAGCCAGATAATTAACTTTGGCACCTGTTTTGCAGCTGTGGGACTATAAAGGTAAGAAAAATTGGTATTTGTGCCTTAGAAAGCACCTCCCAAAGACAGTGGTTCCTATGTATTTCTTAAACTCTTTTTTTTCCCATTCCACACATTCTGATTTCTCACATCTTACATAGCATGGTAAAAAAATATTAATAAGAAACACTATGTTCTATTTTTGCTGTCTTAAAAACATTAGCAAAAGATGCCATTTATCATCATATTTCTTATTAAACCTTGGAAGAAAGAGCACACAGCAGTGCATCTTGGAAGTCATAGCTGTGAAGAAAAGCACTTTCTGCTATTTTCTCACTGATTGTAGCTAATGTTAAAATAATTACTGGTAAAGGGTCTCCCTGCTGTTTGATTGCCAAGTTCCACTGTTGCAAGGACTTCAGGTTCTTCCCTATTTGAAACTTTAGTTGGCTTAGTTCAGGCTATTTTATATGTCTCTTTGCATGTTTTCAAAATACCTTAACACCTCAAGCTCCTTTCATCAGAGACTTAGCAAAATTGAAGTCTTAATGAAGATGCATTGGGAAGGAGCATGTGTATTTCAGTGATATTTTCTTTCTTTAAATAAAAGATAAAAAGGAAGGTTGGTTCATGTTGATTGAAAGGAAAGTAGAAATATGCTGGTTGTGGACTTTGTTCATTGTGCTGGTTTACCACAATCATCCTTGTTACTGGGAGCAGTTTGGTAGCAACACTACTCCAGCAAGAAAAGGTGGCCAAAATATTCTTCTAGAAAACACATATTCACTGGTTTCTGTCTCTGAGAATGGATGCCTTGAGGTATTTTTTCTATCCAGCTGACTGTACTGGGATTCTTGCTCTTCAAATTGGGATTCTTTCTCCTGAAATGGTATTTTTAAAAGTTGCTTTTCTTTGACACATTATATGTGTTGCTACAAGTTAACAACCAGGAAAAGTGCAAAAAAGCTTACCCAAATTAAATACCTAAGCATAAATACAATGATAATGTGTGAATCATTAAGCAAAGTCACCAAAGGGTATTTGTAATTTTAAACATCATGAAAAGGCAGCATTAAGATTTAGGTATGTTTGATAAAGACATGTGATATAAACATAATTCTCCCTCCCTGTTCCTCCCAAAACTGTGGTCTGTGTTGGGGATGGTCACCCAGTTAACTGCTGTTTGTTCAGTGTTTCCTTAATCAGGACACTGCTGGGACCATACTGCTTCTTAGAGGAAATCCTGTTAAAACATGAACCATTTTTAAAACACCTCACCTTTCCTTCCTCTCTAACTCCTGGGTATTGGTAAATCTTAGTCACCAATGGTATGAGTCTGGACAATATTACCACTGTTTATTCCAAGAAGAAATCATGGCACTTTGCTATGACTGGCTTGTACTATCACACACAACTCCTTATCACTTTGTACTGTACTGTATGGACAGCCATGTACTTTGGAGCAGCTGTTATTTTTAGGTGAAATACCACCACCTATAGAATGCAGTCAGGGCTACTGATAAAATGTAAAGTAGAAATATAAAGATGGTTGATTACTTTCCATTAGATTCTAACATTTCATTCTATCTTCTGTCTTTTTTCATCATCTCCAGTGTGATATCCTGGAATGGAGTTCCTGACACATAATAGAAAGCTGTGTTGAAAACATTAATATGTTCCTCAGTTCAAGCAGTCCATGTTATCTCGGAAGTAAATAAAAAGGCTTGCGACCTTTTCATTTTCTTCTGAGACAACAGGCTTGAGAGGAAATATTTTGCAAGCTGTTTTACTTTTAAATTACAATGCCATGATTGGTTTCATTTCTGGGTCACCCATAGCAACCATTATTTGAAACCACAAGAACAGTCCATGCTGCATTTAAAACTCCCTTGGGTTAAAGTCCAAGTGGTACAATTTATATGAATCGTTATTTGGGGGGTTTTTGTTTGTTTTACAGGAATCACATTTACCGCCTTGAAAAATCCTGTTATTTCATTCCAGTGTCTCTTTTCAATACATAATTATGTGGGTCCTTGGGACTAAAGAATCAGTTTCTATAGCTAATAAGAGATTAATCACTGCACTGAGGTAATTCATGTCAGGTACATGCAATCAGTGACCAGAACTGTACTTTCAGTGCAAATGAGTCTCAGGCCAATACAGAGATCAACACAACTGAATTCATTTTGGTCCAATGTAGTGAATTTAATTTTATTCCAATTATAATAGTGACCATGAAATAATCCAGATATCCAGACTATTGTTTGTAAGGGAATCTGTCTGAATCTTATGTAGGAGCATGTAGAACTGACTCTTAAGATTCTTGCATCTCCCTATGTATGTGTAATAGATTAGCTAATGTTGAAATTAGTGTAATAAACTGTCCTAGAAACAGACATCTACTTACATTCTGTAACTACTTTTGAATCCTGTCATTTTCCCTAAGCCAACTGTCTCTCCTTGAAAGTAGATCTGCTCCTGCTGCTTAAGGCCAGTGACATGGCAGAATTTCATGGCTTAATTCCCTTCTTGACAACATGATTGTTTTTACATATTGTACAAGGGGATCAGGCTCTGGCCTGCACTAACTTTCAAACAATATGCAGGCACTGACAGCTGTCCAGACTCTAAACTGGTGCTCAAACCTGCACATGGATCTTACTTAATTTGCTAGTGCAGACACAGCCAACCCAGGGCCACCTACTTTTCTCTGTAAGGCAAATGAAGAGGGTAGGTGGGATGAAAGGAAGCATAGAAAGAAAAGCAGAGTACATTTGGTCCTAAATTGCATTAAGTGCTGCATTGTCTCACAAAGAGGAAATACGCTATCATACACAACCATTGTCACTGGAACCTTAATAAATTTGGTTTTGAAACAAAGAAAGGAGTTGGATTTCCTTCACAAAATGACCCTTGATAGAAGATCACAGGAATGATATGAAAACTATGGGAGAAAAAGTAGTTCTTTAAAAAAAAAAAAATTATTGATGTCAAATAAGAGCATATGCTACATGCTGGTTTTACTTTTTGGTGTCTTCATGAGATCTTTAAATACTTAAAACTTACACATTACCCTACTTGTCCCAGATTAACCTCCAATAACATTAACTCTGCCTAATGTCTCCATTATTTCTTACCACTTATGCTGAATTTTTTGAATACTCTAGTGAACTCACTCCCCTTTAGAAGTCGTGTATGTCCCTAAATACCATAGAGTTTAATCAGCTATGGTGTAATTTTAAATGTCAAGGCCAAGGTCTGTCAGATATAATTTGTTCTTTTACTGAAATTTGGATGTGTGTTTTAGTTAAATTGAGATTGTCCATTTAAAGCAAAGTCCCAATTATGGGACACAAAATGAATTCAGTTCTTGCTGAAGAAGTAAAAGATTTAACAATAACTCCAAAAAGGAATTGATCAGCAGACCTCAACATAATTTCTCCCATCCCACCAGCTGCCACAGCCGAGCTGTCCTGTACAAACCACTTGACAAAGTCTGTCGCTGCAGTTACTGCACTATTTATAGCTGCACTGTTTATGCCTCTACAGTTATAGCAGTGTCAGCACTTTAATTATAAACCTTATTATCCAAAGAATTACTACTAAGCAACAAAAAATCACCCTCAGCTGCAAGTTTGGATGTGAAGTGTTCTCAAGTGTAATTTGCACTTAGGTTGGGGTAGGCCAGATTCAGTGCCTACTGAATACTGAAGGCAAGGGAAGATGTTAAAAAACTATCATAGATTTTCTACACTGTTTAGTATGAGCAAAGAGTTTTGCATAAACCAGCAAACCAGGATCTTTTTTCCTCTTATGATTTAGAATTTAATTTTTGAATTATATTTTTTTTTTTTGCAAAAATATTTATTTAGTGTTACTGGCATAGTTTAAATGCAACCATATTGAAAGTGTTAAGTTATTCTACAGTAATAGAAAGATATTGCACTAGAAACAGGTACCATATATTTCACTACTAAACACAAACCTTCATATTACCTGTTGCTGAAAACTCTGGACTCAGGACTGAATATTTCAGTATTTGTTTTTCTGGGCTTTTTTTTCCCTAGTTTTTACCATGTGGGGACATTTACAGACAAAAACAACACAATATTTGATTTTCCATATATATCTGAAACATTGAGGAACTGATCTATTCAAGAGAAAATAAGATCTTTCCTTATTTCATTTTCTTCAGTGCTCCATGGAGTAGTACAAAACCTTCTGAGAAGCATAAACACGAAGAGACACAAATATAAATTAATAAACCTAAACACATAAATAGGACCTACCTTTTTTAACTGATCTGCTGTGTCTCTACAGCAGACCTATCAGCATTATCTATTTAAAAATTTTATTTGGCTAATTTTGACATTTTCTTGCAATATAATCCCACCTAATTTCCCCCTTCTCTGGATATCAAATAACAATAAATGTTTGGGGGGTTTTGTTGCAATTGTTTCATAATTCTTCTATAAGTGTGTGTTTTGTTCACCTTGTCCTACATAGGTAGAATTATTGTCTATTGAAATACTACCAAAAGCGTGTGCATGTGTTTTCATATGAAATAAAATATCATTTGGATTAATATTTATTTTATTTTGGTAGGAAATTTGGATTTTGTATGTACTGCTGGAATTGTTTCTTTGATGAGCCTCATACTGTGAGATATAATCAGGTACAATTCAAGCAATGAATGAAGCAGGTCTATGCAATTTTTGAACAGCATGGTTCTGTTCAATTACATAAGATCAGTTGTGTATGACCTATATTTGGAAGTAGACTATGTTTTCTTTAGTGGCAAGAGTTATCCCTTGCCAGTTGTCATATCCCCTCCTAATGTAGTGCTTCTGTGCAGAAGTAAATCAACAAGAGGAATTTGTGAGTTTCTCAAGACAGTACCTGTCAAAATATAACCTCACTGCCAGGGATTCAAAGGCAATAGAGAGTATCTGATTCTCTTCAGAAGTCATCTTGCTCACTTTAACCAAAGATAGAATTTGTGATTTATTTAGCTGGATATATGAGGAATGTACTGGAATCTCACCTGAAATACCATGAAATATGTGAAAATAAACACATCCATTATATGCCAATTTTAGTAGTCTCCTTGCAGCTTTATTTTCATTCTAATCAGTGTCTTCATGATATTTTAACATGTTGCATTTTATCTTAAGTGAATAGGAGATTCATTACCAATAATTCTGAAAAGCTTCTAGAGAATATTTGGAGTCTTTTCCTGAAACAGAATTGTATTCAATTGTATGCAGATGAGTCACTGGAAAGATTCACATCAAGGTCTCATGTCATCCAAATTCATTGATGTGACTAAAACATTTTTCCCTTTCCTTCTCTGATTTTAACATAACAAAGAAAATTTCTCCAGCCAAAAGCATAAGAAAGAATCTAAGCTTAAAATACTGTTTGGGTCATTGGTCAGCTACCAAAAGATTATATTGACAGATTCCTTCAGTCACTGCATTTTCTTTCCTTCACAATAAGCTTCTATGATTGTTTCAAAACTTCAGCTGTCAAGTTCTTAAGTCTCTTTTGATACACCATTAAAATAACTCCATAAAGTGAGTTTTCTGTAATGCTGCATGTGAAGAAATGTCTTCAATGTACCTGACAGACACTGGAAGACAAATGGTGACTTAGAAAGGTTAAAAGAAAGTGAGAGAGTGTTATGCAAAACAGGTATTCATACAGGGTGAAGTAGTTGCATTTGAAACACTAAAGAATATTGAATCATTATGGTGATGGACTGTCTTTGCTATCTAGGATATACAAATGATACACCAATCTTCTTGACTAAAATAGTGAGTTTAGTATGTATAATCAGCAATAGTGAAGAACACTTATCACTATGTCAATCCAAATTAAGTTTCAGAAAATGTTTCTATTAAAAAAAAACCCCTATGCACAAGAGGATGAATTGACAAATTTTATTTGGTGCTTTGTCTTTGAAAAAGAGAAAATGTAAGTTCTTAAGTGCTCCATCCTCAATACATAGATAGGATAGTCATGGCTTGATTTAGCTACTAGATAACATGACAGAGCATTTTTGAAGTCAGAGCAATCCACACAAAAAATATGCTAATAAATATATAAAAATCTTACTAGTAGCTTCTTTAAACATCAAGTGGGAAAATTCTAAGGAGGAACATAGGAAAGAAAATACAGGGCTTGTCCTCATTTAGGAACATTTCAAAACAGTCAGTTTCTACACAGAGTTCGCCATGGCTCTCTGGTGAAAGGGATACCAGACTGAGACATGACACTGAGAACTATCTTTATTTTATCTCAAAAGAGTTCTGAGTATTAGAACTGGCACTTTGAAAGAGTATGACCTCTTTTCAGCCCACATCTTATACTTCCCAAATGGAATATCCTTCAAAATATGCACTTCTAGCAGGGTGCTCCAGAGGCTTCAGTGCCTTCTTTTAGAGGGAGCAATTATGAAAATTATGCTGAGAAAGACTACTCATTCAGGTCTGGAAGACTGATAGAGCAGCCTGAACGTTGCACATTGCCACTAACACCATTCAGCTTTCTAGCCTTTGTGCACAGCCTTCCCCACAGAAATACACTGAGTTCTGGTGAAGCTGTGGCCAGACTTCCCAACTTGCACGCATACAGCAGCTGCATAGCCCAGAAATCTCAAGGTGTTGAAGTTCATGGGAGCAAACTGGAAAGCAGAACCTTGTACTTAAGTAGTTTCCAGTGAGACACTGGTTCAAAATTGCTGCAACAGCAAGCCATTAACTTTATGTCAGAGAAATAAAAATATAATTGACTTGATCCTGCAACAGGATGACAGCTGTTTGTTTGGAGTGTGAGTAGTGATTGCTGGCAAGTTATTTGGTTACTCATAAAACCAAACTCTGCCTTTGGACTGTGCAATTGCACAGGCACAGGTGTGAAGACCTCATTTTGGGGGAACACAAGAGCTTGCATTACAGAGCTTTCGCACAGAGATGCAAAAGATCCTGACTTCCCACAGGCCCAGGAACCCTGAAGCACAAGCTGTATCACTGTACATGCTGAAAACCATTGCCCTAGCCACCCAAAATAGCCACGTGATTTGTACATGCAATAAGATGTTCAGTGTTCAATTTTATTTTGACAAGCTTCATAAACCTTTCAGACTTTAGGTTTACTAGGAAGACGGTAGTTCCACATGTAAGATTTCTGATTTAGACACATTTAGGAAGTAACGTTATTACACACTTTATTAACTAGTCATTAAAATCTATTGGTTTTAATGGTTTTAATTAGAAGCTACTGGGTTTCTCCTGGAGGAAAACAAGCAGCTCCTGAAAATTCAGTGAATAAGATCTCTGTGCATTATAACTGGAAATTGAACACCTTTCATGTAACAGTGAAATAGATCTTTTACGGTAACTTTCTACCATGTCACACTTACACTACAGAAAATTATATTCCCAAATTAATGTAGTCACAGATAGTTCAGGTTATATTACTGAAAATAGTAAAATATGTATTACATCACTTCAGCAAAACTGTAATAAAAATGTATAATTTTATTATTTTTTAATTATATTTAAATAATTTTATTTAGGCATATGATTCACAGTTTCATATTACATACACCCTTAAACTTAAAATACTTGCAAAATTGCATTTTTTCTAGAAAGAGGATGGTAGTGTTTTATTAGAAATTAACATGGTTATAATTCCCAAAATACTTTTTTCCTTATAGTCGAAGTAATTTTTTACTTTTACAAAAAACCTGAACAGCTTATAGTCGAAGTAATTTTTTACTTTTACAAAAAACCTGAACAGCTTAGAGGTAGATTTTATTTTTTATTTTCTAATAAATCCCAAGTCAGAAAGGTCTTCATCATGTAAGGTAACCTAAACGTTATTGACATATGCTGTGGGCTTTGGCAAGTAAAATGATGAGATCTTAAGTAACAGATACATTCTCTCTGAAGAGCACTTTATATGGTTTGGCTATCTTCCAAAGAAAAATCGTGTAGCTTAGTTAACTCATGATACTGACATCTGCCTCTCACAGAAAGCCAAGGGAATCTTGTAAAGGTCATAGTGCTAACAGGCAGGGTAACTGATTAAGATAGGCCTGTAACACACTGTATTGCACACAACAATATACTGGGAAAAAGGAAGAATGGGAAAGTAATTTCCCTTTCTCTATGTGCACACAGATATGCTGCTTTCAGTAAGCAGTGTGAGTAAAAGTAAATGTGAGTCTTAGCAAAAGGTGAGCTCATATTGGCTAAATGAATTTTTGATATAAGCAGCGCTGACTTTTTTCCTAACATAATGTCTGGCAATGAAATGCAAAGTTACATGACATTTACATCACTCAATATTTTAAAAAACCTTGATTAAAATTTAATGCTTCAGATTTCTCATCAATTAAGAATAAAAGTCAGATAGATCTCATGGAGAACTAAACACATAGGTGAGGAATGGGCAAAGCGGGACATGGAGACTCCCCGCTCTCTATTCTTCTGATTCTTCTTCCTCAACTGCAGAGCCCTCACAGATAACTTTCCCAAAGCTGTTTTATTATAGCTTAATTTCTGTGGCAGCACCTGTGTCTTACATGGGCACAGGTAAGGAGAGCTTCAGGTCAGGCAAACATAAACAGGGAACGTCAGCCACTGCCTTATGTGTGGCAAGAAACCCAGAGGGAGATGATGAGTTGTAGTGGGAGTTTCATCCTGCCCATACTAAAACGAAATGGATGACTTGCTATGCCCTGTTACTGCAGAACTAGGCATACCCAGTTGCTAAGCCTTGCACAGGTAATGAACCTGAAAATTCCTTTTGACCAATGACTTTTAGTCTCAGGAACAGAGCAAGTCATCCATCTCATTATAAACACAATCATCTTAAGGTACTTTTCAAGACAGCAAGAATGATGTAATCTTGGGCCTCACATCTCTCTGTAACCATCAGGTAACATCAAGAGGCATGAAGAATGGCAGATATAGAATACTGAATACTCTGTAGTATTTCTTACTCTTCTTCCTTACTCTATCCTATTGACAATGAGCAAAAAGTTTAAATCCTTGAACCAGTAGAAAGTGCGGATAAGGCAAACAGTGTTTGTGCAAAAAGTCTCTGAAGATGCATTTTTTTCCTACTAACACTGAAAAATTCTTATGAATTGTTTATATTACTACAGTAATAGAAAGCAGTGTGACACCTTCTGAAAAGGGAAGAAACAGCCCTGTCCCTGAGGACAGAACTGCCTGAAAACATGTTGTTACATACAGCAGAATCTCTTTTACAAGGAAAGAAGCTATTTGGTACACAGCAATTTTTGGATGAAGAAGGAAAACACTCATTCAATAAAACCTAAAGTATTAAATACTATAATATTATTTTCATCAGTATGGGGCCTTTTTGTATTAACTGCTTCAATTAAGCAAATATTTTTATGCAGACACTTTTTTTTTTTTTTTTTTGCTAGTTATTTTAATTATATAATCTGCTGGAAATGTGAGCTGAGGCTGGCAGTTCCATGTGTCAACTTGTTTGTTTTTATAATTCTGCATTTTATAAGAGAACAAAACAAATATATGTGTTTCTAAGCATTAGTTTGCATGACTCACTAGGCACAGTGCAATTTGTAGTAGTCTGGGCTGCTTGACACTGTTAATAGGTGTGGTGCTTCAACCAGTAGGAAAGAAAAAACTATTTTGACTTGAGGAAATCACAGGACAATTTAGAAGTTTGGAGTTTTTTAATGTAGAACGTCAACAATTTGATATTACTTAGGGATGGAAGAACTAAGCAGGATTAAAATAGTGGAACAAAAAGAAACAAAAAACCCACCCCCTTGGAGACACCACCGACAGAAGAGCTGGGATACCTTCAACCCGCCTACATCCTGATGCACAGATGTAACCAGAATATGATTAGAAGAAATCTACAGCCAGAATTATTTGAAAGACAATAGTCAGGAGAACAGCAGGATTTTACCTCCTGTTTGCCTGAGACTGAGTCTTTATCTGTCAGGACTGCTAGAGTCCAAAATCCATGGTAGGTTGAGGAAAAGCCAAGACTGCAGTGTCCTGCTATCCACTGAATCCTTTCACTATCAACAAGCTCTAAGAAACAGGTTTATGGACCCTGTCTTCAGGTCACTGACATCAGTTCCAGTGCCTTCGACTTTATTATGTTGACCTACTTTTTTGCATGCAAAATGAAAGCTGGTCTCTCCAAACAAGTGAGTCCAGCTGATCTTAGAGCAATGGTGGTAGGAGTCCAGAAATCGCTAAAAAGGTTACCTAGTTTCCAAGAAGCCCTCTAACTTATTTTTTGGAAAATGCTCCTATCTAAAAATGTAAGTTGATGAATTTTTAAAGTAACTGCTATGGATATTTATAAAACACAGAACTTTGTTGATTTGAATTGAACTGAAGGCAAAAAGATAGACCTACAATCTGAAAACTATTAAGTTCTAAAACTTCACTTTGCTGTTTTGGTTCAGCTTATTCACTTTCAATTCTTGGGGGCAACCTTGATTGTATTATATTTTCAGACATACTCTATGAAAATGAAAGAGAAGAAATGTACATATATAAGAAAACAAGGATCAGCTGTAAGGTTTCCAATAGTTCAGAACAGAAGATTATTACAGAGACCTGTAAAAACTCATATTGTTTGAGTGAAGCCACAAACCTAACAATCACATAATGCAATTCTTAAGGATGTAATACTAATGCTGAATGTATGGACTAATGATGTATGTTTTCTGCAACTCTACTATTTACTGAAAAAGGTATAATTCAGTATTTTTAAATAGGGCTAAATTCTCTACGTACAGAAGTGCCCCATTGATTTCAGCAGCATATGAATTAGTAGAGCAAAATTGGTCAGCTATCAAAGGGCAATAGAGCTAAATGGAAAGAAAAACTGAAAAGTGAAATTTTAAACCAAGAAAATTGTACATTCAGTAATCAAGGAAAATAAGCTAGAAAAATACTTTTTATTATTTAATTTGGACAAATAACTCTCTTTGATAACTAGAAATTAGAATGTTCCTGTTTGGGGATTTAGATTTCTACCTTACTTTGGGTTTCTGGCTTTCCGGACTTTTATACATAAATTTTTAAAATGTGGAGGAATTAATCTCTACAAAGCTTTTCTAGAATTTTCACAGAAAAGAAGTAGATCTGCTAGTGTTGCTCAGTCTTCAGCAGTTAGAGAATATTTGTCCAGAGCTTCACTAATGAAAGGGAGAAAGGACTCATTTTGATTCATCTAGGAAGAACTTTTTGGAATTTTGAGGAGACAAAATTAATAATAAAAAAATAAACAAACAAACAAGCAAAAATCAAATATTCCTCTCAGTTTTGGAATGTCAGAAGTATAAGACAAAATCTGAAAGATTTTCTCAGGCATCTCAGAGCTGCAGGGGAAGCCCCTAGATGGCCTTACTGGGAAAAGAGGAGCCCTGTACAGAAAAAAAACATTTATTCTTTCTGGCATTTAAGATAATTCACCTGAAGATGCTCCTGGTTCTCTTCAAAAGATAGCTTGCCCCTCAAACAAAATCACTTCAGAAATTTGCTGTCTCAAAAAAGAGCATTTCCATTTCAGAAAAACAGAACTTTTCCTACAAACTCTAGACAGTCTAACAATGTACATTTCTGAGAAGTCACATTCTATTTCTGAAGTCATATATGAGTCCCACATTTCAAAGATCTCTCTACACATCTGCTAAAGCAACCAAGGTCTATTAAATAGCAGTTAAAGCGTTTATATTTTATGGAAATTCAGTTCCTGTCTCATAGCAGCAAGCAAGACACTGTGCCAAATGGATGCCAGAATAAGCATTATTATCCTTTTCTATTTATATTTTCTTCAAGGACTCCCAATTGACTCATTCATATCACTTATATGTTGAAAATTTTTTCTCATGCATCTGCCAAAAAGATCAAGCTGTAGTATACTACTTTCACCTATCCACAGGTCTTAATGTGATAATCAACAGCTCCTTTCCCTTCATCTTACTTTTGGCAGAGTGCACAGTCATCTTTAATCTGTACAGAAGTCCACTAATGAATGTTCTATAATTTTTTTTTTGTTTTCTGTAAAGCACTAACACTTGAAGTTTTACAACTCTTGTGCAACAAAGGTCAAAAGTATCACTCCCTCCTGCTGTGAAGTGGAATTAATTTAACTGAAAATTTCTCCAATCTAAAAGAGCTTTTCTTTTCTGAACACATCTCTTGACATCTGAACTTGATAGCTATGCTTGTGTGGCAAGGTGTTCCCAAAGGAAAATTGTCCCTGAAAGCAAGAGGGAATTTTATTATTATTATGATGATATTGGAATTCTGGTTTATTTTGGAAGGTCTTCTGACTGGAGAAAAGGATGAGTATGACCTTTTCCTTTTTAGATTTGTTCTTTGTGCAAATTATTCTCCAGTGCAAGTTACTATAGAAATGTTTTTCTTTCCCTGAAAATGCTGACCAACACCAGTTATCAGAATTTACAAAAGAAAAGAAACCAGATAAGCCAAATATGATAGGAATATTGTTCTGAATATTGCATGCAGCTATTTTTCTTTCATTTATTTTCCAAAAGTATCAGGGAAACTTCTCAAAAGAGTCTAATTTCTGTATGTATCACTCAATTAAAAGAAACTACAAGGAAATATTTTAATATGGTAAATCCAGTGCTACTACTAGAATCTTCGAGAAGTCTTGTTTGACATAATTCATGATAGATAGATAATTTGATCATTACTTTGTGAATAATATTGGAGGTAATGGTATGAAGCTGTCAAGAATTAGAGGAGAAGTGCTATCATGTGATGAAACAGCTTTGCTTTCACACAAGAGCACTCCTTCTTCACTCCTTCCACAGATCTCTCTCCTTCAAAAACTGTACAGCAAAAATGTGGCACTGATACAGTGCACCTGTGTTTGACACAAATGAGAGAAAACAGTTCTGTGCACAAGACATGGATGTAATTTCCTGATGCAAATTCAAACTCCAGTTATTGCCAGCTTACAAGTTAAAATTCAGATCCTGAATATTACTTACGGCATCTACAAAGACACACAAAAATGTCTGGTTTGGGGTTCTTATTTTTCTCTGTGCCTTTGCACTCCACCTAATAATCTCCTTCCAGTTCAGTTCTTAAAGAGAATATTATTCACTTAACAAAAACAATAGCAAAATAACTGCTTCTGGATGAGCCCTAGCAGAATACTAGAATGAGTCTATGGCTTCTACTAAAGCAGTGATAAGAAATAATCACATCAAACAAGTTTTCTTTTGTATCTCTTGGAACAACTAAATTCTGCTGTACATTACTTTAAAACTTAACAGAGGAATTTAACCTTGGCATCACTTCCATTGAAACTAAAACCCAGTTATAGTGAACACATATTCCACATATATGTCTATGTATGTAGATATATATTTGCATATATATAGAAATAGATATGCGTAGATGCATATATGCTCATATGTAGACACATATGTAAATAGAATATATTTATACATTCATATATAGAGATATATATACATCTAGATATATTAATATATTTACATAACTATTCTACAAATATTAAACTTTAAGAACAATAACATCATCTTTCAAATGTATGAGAAATTCAAAAGGTAAGCACACGCAGTTTTAATTTGTCCCAGTGTCTTGTAACTCGTGTGCACATTTATAATCAGATCAGCTTGCTTTAAAACCAGAGATAAATACAAACTCAACCAGGCTTCAGAACTTATATCTAAACATGTCAAAATGTCTTGAGAAATCACTTTGTCCATGTATGCATTACAGGTGCTGTATGCTTCTAAACATGATTTACATTATATAGTACAATGGATGTTCAGCCAGATGTTTTTACAAAGAATAAACAAAGACTTTGTTACTAATTACCATTTCTAATGGCATAAAACACTGCAGCAGATGTCACATTTTTATAACACTTTGCTAGACAACTGTGTGATCTATGGTTTGGTCCCACACCTTGAATATAAAGTAAACTATATGTTCCCCTTTCCTATTCAGGACAAATAGCATCATTAAGTTTTGTCTTGCTTTTTCTCAGTGGAACTTTGCTAAATGTGTACTTTCATTTCACATTTGCTGCACATTGACCCTAATCTGGAATCCTCATCCACCAAACGGGTTCCTGTCACCGTTCTCAGGAAAAAGTAATGCAGTTCATAAGCAGATTGACAGCAACTTTAGGACAGAGTCAGGTTTAACTTGCACACTGATGCAAACCCGGGTAGAGACATTCATAACTTACTGCAGTAAACTGTAGAGGTTACAGGAAAATAAAACAAACATCTGGAGGAATAAAAATTACTCAGAGGTGACATGAATATTATGAACATATGCTCAGATGTAAACTCCTATACCTATATGATGTATTGGTCTTTTTGCTAGGAATCACATGGTATAAACTTGTTCACTCACAACATGCCACAACATGACTGAGTCCATTCCTGTGTATGTACATAAACGTTGCTGGTATAGCAGCAAAAATAGCCATATTAAAAGATCACATCCTAAGCATTAAGTTATTTTCTTCTAAAATAATAATAATAATAATATCAAAATATGTAATAAATATAATATTTTATATAAATATAAATCTGTAATAAAGTAATAAATCATTGGGTTTTTAAAACATCTTTTGTGTTTTCTTATATAAATGATTCCCAAAACATATTTTATTACAGTCTTTAAATACAGAATTTATAGTTCAGTGCAGGTTAGCAGAGTAGAGACTAGAAGTCACTCTTGGTTTTCTAGCCAAGCTTTCAGAATGAATACTTTAATTTCAACAGCTTCTTAGAGGGGAAAGAAATATTTTGTGTTGCCCCAAGACCTATCTGCCCCAAGACAAACTCTTGATTTTATTCAAAAAGTGTTCACAAATACTTTGTTGCAACATTTGACCAAGTTCTAATCATATCACTTCACTATCTAGACTGTAACATGAATTGGAGAATTAACTGAATTTTTACTCTATTCAAAGTAGACACACTTACTGGGAAAAGCTGTTAGAACTAAACAGTATGTGTAATACCCAAAAACATTTAAAAAATGTTCATATTTATCTGAAAAACCCCTGTTCATTAGCATTCATACTAATTACTGTTGAAAGGGCTTTCCAGAAAGAGCTAACAAGATATCATTGCACTTTACCCGGAGAAAAACAGAACAGCGACTAGAACCTTCATGTGTGATAAAACAATTTTTTTTCTTTGGCCACATCTTTTACCACTTTGTAACTTATAAATTGTATAATAACTTCATACGCATATCATATGCATGTTCTCTTTATCCAGTCTGAAAAGAGAAAAAAGAAATATGCTTTGCTTTGCTCCTCTCATTTTCTCACTATCCTCTCTAACTATCAGACAATGTACACTGGGGGAGTGCTAATATGAAAAGTATGCAGTGGCATTAAACATGTTTGCATTTAATTTCTTTATCTGAACAGAAAAGAGGTGTTTTTTTCAGTGTTATAACTAACGAGAGATCTCACTAGTATGTATACATGTATATAAATATATAAATATATAAAAAGCTTTCATATTGTTAGTTACACTGTGCCTCACACACAGCCTCACTCGTCAGTCAGGCACTCAGACACTTTAGAGGTAACAGAGAGCACGTGGCCACTTCACCACTCTGGAATAGGGGTCAGATTATGCTTCCTTGGAATCAATGAAGATGAGTTTGAAGATAAGGTGACCAATGAAAAAACTCTCATCCAAGATTTTAAAAATGCTTTTTAATTTTTTTCCCCTCTTCTGTTCTAATTCTGCATAACACCATCCCTGGGAGCTCCTTGGGTGTGTGAATGGATGCATTTGTGCGCCTTCCTCTGCCAAGATTATTGTTGTTCTGAAAGATCCTTCAAATGCATGCTATTTCTTTGCCTCTCCTTTGCCGTGTTACTGCATTGCTAAGACAATGCCCAGGCATGATCACTAGCATTGCCTAAAATGGGCAAGTCACATTTGAGATAGCAGAGGTATAAATGACAACAAAAGGAAAAGAGAACAGAGTAGCTCTTCTAACTACCTCAAAAGGATCAGGAAAGAAATGTCCTGTCTTAGAAAATCTTTCAAAGTAAAGAAAATTCTGTTCAGTTCAGGTCTTCTGCAACATTCTCTGTTTGTCATGTGCAGCAATAAGCCAGTCCAACAGAGATGGAAGGAATCACAATGACAAGGGAAAATATTGCTGAAAGAGAAAAATTCAATACAAGAGTTAATGTAAAGATAAGATAGAGGGGAAAACAACAGTTTATACATTACGTCATTTGTCTTCTAGTGTTTGTTGCTTTTTTCCTTTCCTTTTACTTGCAGCTGTGTCTGTTTTCCTATTTTTACTCAAGCCTTTCAGTCAATCATAGCAGAGTCTCAAACAGATGTGCAGAGAAATAATATGATAGTAAAATTTTACAAGCATGATTCATTTTTGGTTTGCAATTTTTAGATGAAGAAATGTCTTGTGTATTTACAGAAAATATGGCACACATCTTGTCAAGAAATATAAAAATCCATTTTGTTTTGCTTGAAGAAGGATTATGCATAGACTTCACAATTTGCTCATCTCAGTTCCCAACAGCTACAGTATTTAAGGTCATTCATATGAAATATCTTTTAGTGAGATTATGAGATAAAGAAAGGTATTATCAAGTAAAAATCTGCTGTTGGTTATTCCTCTTCAACAGTATTTTCTCCTGGTACTTATTTGGAAGAGAAATTGAAAGTGAAATTGATAGATGCCCTTAACAATAGAAGCACTTACAGCTGGCTGAATAGCAGAAATCTCATTTGTGAGTTAAAGGGCTGAGTTAGATTTCCTGTGAACTCAGTGAGCATGCCCTGAATGATTTCAAAGACTGGACATGTACATAAAATACATTGTGAAAATGTTCATGGACCTCAAAGACTTCACTGGCACCACTGGAAAAACAGAAGGGCTTTTCTGGGTGAGGTCAAGGTCAGGCAATCCCAATACCCTTTATTTAACCATAAGAAACAGTAAGCGTGTGTCTGGGGAAACACAAAAATGAGCCAAACCTATATGATGCTTTTGTCTACTACTCTTGAATCCTAACTATTTTGGGGTCAGATTTTTCATGAATTGTTTTTTTCTTCTTCACATCTCAATACCCTGAAGGATTCAAGGATCATTTCTTATCTCTACTTGAACTTTCATTGCTCTGCAATGAAGGCAAAAGAACTCCACTTTTCTTGTTTTTCTTAGAAACTGTTTCCTACTGCCTTTCTTTGATGGTTTTCCAGTAGAGGAGGCAACAACCAAATGTAATTATTTTTCTCTGATTTTGCAGTTATTAGCTAAATAATAAGAAACAGAAGGAATGCTTTGTGATACAGGCAGATTAACAAAAACCCCACAAATAAACAGTGGAATATTGTGAGAAAGAGATCGAAGTGTCTCCAAATTATGTACTTAATCTCTTGGCAATGGCCTTGAACAACTAGTATTTTTGGAAAGGAATATAGCTGCTTCACACATTGTGGAAGAAAGTGGCAACACTGTGGTAAACAGCTGTGATGAATATTTCAAATGGTTCAAATCAGCACCAAAATTATGATGAACCCTCACATGGACCTCATGCTAGACTCAATATCGAGATCAGTTGAAAAAGTGGAAGAAACAGAAGGGGAAATTAATCACATTGCCTCTTATTCCTCAGTCTTGAATTTCTGTCTTATTGTTGCAGGAGCCTATCAACAGCTCCTGTCAATTAAAATAGTCCTTTATAATCAGCTAGAATTTAAAAAATGCCAGGCTTCAAATGAAGACTAAATAACGAGAAACACAATCAGTTAAAAAATTTTGATAGCATTTTATCACAGGCATTTTCTCCAAAATGAAAATAATTTAAAGCAAATAATTTTTCAGGAAGATTTAAAGGTAACCAGACCACACAGGTATTTTGGAAGAGTTTAAACTAAATCACATAACACTAAAGTCATAACTGGAATCTACAAATATTAAAAAAAAATATTTCTTTTGTTTTACTGGAAAAAACCCATGTAATGTATAGAACATAGAAAAATTGATAATAATTGCATAGTACACCGACAAGAAAAGAAAAACAACTCATCCTTTGATGTCAGAGTGGAAGTGCAGGTTTCTAGATGGAATGTTCAATGAAAATACAAAAAGCAATATAATTCTAGAAGTCATTTGATAACACAATGAATGTGTAAATAAGGATAATAAACTGTCTTATCTGTTTTGGAGAATAGCAATATCTTGTATTCATATTTTTTAAAAAATAATGGAATTATTATTTTAATCAGTAATTAATAAGAGTTTGTATCTGTGAGTATGCAAATAGTACAATAAAGCAGCAGTATAAATTTTAATGAAACATATAACTCTCAAATTATGTTATGAAACAATACCTGTCCATTGCTATTTGAATAGCAGATCACAATGTGAATAAATAAATGAAAAACAGTTAATTAAAGGCATTTTTTGCAAATTGATGTGTTTGACTAATCCTTTGTCATATCACAGATTGTTCAAATGTTTCTCTCTTCAAGAAATAATGGTGTATAATTTTGGTGTTATTTGAGGAGGAAGGAGTGACTCTTCCTAAAAAGGGAGCAGGATGATCCCTTGATCTCTAGTTACCTCCTCATTTTCATCTTGCATTGCCAGCAAAATGCCAGCTGCAAAACCTATTTTGCATCTAGTTGTGATTTCAGAATTAAATGCAATGCAATTAGTTCCTTTTATATGTTTGGTAATCTTGTTAAGATAACTCATTAGGTATCTTGGCAATTGGAAATTACTAGGTTTCAGAACATGTGCATTTCCCTAGTGAATACCAATTATTCCTAAATGAGGCAATTGTTCTTTAAAGGAAAGGGAGAAGTGAGTCCCAAAAAGTTTTCTGAGTTTATATATTTCTCTGACTTTTAAAAAACTTAATCTAGATTTTAGTGCTCTGTCCCTAAAATTCTGGGTATGTACAAATACTGTAATCCTATTCTCCTTTTTTTTTTTTTTGTCATGACAAAAGTGTGGAAAACAAGGTATAAATTGTTTATGTGAAATACATTTTTATCATTGAAACATGCAATAACTGATTAAGATAATTAATGTAGGTAAGATTTTTAAAATCCTAATTTTTAAAACAGTGCTATACTATTATATTCATTAATTAAAAATTTACATAATTGCAGGAAAAGCCTATAACTAGTTCATAAGAAGTAGCTACAGCTAAAACAAAATAGACTATATAATATTTTAACATTCTACTTACTAAGTTCCAAAGTCTTAGGCAATATCAATGCATTGCCCCCACACAGTTAATTTCCAAACCCTTTCTCACTGCCATGAAGCCAGAAACAAAACAAAATTATGACAACTGCTCCAAATATTCCAGAACTATGCTGAATACTGTATTCTGCATATGCATCTGTCCAGGCCTCTTTCCTCACTATAAAAGGAAGCATGTTGAAAAAAAAATTAGCAGACTTAAAATCTTCAGTAAATATAACAAGAAAAGCAGGAAACTGGAGACTTTAAATAATATTTTAAATTTCAGTGTTAATAGAAAACTAACAAATTTTACTAAAAATCTCATATGATGCTGTAATTTTTTAATTTTAAAATATTTTATTTTGCTATTTTTAAGCATCTTTTTATTAAATAATGAAACAGAATGGGAAGAACAGTGATCAAGGAGCAAGGGAGTTCTCAGGAATATAAACTTAAGTCACACCAGAGCATATATCAATTTTCCTTTCAAAAGAAAA
The DNA here is from genome assembly GCF_017590055.1 of Onychostruthus taczanowskii. Classification (NCBI taxonomy): domain Eukaryota; kingdom Metazoa; phylum Chordata; class Aves; order Passeriformes; family Passeridae; genus Onychostruthus; species Onychostruthus taczanowskii. The sequence continues at coordinate 5,077,023 of NW_024503568.1, read as the reverse complement.
TATTGCTCATTCCATAAAGCCTGTGTCATACATGATAAGGGAACTCAATCTGAAAGTCATCATTACAGAAAATAGAAAGATATTTTAAGAGTATTACTTTTAGAAATGCAAACAAAAAAAATTTTTTGTGGATACCTATGTGAGCCATGGCAAACAATCTTTCAAAATTACCACAATTTAAGACCAAGAAAAAAAAAAGCACAATCATAAAGGTGGTTACTAAGAAGATGTGAAGACAAAAATGCTTTAATACTTAACACTTATAAACAGAGCATATGTCACAACCATTGAAACAGGAAGGTTTGTTAAGAGATGTAGAGCATTTTCATTGCATATAGCAAGCCATCAGGAAAAAAAATTACAGTTTTGGGGAAACACACTGCTGCCCTATTTCCCCACTTTTAATCTTTTTCTTCCCAAGTCTTATCTCATTTGGCTTCATTTGCTCCTTCCCAATTCACATTAAGTTTGAAGGCTGAGATTACTGCCACAGCCACATGGTATCAATACAACTATCGCTATCCAAACCTGAGGCACCTACAACCTAACTCTGGGCAACCTGCTCCTGTTCCACCCTCATCATAAAAAATTTTCTTATATCTAGTCTGAATCTATCCTTTTTTTTTGTTTAATGCTGTTACTTTCTGGTCATTAGAAACCTCCATATGCTTAGAGCAGATGAATCCCGTATCAGTCATGCTGCGTCCCCACTCTTAATTCAAATACAGGGAAAACCAAGAAAGATAAGAATCTGGAAGACTGGAGCAACCCAGCCACATCACAAGCCTTGGCTTAGGCTCTGCTGATTCAAGTGGTAAATGGAGTCTCACAAGATGGTCAAGGCTGTAGATTCAGAATAAGGGTTGTAGACATCAAGTTTGCAGGTGACACCAAATTGAGAAGAGCCTTGAGGACTTGAGGACAGGGCTGCCAGCCAGCCAGACCTACACAGGCTGGAGGACTGGGTCGGCAGGGGCTTGATGAAAACGGATGAGGAGAAATGCCAAGCCCTGCAGCCAGGACAGGCAGAGCCCTTGGGACAATACAGGCTGGGGGCTGTCTGGCTGGAGGCAGCTCAGCTGAAAGGGCCTGGCAGGTCAGGCAGAGAGTGAGCTGAGCATGAGCCCATGGGGAGCCCTCTCCAGGGAAACAGGACAGCAGTGTTCCACCCTGTAGGGACAGAGCCACAGCCAGAAGCTTCAGAGTGATCCTGCCCTCCTACTCAACACTCCTCAGAGCAGACAGAGCCTGGAGAAGGGATGGTTTGGGAAGGCCTGCACAATTTTTTTTTTTGGATGCTAAGTTTTAATTAAGCATTTAAGGTTGAAATAATGAACATACTAATTCTAGCTTAACATAAAAAATCCAGTATCTATTTTTCATTTGTCTTCCAATCAAGAATTATTAGGTTAGGTTTGGGATCACAAAAGGGAATTTTAATTTTGAAAGTTCTCTTTAAGTAGTGAGGATCAAACTGGTTCTTGAAAAGGGCACTTTACCCAAATATCTCATGCTACTGGGGTTTTCTCTGTGGCATTAGTAGTCTGCTCTTCAACTAAAAGGGGAATCACAATCTGCTCTGCTTGCCATCTACTCAGTAAAAGCCTTATGTGTTCAAAATTGAGTTTGAAAAAAGAGCAATGTTACTTCTTCAAAAGATGAATACATCAATGCATTGATAGATTTGCAATGAATAGAATATAAAATACACAAAAAGCTTTCTACCCTGGTTTACCTGATGCACCAGATCCTCGTTTGGCATGTACTTTCTCTTTTCCTGCAGTTCTGGCTGAATTACCATTTGCTTGTGGATTGCTAAACTCAAGCATCTTAAAATTTTGTCTTTAGGAATAACAATGAGACATACAATTTCTTTTTCTCTTATGTGATTTCAGTCTCTCCAGTTGAATTCATTATGGCTAAAGTAACACTGTTCTTGCTTTGGTGACTAAAACAAGGAGTCTAATGCTTTTTTATTGTTGCAGAACAGAAAGTAGTAGTCACAAAACTTTTTAAGATCAAAAGTAATCAGAAATGATGCATAAGCACACACTACTGAGAACACCACAGTACACCTGTGTCATCTAGTACAAACTTACATAGCAAAAATTATACATGTGAGCTCCGTTCTTCCTTTCTTCCCTTCTGCTACATAAACTGCACTCTATTTTCCTTTCATAGAGCCTTTGAGGATCACTACCACTCTGTAACCATTGCAAGGCCATTTTCACAAACATGTGTGAAAGAAACAAAACCTTTGAACTTGGGGAGTATGTGAACTCATAAGAAAAAAGCTTTAGGAGTCAAAACTGGAATTTGGAAGTTACTTGGAGTTTAGGTTAGACCTAAATTGCAAAATCTTAATCCTTTATCAAAGGTTATACTGTCATTTTCAAACCAGGATTGATTTTTATATTTAAGCAAAAACAATGCCAAAGATATTATTCATTTGCATATAAAAGAAATTTGATCATGCTATGGTACTTCCCATAAATGCTTAAATGAAAAACCATACATTCAACTGGCCAGGCACTATTATCCCAGTGTCATGCACTTCACAACTTTAAAGAAGGGTTGATATGAGGTGTGCGTCACCAAATCTCAGTAGATCACTGGTGTCTCATAGATGTATGATATAAATGATTTAATGTGGCTTCAAAGCCTACATTTTTTTATTTTTTTCAAGTTTCTTTCTTCCATTAAGGGTTTATTGTCATTCATTAAATAGTGTTAACTTCTATTACTGCAGTTTAGCTGGTGAAATACAGTGGCTACAGTGCATTGCTCTAAAACAAAACTAATGGTATCCTTTCTTATGTGGGTGGCAAAACACTTTAATCCACAAAAATAGCAATGTAATAGAAAATGTGTCACAAAAATATATACTATTGAAGATTATATTTTTGAATAAAAATGGTCTAAATTAAAAGAAAATCAGTGGAGCTTTAAAATCATTATGAATGGAATAAAGAGATACCATTCTGGACAGGATTTTACAAGTTTTACTTTCAAAGGTTCAGAAAGAAAAGGCTTGAATAGTTTTAACAAAGTGAAACCATTCTATTCATTGATGAACTGATGAAATTTTGCTTGGTCTTAAGCTGCATAGATCAGTAGGATACACAGCCTATGCCCACCCTGTTTGAAGACAGTTCTTCATGTGCCAAAACATGTGTCCCACACATTTGATCTTTTGAAAAAGGCAAAGTAAAAGAAAAGGAGGAAGAAGATGGATGTAATTCTCACAGATCTGCCCTAGAAAGAAGCACTCCTTTGTGGTACAGTCATATCCAAAAATTTTTTGTGAGTGTGGGGTGGCAGTGTCAAGCTCTGGCTGTGCTGCTGAAGGTACAAATTAATTTATGGTCTATCACTTTGTATTGTCTGCTGTACTGACTGCGTTTATTCTCAAGTGAGCTTGCTTCTGCCAGAACCAGCTTTACAGTAATAAAAACTTAACACACACCTCCCAATAAGGTGCTCATAAAGCCTTTAATTAAGTCAGTCCTACCCTGCCACTTCCACCAGTCTATTGAAACTTGCTTTCAATATAATAAGCTTTGATTTTTGACTACTCTTTTTTGCAGCCATGTGTAATGATGTCAGAAAAATTATCATTAATGTGTTTTATCTCTCCAGTGTCTTTTGTGAGGCTCAATCTGAGAAAAACCTTGAAACATTCTTGTGCCAATCTAATTGCCCTGAATGCCTCATGCACCACCAACTGGTTAAATCAGCTCGTGATGCTACTGAACTTAAATATAAAGGATGAGAAAATTAGTCACAAAATTTACTGATAATTTTATGAAAATGGCTAAGGTATGTTGTATGCAACTTTATCCACTATGCCTCACTGATCTTTAATATGCAGTGACTTTTTTTAACCCAGGCAGAAATTGTGTGCTCTATCAGCAGTGGAACGATCCACTCAGAGTAGAATCAGATTAAATGAAATGAGTATGATGCTTATAAACTCTGTTCAGTCTAACTGTACTTTAAATTGTCCAAAATTTGTATCTATACCTGAGAATATACATTCCTATTATTAAATATGCTTAGTAAGCTAGGCAAGTTCTTTTATAATTAATAAGCATTTAATGGCATTGATTTTTACAGCTTTTTTTTTAACTCCTTATCAGTATTGAGCAGATGGGACATAACTATGAAAAATTGTATTTTAAATGTGATTACTATACTTGAATTATATTTGAAAAATTTTGTTCAGTGAAGCATTTACAAATATAATTTTACTTGCAGATGGAGCCTCAAAGTTAAGGTATTTTTCTGTTCAGCACAATGAGGTTTAAATAATGTCTCTAGCACATAAGAGAAAACAGAAAAATAAAAACTATCTAAAATAAAATGTATAATGTTTTAGAAAAAAACTCTACTTAAGATGTCATTTTGCAATAAACTGATTGATTGATTCTCTATTTAATATTTAACAAATCCTTTTCTAAAACCATCCTTAACAATATTTTATGAAGAATGATTTTTGATTGAAATTTTGGATTACAACAGAGCAAAACAGTTTGTCCATTGTGATTTGTATACTTAAAGCATAATCTTTTCATATTAAATGTCCTTCTGCACTCTTTGATATTTTGTCTGGGGAGGGGAGAATCAGATTTTCTATATAACCTACTTTAGTGAAAAAAAAAAGTATAAGTAGGAAGTGAATCAATAAGAATTGGACCAGAGCTTATGGATGGAAACCTCTGGACAATAAAGCAACACAGGAGATGTCTGCCTAAGTGGGATTGACATCCCACATTGCAACCAACTTCCAGTTACTTGTCCTTTAGGAACCTATTCTGTTTATTCATAAATCTTTAGGAAAAATTGTTCTTCACCGAAGAGGAAATCAAGCCCATGAACACAAATGTAAATAGTAAAGAAACCTATGACATATTTTAGAGCACAAACCATCTGTTCCCCCATCTTAAATCTCAAATTCACCTACTACCTTGTTAAAATACAAGCTGGCTTGTATTCCCTAGAATTCCCTTATTGTAGTTGCTGGAGCAAGTGTCTGTACATGGATTTAGTGTTCTTGCTTTTTGAGGGACAAGCACAGGCACATATTTAGTTTCTCTCTCCTTTAATCTCTTTTGCTGTTTCTTGAAAGGTAAAGCTGAGCTCTAAAGGGCCCATTCATCATTGTCTCACAGTGCTGCAGCTGATCACACCTGTGTCTCACAGATATGAACTGTGACTAAATCAAAATAACACTGTTTCACACACTGCATCTGTGTAAGTGGGCAAAAATGGGGAAGATGAATTGTGCCTTAGTAACGTGACAATTTTATAATAATGCAGTAATGAAAAATAAAAGAAGGGAAAAGGAAGATGGGAAAAGAAATGAAAAGAAGGGAAATAAGAGAAAAGGGAAGAGGGAAAGAAAGACGAGGGGAGAGGGGAAATAAGAGAGGAAGGGGAAGGGAAGGGAAGGGGAACGGGGAACTTCTATCTCAGGTCATATAACTATTCTCAAAAAATTGAATAATTTTAATTAGTCATCTTAATTTTGATGGTTTTGGCCATCAAAAAAAAAGCTGGTAATGGGAACTATTGCAAAAGCTTGTTCTAGAGAGAGTGGCAATTTCTTATGAAATCCAGAAGGAATTAAATCAAATGGAGGACAGCAATGAATCTCAACAGTTTATTTAAATTCTTCCTTTATAAAATATAATTTATATCCCTAAATTACATTAATTTTCCTTAGAGAGTATTGATAATAGCTAAGGTTTGATAAAAGACCCCAGAGGACAGTTACAAGCATATATTTATTTATATTTTAAAACATATTCATATTTATAAGCTAATAAACATATTTGAAACAAGCAGGTTGTATAGATAGGCAGTTAATTTGAAGTTTTTCTTAATACAGATGTGTTCATCTGTTTTCCTCTGTTTTCTTCTCCTTTGTGACTTTTAGACATGTCTTTCTCGAATTCTCTGCATCAAACCTATGTACAGATCCACAAAAATTTAGGGATTTGCTTTTTTGTGGGCAGAGTTTGGGTTTCCGTTGTGTGTGTTTTTTGGTTTGGTGTTGTCTTGGTTTTGGTTTGGTTTTCTTGTTGGTGGGGATTTTTTTTTGTTTTGTTTTGTTTTGGGTTTTTTTGTTTGTTTGTTTTTGTTTTTGTTTTTGGTTTGTTTTTTTTGTTTGTTTGTTTGTTTTTTTGTTTTTTTTTTTTTTTTTTTTGCTTTCTAGTAGTTTCTTAGTGTTCCAGGGTCCAAATTGAACAATCCATGTGGGAATGGAGAGTGACAACCCTTTACATGCAAATGTCTTTTCTATCTTTCTGCATAAAAAATGCTAGACTGATTTTCATGGGAGTAAAGACAGGAATAGTTCCGAGCTCAGCAGAAAGCTGTCAGGCTGCAGCTGAGCACATACAGGCTTGTTGTCTTTAGGTTTTCTGCTGTTTATACAGTGGGAAAAGGTCTGATATAATTTTCTGTGCTTTGTAGCATCATGCAAACTCACTGCAAAGTTACTTCTGTGAATTACCAAGTAGACTACCAATGACTTGTGATTAGTGACCATTTCCCCTGTTCTCCATTCAAGGAGGGATTTCTGTGTCAGCATTTCAGAGGGGTCAGCCAAAACAAGAAATCATCTCTGTATTATCTGACCCACCCACGTTGCCACTAAGGAGGACAAAAGTGCTGTTAGGCATTTCAACAAAACCACAGTAAAAAACACCTTCCAAAGGATTTCTCCTCTTATTGTGGGAAAACCTGTGTTCCAGAGCCCTCCCAAGATGTGGTTCTTCACTATAAACAAAGCCTCCAGTCTGCTGTACCACTACAGTTCTGTTTCTTTTCAAAACATACAGATTTCACAGACACTGAGAGGTTCTGTTGGAGAGGAGAGATAAGGAGTCAGAGTCTGGATGCCATTTCACAGCAGAACCCCTATCTCCCTTGCTTCTTTGGAAAGCCCTTAGCACTGCCATGGTGTATATATGAGGGGTTAAGATAGAGCTCAATTTTTATGTATAGAGCTATTCAGAACAGCAAAAGGAGGAGGTTGCTACACAATACCAGATCTGTCTATTCTTGCAGAGAAAATGAAGCAGCAGCAAGGTTGTTTCAAAAGAAGGATGTGCAGCACTGACTCTTTGCCACCGCTCAGCAAAGAAAATCCACTGTAAACGAGAGCAATACAGACTCTCTTTTGGCAGCTTTTTCAGCTGCTGCTGCTGGAATTATGAAAAAATGGAGATGAGAAAAAAGGTATCTGAGTTACCCAGGAATACCAAGGTGTTTGAAAACATGAAAGCTATATTCGTGTGTGATCTTTAAGGCAGCAAAGCTATTTTTCTAGGGCTGGTAGAGATACTTAAGGGACTGTTTCTTTGGAACGTTTTGAAAATACATTTGAAAGGTTTTATACATGCTGGTACTAAGACTGTGTAATATGCTTGACTTCAAAAATAGCTGGACACAGGGTGCTCTTCTATATCTTTAAAATAATTTAAGGAGTAAAAAGCAAGAAATAAACAGTGAGATTTATTTGGCTTTAAGAAAGTTGAGAAGATTAACTGGCATGCCCTGACAAAGCTGATTGACCACAAGCAGCTTCTTCCTACACATTCAGCAGCCTGGTGAGCCCCTATGCAAGAGATAAACTGGCATCAAGGGGATTTGTCCAGGTGTGCTATAGGCAAATGGAGTCTACACCTTTTTAATAACATTCAGGTTAGCAGCTTATAAGTCACAGGTCAATCAAAAGAATTTAGGTGCCTTGCAAAACTTACATCCTAAAAGTAACAAAAGCATTACAAAAGAAAATGTAGTGGAAAGTTGAAAGTCACACAACGAAGTCCAGCCACACATTCAGCGAGAAACACACAGGGAAACAGCTTCTTACGGTTCAGCTGTTCATGTTCTACCAGCAGATACTTATCTCCTCCTCTTTATGGTTTGCTACACAGTGACTCAACTCAGAGCAGCATTTGACTCAAATTCTGGATGAAAGATTAGACTCTAACCAATAAAATTTTCTTCTAAAGACACAGTTTACTGGTGCAGTGTCTATAAAGAGTTTTGTCTGCCTTACATTTTTCTGGTCCAATAGAAAAAATCATTTTTGCCAAGGGTTTAAACTTCCATGTTGCCCTTTAAGCCATTTAGCTCAGTCATACCCTGTAACGCCTTTTTTTTTTTCCTCTAGCTATTGTAAATTACAATAATATTATTTTAAAGCAATATTTAAAACATTGTTTTACACTCTTTGTGTTACAGCAGCTTTCAGAGATGTCAATCCAATAGCTCAAAATTTGGTTTACAAACTAAACAGATAAATAGAAAACAGAAATAATTAAAAATCCAGATTACATTCTTTTTTTGAATGGTTATTTTAAATAATTTCAAAAAGCATTTGCAGTAGTCATAAACAAGGTATTAGATAATGTCTGATGCTGTGCTAAAGCCCAAAGTTATATTTCATTTAGGCCTAAGAAACTGCCTTGTCCTTTTATTCAATGTCTTCCTTAAAGTGTAATGACTTACTAAATGTCAGAGTAGACAGAATCAGGGAATATCTCAGTCAGCAGCTTCTAAATCAACAACTAATTAGAAATTTAGAATGCATCTTATTTGCATGTGCAAATTTCAGCTACTGCAAACGTATTGGGGCTGTTCCAAAATCCTTTAAGCAGCAGTTACTGTGGTTACAATCAATGGACAATTAATCTTCTATTATTGCTTTAATATTTCATGTTTAAAATTTAAATCTAAACACATGTTAAAAATCTTTAATAAAATATATTTTAATAAATCTTTCTTATTAAATATTTGAATGCTCTATGTTTTATAATATTGATGATAATCTTTTAATCTCAATTTTTTTGAGTTCAGAAATGGAAACAGCTTTGCTATTTCTACAAGATGAAGCAAGATAAGAAAATATTCTTTCCTCATTGAAGTTTCTGTATTCTTAGAGCATTCTTTATGATTTTTCGGCATTTTGCATCATGGATTAGAATACAAAGAAATGTACATAACATCACTGAAGCCAATTAATGAAATTGCTCCTTTGTCACTAGACCTATGGATAAGACAATCCCAGCTTGATCCCTGTCAAATTCAAATATAAAAGAAGATATCTTGTGAAGAGCTAGCCCAGATATCATTAATGGAAAGGAAAGAACTTCATACAGGTGTCTTTTCTGTCTGCTGAATCTCTCATCACTTTTTAGACTTCCTTTTTCTATCTACCCAGAATATTTCTCTAAACTTGGCATGTGCCTCTTCCTCCATGTGTTCAAGAACTTATCTCCACTCTTCCAATTTCCCCTCATTCCCACACACTTTGTTTCCTGAGGCAAATATCCTTTGTTTCTACATCCATACTGCTCCAGCAACACTTGCAAGAAGTCAAATTCTTATCTTTGTTACTGCAGCAACTGTAGAGAAAGCTTCATGTGGAATTTTGAGAAAATTAAAAAAAAAAAAACCAAAAAAACCCCAAAAACCATAAATGCTTTAGAGAGGATCCTCACTGAAAATAATTTTAAGAAAGAGTCCAATATTTTCATGTGACACGTTCTCTTGCAAAAATCCCAACATTTTCATTCCAAAGAATATTTCCCGTTTAAAATCAACTTGCATTTAAAAAATCAAATAGCTCTGTTTCCAAAGAATCAAATTAAATTAAGTTCACTATTTGTCACTCCTCTCACCCCTGTTAATGGCAAATTTAGGAACAAGCAAGCTCCAAAGAACAATCTTTCTGGCTTGTAGCCTTTTTCTAGGTTACATATTGGCATGACCCATGTGCTAAACTTGTCAGTCACCACCCACAATCAGTCAATCAACTTCCCAACATTTTCCTTCTGTTTCTCATCCTTTTTAGCCAGCTGTGCACCCCTTTTCTTTAAACTTTGTCCTTACCTGATATATGCACAAAGCACCTGCTTTTGGCCCAGAACAGAAAAAGGAACTGAAACCCTAGGCTATTTCTTGTACAGTTTTCAAGTAGTTGTTTTTGTAATATAAAAACATGATGTCTTTTCCAGACTACAAGAGTTCTGACTCAACATATATTTTCCATTATCAGCATTTGATACAATTTTTATGATATTGTGCTTTAAATAGGTTCTTTTACCATTTAAAGTGCTAATTTAAGGAAAAAAAGAAAGGTTAAATTTTCTTTCTAAAGGCATAAGTATCATGCTAGAGGTATCATTTTTTCTAATTACCACATGCTAAAATTTTTCTACAGAATTGCTCTGTAGTATACCTTATGATTTAACCAGGAACCATTTATGTACTTCAATGATAATAAATAAAGCAATTTAATAAAGTAAAGCAATAATAAATAAAGCATTGGGCAATTTCTCCAGTTCCTAGTGGGGTTCCAAAGGGCTCCATTTTAGGCCAGGTTATCTTCAACATCTTCATAAACAACTTGGACACAGGACTTGAAAGTTGAGTAATTTTGCCAGCGATACTAAATTGGGAGGAGCTGTTGACTCCCTCGAGCACAGGCAGGCCCTGTACAGAGATCATGACAAATTAGATGACTGGGCAATAACCAGCAGTATCAAGTTTAACACAGAAAGTGTTGGATCCTGTACCTGGGATGAGGCAATTCTGGATGTACAGAGTTGGGAACGAGAAACTGAAGACCAGCCCCACGGAAAGGCACCGGGTGGTCCTGGTCGATGTCAGGTTGGACATGACTCAGCACTGCCCAGGCAGCCAGGAGGGCCACCCTGTCCTGGGGGGCATCGGACACAGCAGGCAAGGCAAGGGAGGGGATTGTCCTGCTCTGCTCTGCCCTGAGCTGGGGTGCAGAGGCCTCACCCTGAGTGCTGGGGGCAGTTTTGGAGAAATACAAGGACGGTGAAAGGTCTAGAGGGGACCTTATGAGAAGCTGAGGTCACTTGGTCTGTTCATCCTGGAGAGGAGGAGACTGAGGGGAGATCTCATTGCACTTACAGCTTCCTCATGAGAGGAAGAGGAGGGCAGAGGAAGGATCTCTTCCCTGTGGTGACAGTGGCAGAACCCAAGGGAATGGCCTGAAGTTGTGTCAGTGGAAGTTTAGGTTGGATATTAGGCAAAGGTTTTTCACCTGAATAGTGACTGGGCACTGGAATAGGCTCCCCAGGGAAGAGGTTACCTGCTTTTGTCCCCCCAGAATATGTAGTACTATACCGTATTGTGGCTATGTAGGTTGAAATGTTTTCATATGAGGAGAAGAGCTGAATATAGATTCCTCACTTTGGGTTTTTTCTACTCCAAGAGAGGAGTATTATCACTACCAACTTTTTATATATTTAGCTTACTTTTGTTTAGGACATTAAAAATGTCCCAAAAATATTTTATCCTGTGGCAAACTGCTTACCTTTAAGCTTTTTCTTTTAATTTTATTTTTAATTTATATAGTCCAAGTAACCTATTTTTATTTAAAATTGATCAAAACTTGTACTTTTTTTGAAGCATACTTTTCAACACAGACTCCTTGGTTATGTTAGATTGACATCTGATCCTACTTCTCATTAGTTTTGTTCATCCTCCAGCCCTGTTATTTTTTTAATCCCTTGTTCTGCACCAAGTGTATCTTCAGTGTGTGTGTTTGGTTTTCCCTGACCATAGTAACTATCTCTGTTCCCCACACTTGAATCCATCCTTGCTTTAATCATTGAACCTAACCATCCACAACCTAGTGCTGTTTCCTTTAGGGCTTTAGTTCCACTTTCAACAAAGTGAGCAAAGATTTTTATCTCCATCTTTTCTAAGGGAATGTGCATGGAGTTAGAATTTGGTCTGGATTCGGGTACCTATGAACTTTTAAACTTTTAATAATAGCTTAAAACACTTTCCTTTCATTTAATTCATCATTCATTTTTTCTTTTAGATTCTTACCCCAAGTAATTACTATGCTAATCAAATCATGAAAACAGTACCACATCTTTCCACACTGTCTGTCAAATCCAGGGAACAGTTATAGGGATGATCCTTTTTGTGGTAAAATCTACTGGAATAGCTGCTGTTTAGCCAAGAGGTGCTTTGGTCTGCTTAACTTCCAGCCAATTAGAAAAGCAAAGAAAATAAATTATCAAAATTAGGATCCTAATATTTATGTTTGAACAGGATTATTGCTTATTATATTTTTATTAACACTAATGAACATATTTATAAATACATTTAAAAGAAATTATAAGTAAACAAAGAGGTTTTTAAGAGAATTAGAGTTATCATTAGGAATGAACAGAGTTAGTGAGATTATTTTTTATTCAAAACAGATCAAATTATTTGAAGTTTCTGGTGAGGGTGATTACATGAACAACCCCATCATAGAATAATCAATGGGAAAAAAAATGCTAGATTCAAAGCAAAGGTTGGCAGTGAGATTTCAGGTCTATTTTGAGAAATTTCAATGAAAAGCAATAAGTGACTATGGAAAGGAACAAGTCTTGCAATAGCATCTTAGTACTTCTTGGAAGAAATTTCTTGTATATTTCAGAATCATTTAAGGTGGAAAACACGCTTAACATCACGTCCAGCTGTTAACCCACCCTGACCAAGTCCACCACTAAACCAGGTCTCTGACTGTCACATCTACACATTTTTCAAATGCTCCCAGGGGTTGTGATTCCACCACTTGCCTAGGCAGCTTGTTCCAACATTTTTGTTTCTTGGCTAGAAACCAGGTGCCTACCAAGCTGCTCTATCATTCCTCTCCTCAGCAGGCCAGGCTGAGGGAAAATAAGATGGAAAAAAATATTTATTCTGTCCTTCCCATCAGCAGAAATTTCCAGGCACTTCCCAGGAAGCAAAGCTCCAGGACACATAGTTGCTCCATAAACCTTGTAATAATTAATGCAATGCTCCACATGCACACAATTTCTGTCAGCTTTTATTGATCAGAAGACATCATACAGTATGGAATACCCCTTTGGTCTGCTTGAGTCAGCTGTTCTGGCTTTGTTGCCTCCCAAGTTCTTGCCCATCCTCAGTGTACTGGTGAGAGGGGAATGCACTGAAGCTGTGGTGGCCCTGCCCAGCAAATAGCTAAAATACAGGTGTGTTTTCAGTTCCTCACTAGCTATCAATATAAACCAATACAGCCTCCTTTCAGGTAGTTGTAGAGAGTTAGAAGGTCTCCCCTGAGCTTCCTTTTCTTCAGGCTAAACAATACCATTGCCCCAAGCTGCACCTTGTAAATGTTGTGTTTAAGACCTTTCACCATTTTCATTGACCTTTTTTCGACATCTTCTCAGACAGTTTATTTTCCTTTTTCTTTCAAGGTGCTGGCACTCTTCCTGTCCCTCTGATAGCCTGTGTCCCTCTGGGATCTGTGGGATGCTCACAACATCTTTACCAAAACATCCTGAAGAGCCACAGTTGCTGAGACAGGAACTTGTGTGTGCACTGTAGATCCCACTGGGACACCCAAAACTGACCATGAGGTTGTTGGCACAAAATAAAGACTGAAGAAATATTATAACACTGAAGAGAAAGTTGGCCACCACTCAGGAAAGACCTAGGAATTGAAAAGGGGTATTTTTAAACAGAAAAGGAGTCAGCTTGAAAGAAGCATAAAAGTGCAACTTAACTATTGGAAGCAGTACAGAGAAACCTTGTAGTGGAAATGAAAGCAGTCAATGCCAGGCTCACCACTGCCAGAAATTCTTTTGGGGTACCACAACCACTCCAGGCCAGACAGAGCAGCCTCTCCATTGTATGCCATGAGCAGCCTGTGGGGTGGATGACAGTATGAGGTGCAATGTTCAGGGACAAGGCAGATATGTGCAGGTATGATCCCTGCAATTGCAGGGGGTAGCAATTGCAGGGAGAAGCATAGATGCACCTAACTTCCCACAGGAGAGATGTGCAGCTTGGAAGGGTGGTACTTGTCACTCACATTTTCCCCTCTGTGATGGGGGTGCATTTAACTTGGGGCAAGGGATGTGGATGAAATTCCAATTTTCCAGAACTGGCCTCAGAAAGCTATTCAGAAATGTGCAGATGTATACTTACATTTAGTAAGTGACTATCGTGGCGATCTATCTGGCGATCTATCTATTGAGTTGCTGGTATAAGAACTAAATGCATAGCTCACTAATTGCTGCTAAATTACATCATGCTAACAAATTAAAACACTTTTATCCTGATTTGGTTTAATCTATGCAAGCTTACTTCACAAAAAATTCCAAAATAAAGAACTTTTTTAACAAGAAAGTTACCAGAACTAAAGAGAGGACCTTTTGCATTGTCTGGTCACTGATTGTTGAATACATGTGAAATGTCCTTCAAAAGAATACAAAACCCAAATCCATCAAACTCACAAAAGCAATTTAAAAACTACCAAAAGAAAAATAGTCCTTGTTGCTTGAAATTGCAAATAGATAAGAAGTTATTAAATGAGTAAGATGAACAAAGAAAAACAGTCATCAAAAGTATTGGTGAAAGGAACAAAGGATAGAAAGCATGTATATGTAGAAGATTTTGATTATACTATACTATACTGCTATAGAGGTTTTTTTCTTTTATTTTTAAATCTCTTAACTCAATTAACAGTTTCTTATAACAGCTGTATAATTTCCTATTAATTGGGAGAGGGGAGAGGGCATGAAGAAATATTTCAAACCCATGAGAGGTCACTTACATAAAACTTGACAAATATGTTATTCTCAGAGTACCTAAATATGAAAACAATAAATACAGTTACACCTTTACTATATGCTACTGGAAAGAGACTTATCCAAAGACTGTATTAATTATTGTTCTCTTTTTTTCCGAATTACTCAGATAACTGAGCCATGATCTTTGTTCAGTGTTTGCTGTGAGAACTCTCAAGGAATTGAGAAAAATAAAATTAAAAAAAAATAGTGTCCTGTATGGCAAACATAGTTCATAAGTATTTTTAATTAGAAAAAAACAGGAAACCATTTTTGTACACTTCATTCTTCTGTAATATCAATCATCTATTAAATAACCAACAAACACAATACTAAGAATATTACACAAAAAGAATATGCGGTTGAAAACTTACGGCAAAAAACCCCAACAAAACAAACCATCAGAGATGGTTGGAGATTTTGCCTCCATTTTCTTTTAAATTTTTTTCTGCATTTAATCTTGCAATTAGTCAAAACCAATTTAGAGTAAGGAATTAAGTTGCTGGTGGGAGTTAACTCTTTCTATGTCGAGCTAATGATATCTGCATTCCAGTTAAACAGCTTCAACCATTAACAAAACAATACAGGTGAAGGTGTTTGTATTTTGCTGATGGTGCACATTTGAAAGCTAGCTCACTTTTCAGACAGGAGGAGCCTAATTATCAACAGTGCAAGAAATATGAAAACGTATCTGGATACAGCTGAAAATTTGTGAGGGAAGTTTTTCCATCATTATCTAAATACAAGTAACATATAATATGGTTTGTTTGAGGGTATTTATTTTCTTGGAGCTTTAATTGTTGGGAATCACTGGCACTTTTTTTCCTTCCACAACTATTTGCACCCTAATTCAAGCTATTTAGATGTCAAGGGATCTGACACAAATACACAATTGCTACTTAGATGTTTAAATTAGTTAAATTGAGTCTGAAGTTCATTGCACTTGTAAATTGCTTGTCAAGTAAAGGTCAGTTTGTCAGCCCAGGTACACAAAATATTTGCATGTACATCACTTTCAACATTCACAATTCCTAACACCTTCCAACAACACATACTTCCTTCCCCAATATAACTTCTACATATGAGTATTAGATATCCTATTTACCAATGTGAATTATACATTTATCCTTTAGTCCTTTAAAAACTCAATTCCATGTCACCTTGTCATCCACAACTCATGGCAGACCAACTGCTATGTGGTTATCCAGAGGATCCTGTTCATTTCTTTGCACACTGGCCCACTCTAAAACTGGTCTCAGCTTTTTTGAGTTCTGTTGGTATACTAAATATCTACTGGAAGTTAATAGACACCATTTTCAAGATAATTTTTAGCCAATATGTTTCAAACTAATTGTTTAACTACTGTTGGGTGAATAATGTAGTTATTAATATAAAGTTTTCCAAAGCAAAATTTTACAGTTCGCATCCACTCTTTAATTCTACTATATCGTAACAACAAAAATAACATATTGTGAAATCCAAGATAAGATTCCAAAATTTTGAGATACTCAATTTTTATGTAGGAGAGGAAATGGTCAAAATAGTACCTAATAATTTTGTTGCAAAACAAATTTTTTTAATTTTTTGTCAAAATTAAGTTTTGGAAAGTAATTTCCAATCTATGTATAAATGATCTTCAATAAAATATCATTCATCTGAGAAAATGGTTTCATGTGATTCAGGCACAGTTCCACTTTAATTATAATTTTTTTAAGAAATCCAGGACTAAACTATGAAGTTCATTAATAGGCTCACTCAGCTCTTATTAGAAAAGCTGGATCTTTTCGTATTGTGATGTCTTTTTTTATGTCTGTCCTAAGGTCTTTTGGTGACAATCACCATATTGTTAAATACACAGTGAGCAGCTAGAGCTGTTGATTTTAAAAACTGTGTCAAGTCTATTATGAAGTGTCCCAAGATACTAAGTTTTCAACATGAAAAACTAAATTGATGCTGTCGAAGACAGATGACAGTCTGGTGTTCCCAGAGTTTGGGGGATTTTGTCTAGTTCCTTAGCTTTACTCTTTTTAATTGGTTATCCCAAGGCATGGAAAGACAGAATGACCCAATTTCAAAAAATTAGTTGTAATCACTAGGGAATTTTTAAATTTTTTTTTTTTATAAGAGACATTTTAAAATATAGTCTGAAATCCTGATGGAAATAGGTCATCAGCCTTCAGGAGGGTGAACCTGAAACGTTTTCTCATACAAAGACAAATCAGGTATGTGAAAACTTGCACTGAGCTGACATACCTTCTAGGCAAAATATTTCTTATCACTAACTGTGAAGTTTCAATCCTGAACTACATATACTTGATGTAAGAGTTTAGGAAGGATGAGATGTAAAATGGATCTGAGGGTCCTGGTATCTTTAAGATTAGGAAATAGGTTGTAAAGACATCTTGTTCAGATAGTAATAACACAAAAATATCGTGCTATCTTCCACTACAGACTTGATCCTGTAAAAACTCTCAGATGGAAAGAAGTGATACAACTACTGTCAAAGAAAAAGAAGAAATCTATAGCAAAATTCATCTTGATATAGCTAGATAAACAAACTGAAATGATAAATATAAATTATTTCTTTTGGTATCTATTTCTCTCCAGGATTTAAACTTTAAAAAATGAAATCTTTCATGTAGAAAGATACGAAATCTCAGGTGTTACACAAGTGACACAGTATTTCTTTTTTAATCTCAAGAGTTGCTATCTTATTACC
The DNA here is from genome assembly GCF_017590055.1 of Onychostruthus taczanowskii. Lineage (NCBI taxonomy): Eukaryota > Metazoa > Chordata > Aves > Passeriformes > Passeridae > Onychostruthus > Onychostruthus taczanowskii. Next base: position 5,059,662 of record NW_024503568.1, on the reverse strand, counting down.
TAATGGTGATGCTTCTTTTTTCCTAACACCTAATTCCAAAAGGAAATAGAAAGAAATTTTGACAGTTTATATGGTACTGCTCATTTATGTTTATATTTATGGAAATTATGAAAATTAGAAAAAACATAAAAAAAAATTTATACTTCCCAGAAGGAGTTGATAACCAGGAGTCGCAGATATCAGGGGGAAAGAAGTTTTCACACCTAATAGCAGTAACTGAAAGACAGCAGCAGCCACAGCAAGAAACAGAGAACATTGATCCCACGAGTGGAGGTAACAGAACAAAATTTATAAACTCATAGTAGGTGATGAATAAATAGATCTGCTCATGTATTAAATATGCTACATCTAAATATGCTACAGCAGCATCTAGTAATACCCTGCTGCTGTGGCACAGAATTAACAGGTACATTTCAGGTACAAATGGGCTGCTGAGGGACAAAATTAAGACTATGTCTCTAGATAGCTTGTCTGAAGGCCTGAATGGAAGGAGATGCTTTTTAAACATAGTTACCATACAACTTTCGTATTTGAACCTAGTATGAGCTTTTGAAGGATTCTGAACACCTTATCCAATTCCTTGGAAGTGGCCGCCTTCCAGATGAAGCCAAACTGCCAGACGCAGTTGAGCCACTTTTGGTATCCATCTGTATATGTTGCTATTTCCACCCTTGGAGCTATGCTCTCAGTAGTTACTCAGTAATATATTGTACTGGGAAAGTGGACTTACCTGAGTGGACTGAAATGAATAATGCTTCTAAACACTGGAAATTTATTTCTGTTCTTTATTTGGCTTTGTTATTTACTAAATTTGTTAGTTATGTTGCTAGTGTTTAATCACAAACCACCTGAGGTCTCTAAAGACCTCAAAATATCAAATAAATAAAGTTGGTTCCATAGGATAATTCTCATCGTTTATTTGCCGGATTAGAATATAACAGTGCTGTATCTGCTGAACAAGCAACTTTGGGACCTAGAGTAAAGAGTTACTATCTCTGTGGGTTCTTTATAGCTTCTAGGAGGAAACTTGAAACTTTTTGCTGCATCCCTCTCTGAATATCTTTTCAAAGGCCTCTTCCATTATCTATACACAAAGCCCAGGCAAAGCAGCTCCCTAAATATATCAGGTGTGCAAAGTGAACCCCCCTCAGAAGGTCATCCTGGTGCTGGAAGGTCATCACTCATACTGGTAGTGAAAGGGAAGTGAAGACATACGAGAGCATAGATCATGCTTCCATGCTGAAAGCCAGTTCCTGCCAACAGACGGGAATAACCAGGATTGAGGCTGCCAAGGGCTCAACCCAGCTTGGCCCAACCAGGACTCAGGTAAGGAAAGTTGCCAGCAGCAAGTTTGAACAGCAGGACATTTCACATGGGCAAATGCTTGCCAGAAGAAGTCCAAAACAGAGGTGGTGAAATATGACTGAACTGAAGGTAGACTATCACACTAGGAAAATACCTGTTAGGGTTTACCTAACACTTCTAAATAGAGAGGGCTTTATCATTACTTTGTAGCTTTTCTTCACTGTAGAAAGTTCTATATTAAACTACACTTACCCAGCATGAGTGAACTAATGCCATCTGTCTTGATCTGTCAAAGTCAAAACTCCAGCTGCACATGGCTTCCCTGGACAGACAGTGATAAGAGATGGACTACTGAAGAGGATTATCCGGCCTGTAAAACATATCTTAGTTGCCTGGAGATTCTTCCAGAGCTTTTTCTGATGATATTATCAGACACCAATGTTAACTATATTCCTAAATGACAAGGCTGGTAGGTATGACAAATCCAGGAGTAGATAGTAGATAGTAGTTTCCTCTTCACTGTTATTATAATAAACATATAATAAACAGATTCATTGAAGAGAACTAGAAATTTTTCTTTATTATAATAACAGTGAAGAAATTTTTCAGAAGTACAGGAAGTTCTCTTCTGCTTATCTGCAATATTGTTGAAATTCCTGTTGCCATTCCAGGTGAAATGGGATCCAATGTCCAAGCCTGTTAAACTGTGATACTGCCATTGAAATCTGTAAGACTTTCCAACACATGGCAGCTCTGTGCTCTCCTAATCATGTTTCCTACCCTCTGAGATCCAAATACAATAAATCACACAGGCACTTTAGCCTTTATCCAGAACTATATAAGCAATTGACAAACAATACAGTCTTTTTCCAATCATGAAAATCTCTTCAAATTCCTTCCTTCCTGACTATAGACAGGGCCAGATCCATATAAACAGAATATCTGTGGCTTATGTTTGTAAATTGTCTCATCAATTTTGCTTTAGAGGCTATGAATATTGTCACATAATTACATATCATCACATTGTTACTACGCTTTTTCTTATGTATCTGCATTTCAAAATGAAGTTCCAATGAAGTTCCATGTTCTATCACCTTTTTACAACATTTTTAGATAATTTTTGAAAAGTTGCTGTGAGATCACTGCTTTTTTACTACACAGCTGATTCAGCAATTAATGTTGCTTTCAAACTGTTTAAGCTTTTGCGATGAAGCATTTACAACTGAAATAGCACAATTTCAGTCAAAGTCAGTTAGCATAGCAACTGCAATTCACCTGCCCTCTGGCAGTAGGAAGCCATTCCCTTCCCTTCCCTTCCCTTCCCTTTTCTGCTTTCCTTTTCCTTTTTCTTTTCCGTTTCTTTTCATCCTGAAATGACATCTTGAAATAGTGGTTTGGTTTGTTGGGGTTTTTTTGGTGGAGTGGCTGTAAATATGCTATTTTTTTTCTTTTAACATGTGTATCTCAACAAACTGGAATTCCATTTTACATATAATTCTGCGGACTTGTTCTTTTACCATATTTCTCATTTTAAACTCTAAATCATCCTTGCAAACTCATTTTCACTGCACAACACCTAACAGAAATATAACTCATGAAAGAGAAAGGAACAAACAAAGGCACTTTAGGGAGTTATTGATATAATTACACAGTCTTGTGTAAAAATAATAGAGGACCTATTATTTTTATACATAGGATTTACTCTGAAAGAAAAGTTTCTGAATTTGAATGTTGAATTAGGACATAGCTCTACCCACAAATATTTGCCTTAAAGTGGCAACACAAGGGGCTGGAGACAGCACTATTTCAGTTATAAGTACCTGACCTTCAACCAAGCAAGTGAATTTCAGTCCTTCAATGACATTTTATTTATTTGCACTACATCAACAACTCATAACCATAATCCTTACACATGGTAGTTCTGTGACAACAGCAGGACCACAAGAGGTCATATGCTGGTAGAACTTATATTTCAGTGGTTTTGCCATTTTCAACTTATTGAATGAATACCTTTTTGTAAGTGAAAAAACAAAAAGAAACAAATATAACAAGCTGAAAGAGATCCAGATAAACACTTTGGACAGCTGTTAAAATACAGTTTATCAGAGCAGACTTTCCTCTGAGTCAGTCAGTGGAAATACCACAACTACATGATTCCTTCAGCTTCTCAGTTTTTATTTTCAAGCTGGCCAAAATATTTTGAATGGATTTGAATTGCAGATGTATATTATTAGATTAAAAAATTGCCAGACAAACTATATAAAAATGGTGTAAGTAGCTGAGATTACTCAAGGTCCAGGGGAAAAAAGCGTCTTATTTATTGTCAACATATTGGAAAAATTTCAGAGCTTTTTCTGTAGGTTATGCATAATCTTTTATGAATATTCTCAACTGCATCTTAGAAATATGAATTGGAGAAACTTCTTCCAGCACCTAAAATAATCCCTGTATATTATTCTCTTATTATATGGAATGAAGTTCACCATGTTGTTTTTTCCAAGCTTGGTAGGATATTGGAACTTTACTAGTCCTGCAATACAGAGGTGCAGCCTCCCCTACCTCCAGCTATCAGTTTCTGGCACTACAACACAGTGAGATCTGCTCAAGCCAGAATAAAAGTTTACATGAAGAGATAACATTTCTAAGAGCACCTGTGGCACTGATATACTGTTGGACTGTAATGGTGTAATGTATTTATCAATAAAGGGAACAGTGACTTTATGTCTGTTTCTGACAAACTCCCTTCAGCTGAATCCTCCCAAAATGTGGTGGGGGAAAAAGAGGGATGAGTTGTTCAAGCAGGATGCAACAATAGCTACAACTGCTTCCTTCCCATGTGCCTGGTTTAATTGACTGGTTCCAATAAAAGTAGAATAGCTGATTTTAACAACATGTATATCATTTAGTTTGGGTAAAAATGTAATCCCAAATTGTGTTAAATTACTCCAAACATCTGAGAGTAAGGGATAAAATAAAAACAGAAATTTGGCAATCATCTGGAAAGATGGCAACAAAATATATATTGCTACAAAAGCTCTGAAAAAGGCCTGGAGGGGTGCAAATATAGTCAAAGTTAGGCTGTTAAAATACCTGTAACACTTGGGTGAATGGTGCTGTACAGAACAGGTGAAAATTGGAAAAAGTTAATGCATACAGGATCAAAGGAAATGACTGAACACAAAAGCTAATATTTTCTAATAAGCTTGAAAATTAGTAGTCCTGGCAGTTGTTTTTTATTTTCATGATAATCTCAAGCAAACCTTAATTTATGGCATTTGTTCCCACTGCTGGACATATTATCGGAACTGCTAGCTTTTTTTTTTTTTACTCTTTTTCTCCTTCTTCACTACTTTGAATGAAGTATTTGAATGACTGTTTCCATTTATATCTGGTAAGTACTGTTTCACATAGAGCTTTTTTCCCCCTGCTTTGTAATTCACCCACATCAAACTAAAAATACAATAAAGGCATGCTGTTCTTTTAAAACACATTGTGACGCTGGGCTAACTCCTATTGCCATTTCTCTTTAACACAAGTAATTATACTCTTCAACTGCCCTTTGACTCTCTGTGGACCAAGGGCAGTTCTGAATGGAAATGAACTTAATTAATTCTGCTCACTGGAGTGGAGTCTTTTAACCATGGGAAGGCAGCTTGTTTCCATAGGTTTATGCCATTAGCTCTAAGCAGCTGGATATTTTTCCTCTCTATGTTGTTCCTGTTAGCCCTGATATCTTGTTTTTACAAATGGCACATTCAGTGTGAAGAGTGAGTCCAAATCTTTATACAGAACTGACTGTGACTCCACAAGGCAACTGGCAGATTGAGCAACTAAAAATTCTAGAATCTTTTGAATCAACGTATGCAAATGGTAAGACCAGGGCCTGAGGCACACATTTTAGCAAAGCACTGAAACACATGTTTATTTAAGCATATTATTGTGCCTGTATACTTTCTTTTCAGTGTTTTAATAAACAATGCAATTCATTAAATTAATTGTGAATGCTCGAAGATGGGATTATTTGCAACAAATTGTATTAGCTAAGTATAGAATTAAAAACAAAATCAAACCACCAAAACAAAGCCCAAAAGTTTGGAATCTGATACATAGAAATACTATTTTATCCAAGCTAGGTCTACTGACACAACCTGATACCATACAAATATGGTTATATTGTTTAATACATGTTCATTCTCTGCTTTCACAAAAGGACAGGGATAAACTCTTCCATGTCCATTTATCCTTGATTGTTGTTTCAAATTTTCTGATTCAAAACTGGAATTGAAGCCCTGAATATATTTAAAACACTGCTAACATAAAGGCTTTTTGAATGGAAGCTGCTGAATTTTGCATTTAATCACTCAGCATTTGTTGTTGAGGGTTAAAATGGCTCAAAAGCATAAGGCTCAAGTTCCAAACTTCCCTGCTCTAGTGAATATTACATATTTTATATGCACAGTTTTTAAACAGAGAATGTACGGTACACACAGGTCAGGCCAACCATTGTGTTAGGCACTCTTACGAGGCATCTCCGGCCTCAATTTATATACTTGAGAAAGACCGGAGAAAGTGTTTCATTTAGTCTTCCTCAGGTAGGCTCAGGTCCAAATGATGTTTACTTCTGCATTTGGCTGCTTTTGTTATTTTTTTTTTTTTAATAAGGTTCTACTTTTTTCTGGAGAAAAATGTTAGAGGTGATACTACCATTGGACATGGTAGTCAGAAACTCCAGAAATAAGATATTTTAAGGTAGGAGAATACATTGCCTAATCTTTGAGTAATGTCTGAAATGATGAAATATTTTTAGAGTCAGAATAAGTTCGATCATTTTCACATTTTCTCATGCCTAGCTGCACTTTGGGATTCAGAGAGGAATAGAAAACATAAATCCCAATTTAAAGCATGAGTGATTGTTCTCATAGTATTTCAAATCCAGACAGAAGTAGAAAGTACTAGAGATCCCACAGGAAAGCATGTTCTCAGGAGACTTCAGCTGAGATTCTGAACTTGTACCAGCTGGATATCTGCAGTTTTTTCAGAATGACCTGGAAGGTATCAAACCTATTCAGGTCCTATATCTAATATACAATTTCATTCAGATAATAACTTTCTGACTTCTCTAGTTATACTCTGCGGGACTCTGAAAGAATTAGGACTTACTCTGCTGGAGTTTTTATGGTATATCCTTAAGCATGATGTATGTTTAGGTGGAAGGGCCATCATGCAGATTATGACATCTTAGTAGGCCATAAAACTCAGTTACGTTAGGAAAGGTGGTTCTCAGCTCCAGCTATAATCAAGCTTCTGTTCTATTGCAGAATAATTAATGAAACAGAGAGACAAAAAAAAATTTAAATTTCCACTAAACTAATAATTGAAAAGAAAGCTTTCCTATGGAAGCCTTCTTTGTAAAAAGCCAACTATCAGTACCACCCATTTAAGCCAAGGACAGCAAGCAAGTAGCAGTCAACACAGGAATTCAAGCTTCAAAGGGTTATCCTGAATTGGTTCACTGACAGAAAATTATCCAAGCAAAGGTCAGGCACTCATTAAACCTTATCTGAAGCCAAAGTTATATGTTATGGTTTATTGCCTCAAGTACCAATTAATAAAGAATTAAAGAAATGAAAAACCAGTGATTCATACCTTTGCTGGGAGAATACTCATACTTCAGCATAATGTGAAAATATTAATAGTCATTTTAGTCATGTACTATTTTATTAGGCACTTAACTCTGTAGGCTTTATCAAAAGATATATGACATTCATTTTTAACAAAATGCTGAGGAGATTTGGAGAACATTTACTCAAAACCTAATAAAGTAGATTTGAGAGATATTTTCAAATAAAAGCCTTAAACACAGGCATCAATTATTAATGAAGCACAAATGCATAAGAATAGGGGTCTGGGTATAAAGAATAGTAAAAATATCACTGTGAAATCAAGGGCAATTGTATCTGTAAAAGCTGCAACAGAAAATATTAGGTGCTGTAGCAGTATACAAGAGCACTAACATAGTTTGCTTGAAAGAGGATTTCTAGCAGGCTTATTTTTATCACCATAGGTATTTCATTAGTTTCACTCAGTCTAGACATTCCTTCTCAGTGTTCAGAGAGCTAAATGTTCCACACACTTGCCCCTATAACTGTGTTCAAAATAGTTTTATTTCTTATTATTTTCAGCAGCAGCATATGCTTCTAACCACCTAAGGCTCTGAACTGTTGCCCTTTAGCATGATGAACTGAAAATATGTTTGCACCTTTAGATGCCAAAAAGGTTGCATCTGTCACAGAGTGCTTTCCATTGTCCTTGTTATCTATCACATTAAGAGCTGGAAAACAGAGGACACTGGTGATTCTGAATGAAAAAGAAATGGCAAAACTAATGTCCAACCAGAGACAGAAACTTGAGAGGGCAGATAATGTCCTAGGTCAAATAACAGTAACAGCAAATGCTTGGCCTCAGTGTAAACAGAATAAATCTGTGTAGAAAAATAAATTCTGAAAATTGAGTCTTTAAGCCTGAGTATGAATAACCTGACTTCTTAATCTGGACTCTTACACCACTTAAAATTTTTCCATTCTTTGTCTATCCAAAGAGTGAGTTTTCCATCAGCGTAGCATTAGCTGAGCTCATCATGGAAAAGTCTATCTCCACGATTCCACATGTTTTGAGTGCCTAACATATTAACCACTGGTGCCTCTTTCTGCTTTTAATTTGCGGAAACTCGCAGCACTTTGCAAAATATTCTGCACATTTACATGAGAATTCAACTACTTTTGCATGTATCCCTCTAGCCATGATCTATGGGGATTTGAGGGATCAGCTCTCAGAAATTTCTTACAGTCTTTCCTGGCCTGTTCCATACAGGAATTCTTCTACAGGAAAATTTGCACTAAATGCTGACAAAAAAAATGGTGAAGATCCAAAGTTCCTTGAACTCAACAGGGGAATTTTCAACCATTTTTAAATCAGGTTCCTGAATTTTATTTAGATGGAGCTCATTGTTCTGTATAGTCTCATTGTTGCACAGAATAAAGCAAATTTTTAAATAATAAAAACAATAACATATTACATAATACAATCTCAGAACACACTTTCGTTGGTAAAAACCTCTGAGTAGATTGGGAATGATTATGATTCTTCTTTCCCTGAAACAAATGAATTGGTTTCTCACTCAGGGTTTGACTTTTTGTTTAAGTATTCTGTAGACAGAATAGGCCTCAGCAAAACCAGAGTCATCTGTTCAGGTAAGTGTTGATGAATTCTCACAGATATGATACAGGGATTCAGTATTTTATATATATATATATATAACCACCATATTACAGTGGTTGCTTTAGGTTGCCTGACATGGTAAGGTGAGGCACAACCTTTCACCACTAAGTTTAACTACCAAATGGAAAGTGTACCATCCTCTCACGTGCAGCGTCACTTAAAGAGATCACTTAAAGTGATCACTTAAAGCATCACAGCGCTTAAAAGCCAAGTACCACAGACAGCTGTTTCACATGACCATGGCTTACTGTGGTACAACTTTGCATGCAGAAAGGAGAATGAGAGGGATTGTTGATGGATGCATATCTAACCCTGTGTTTATGTGGTGAAAAGACTCACAGGGCCAAGGGCCAGATGAGACAGTTATACAACCTCATCTGACCTGTCAAAAAAGACCACTGGAATCCCTACATCAATCCCGTACTAAGCCCTAAAATCTCTCGCTGAGCTAGAAAGCATTATTTTAAGGGATAAGAAAACTTGGTTTGGACTCCAAATAGCTCTGTACTGCTGACAAATAACTGCCCTTCACTGTTAGAAAAGCCGACCCTGTTTTCTGTTGTCCAGCCTCAGTTGCCAAATTTTGCTCTGGTGCTTGTCATCCAGCATGCTTGCTGGATGTCATTGACAACAGCTTTATAACTGGTAAGTCTGCATAACCTCAACAGCCTCTGCACTCAGCACCATCAGCACTCTATACATCTGGGCTTATAACTGGAATAAAACTTCCATTTTCAGCAATTCCTGCATGCTGGAATTCACATCTTAACATGAAGAGAGAGTGATTCCATGTCTGCTTTCCTGAAAAGGAAAAGGCACAGAGACATGATTTACTTTTTCAGGCACTGGGTACAGTCAGTTCCTTAAGAAAACTTTTAGGTTTTTTATGAAATTATAAACTTTTACTGGTCTCTTGTGGTTTGTATTTTCATAGATTTCAAACAATAGGAAACAAAAGTGCCTTTAAAGAGAGAAACTAATTGTTATAAATTAACCTCTGAAGTATGTTTAAATATTTCTCTTTTAATTTGTGCAGTAAGGGAGCAATTTAAAAGGTATAGCGGGGTGCCTGCCACTTGTCTCCTCTGTAGGAGGAAAACATATAGTAGCATATGCCAAGCCTTATTCTCTTCCAAATGCTAACATGAGTGGATGTCAAATCAAATCTCTCATAGAAACAGAAATGCAGCTGCAGGTATTTTGTTTCTCAAAATCCTTCGATTAATCCTTCTGTTTCTGTGCTTAATTTATTTCCTCAAAATAATTAAATTTTCAACCCAAGACATAATATGGGAGTATGCATATGGGTATGCAGACATTCCTATGTGCAGACATTTTCTAATCCCTTTATTATAGCATTTTAATATTTTGCCAAAAGTGTCTTTGTGAAAAAAAAAAAAGGTAGAAAAAAATAAATGCATCTGATCCTTGATATTTTTAAACATGTCTCATTTTGCTTTCTTATATACATGCATTCCAAGGAAGGAGGAAAAAAAAAGAATGTTTTTATAACCTAGTGGGGAAAAAAAGAAGACTAATGTTATAACCTGGTTTTTGCAACAGATCTTATTTCTTTCCATTTTCTGATTGTGTGCCTTTTGGTATTATGTAGTCTAATTTACACGAAAATGTTTTGTTGTTTATTTTCCTTCTCTTCTGTCTTCTAGTTACTGAATTCCTAGGTTTTATTCTATGTTTGTTTTTAGAAACCTATCCAATAAATACTTTTTTCCTGTAAAAAGGAGTGCATTTTATCTGATTTAAAAACCACAAACCTGTGAAGATGCAACCATTGAATGCAGATCCATTAAATCCCAAGGGAGGAGCTAGAAAGTGTTATATGATTTCAGAGCTCTTCTCTGAAAACAAAGGCATTCCTGACTAACAATTCAAATTTGGATATTTAACACCAAGCATGTACAGCAGCAATAACTGGATTTTTGTTCTTATTCCTCATTTGTGTATAATTCCCTGCACATTCAAAGGATTACACACTGTTTATGCATCATGCAATCTCACTGAGTCCTGTTTCCTTAGGGTACTTACTCCTGCTGCTAAAAGGAAAATAGTTTCAACAATCCTCTTTTGGTGCCAAAGCTGCTGCTACTGAATGAACACATCCTGCCTGCAAAACTGTGATTGATCCCTGAGATCCCTGTATCCAACAGGAGTTCAAAAGAATTCTGCTGTTAAGAGGACTAAAATTGGCATTCCTTTAAGATTTACTGGCAAACTAAAGCTCCTTCATGTAATACAGGTACTGCTCTGCCTTTAAACTCAACAGCACAACAAAGTGACACTGAACAAGTTCAAACTTTGAATGGCCTTGACAGCACACTGCACCTGAAGACTGGCATTTCCTAGCTCAAAATTGTCCTTAGCTCATGAGCAATAGCCAATGTCGCTGAACTTAGCCATAGCTTGCAGCTCCTCTCTGAAGCAGGACCTAGATACTTGGGACACATTCAAAATAATAAATCCTAAATAATCTAGCACACAGTACTCTTTGCAGTTACTGTTAAGGCCACCTTTGCAGCTTGTCAAACCCCATTGCCTTTAAAAGCTCAGTTCTGCTACTACAAAGTACAATTCATACATCCATATAACCTTTTGCAGGGCTTGGTAGGCTAAAAAGATAGGCTTTAATAGATTGCTTTGAAGAGTGGAGAATAGAAAGGTTTTCCTGTAATAAAGACCTTTGTAGGTGATACATGAAGGTTGGGATTACAACCAACCTTAAGAGAAATAGGTGTTTAGACTAGGGAGACATCATTTTTATATCTTACTTCATTAAAAAATCTCATGCTCCATCCATACACACAAATGTTTTCACCTTCTCTTTTTTATTTTCTCACCTTCTCATTTTAATTGTCTCTCTTCTGGAGAGATAAAAGACTACAAAATGTCTTATTTTCTATGATAGTCCAAGGTAATTCAAAGCTGCAAAGATTAAATATTGGTGAATTTAAACATATCTGATACTAAGATCTTTTGCCCCTGTGTTGGCTATGTTGCTAGTTTTACGAAACAATCTTCTACAGGGTATCATAGATGAAACCTAGTGTTTTTCTTCCAGTACAATCAAATATTATTTTATTTCAAAGAGATTGCTACATCACTAACTGAACAACCCACATGTAATATATGCGTGTATGTATGTATATATATATGTAACACATTGAGCTATAATCAGCACAAAGGCAGACCACACTAGCACTTTGGCTAGTTCTAGCCAAATACTCTTTGGTGAATTTTGAACCTTCAGAAGCCCAGGTAGATTGCAGAGATTAATAGTTGTGTGAAGTTTTCCCCACAGCGTACATTTCATTGTTAAGCAGAAGGCCAGGTTTGGGAGGTTCAGACCAGAGCAAATTTACAGCAAAATGGAAAACTGCAAAGGAAAGAGTTATCATTTTATTCATAAAAGGTAAACCATGATGCCTATCCTTCCATGATTACACTCCAGGTAATACCACAAAGCTCACTGCTTTTTTTCCATTGTTTACTGTGTAGCCACAGATGCTCTTGTCCCATGTTCCACACAACTTGAATGCAACAATATTATATTATGTTCTCATTACACAGAGGAAAGCTGATTATCAAAATGCCCCTTGAGGTACATATTTACATAGTTTCTAATTAAACAGTATATGTTACTCAACAGATTCTTTTTACAACTCTGTTACTTTTTTTTTTTTAAAAAAAAAAACTTTCAGATTCATAAATTATTTCTTTTCAAATTCTTCCAAAACACTATTGAATGGTTTTGTTAGATTGATTGATCTCTAGTGAATTTTACTGAGAATTAGTCACTGTCCCTTTTGGGGAAGTGTTTTCATCCGGTCACTAATTCTCAGCAAGACATGCTGGGCCAAGGTCATTAATACCTTAGGATTTATAATAGTAGAGGGAAAAAAAAGCAAAGTCTAATTTCTGTATGTCCTGCCACCATCATACTGAAAATTTCTATTCATTTAGGGGAAAAGACAAAATTTGTCTTTATTCTGGTTGAAGCTACCCTACTTTTTAGATCTCTAAAATAACCCATAAGAAATTATTTATAATAATAAATATTCTCTTCATTTATTACAAAACAAAGTAATAAAAATGGGGGTCAGAAGAATTAGATTTGCCTTTCCAAAGGAAATATTAAGGCACAGAGAAGAAGAGAGAACTATTCAAGGCATAACATACGAAGGCAACAGTGGCATACTTGGGAGTAACTGTGAAGGTTCAGAATTTATCTACTAGCCATGCAAGTCCTTTGTACTGAGATGAGGGGACTCTAGGCCAAAGTCTTTAATCTGTCTTTCATTTTCTATAGGATATTTTTGTCTTTCATGTGATTTCTGCCTCAAAATTCTGTAAACTAATTTTAAATCTGTGAAATAGCCAAAACAACAAGTGTTTGTTGTTCTCCTAAACAAGAATCCGATGTCTTAGAGTCTCTCTCAGAAAAGGAAATTCATATCTCCTCATAAATTAATTTGAACATGGATTTCATATTTCTGAATGGAATACCTAGACCAAGAGGCTGTTGAAAGAAGGTTTTTTCCTTTCTCAGAGCTATTAATTTAGCAGAAGCCTCTCCATTATTCACTGGCCCTATTAAAATAAAAATAATAATAATCAACTGGCATATCCGGTATTCATGCCCTGGTTCCAAACTTTGCATTGGTGATTATGTATAAAAAACCAGACGTGGTCAGAGACAAAAGGCAGAATAACTCACTGCTTTCTCCTAAGTTGCTTCCATAGCATTCAGTCTCAGTACTAATGAGTCAAATATGCTAAATTCAGGTCTTTGAAAAAAAAATTAAAAAAAAAAAAATTGGGTTGTCTGAATCCATTATGCAACTGCTGACTGTGTCAAGGCTTTGTTTTGAACTGTATTTTTAAAATAGAGTTTTAAAATCAAGATTCTAGGCAAAAGCTTATTTGCACATCCCTATAGTAATTTATTCAGATATCAAATTTTCTTAATCAAAATTACTTTAGACAAAAAAGTGGACAATATCTTGCTTCCTGGATGATTTCTAAGCTTAGACTTTATAAATAGCAACAACAGTTTACTATTTGCAACTTGTTGCACCACGTTGAAAATGTCTGTATGCAGGTAAAGTAGAGCTCTGCAAAAGGAGTAGTCCCTTGCTGAATGTGAAGCATAAGGAGTTGGATAATACACAAAATGGTACACTGTGGCAACATAAAGGCAGTGCTGAAGAAAATTTATTTTTCCACTCTATCAAATAGGTTATAGAGTATTTTATTGCACATCATAAAACTGTATTCCTGCAAAAGGCAGTTACCCCACTCTTCAAGACTGGTATAAAAGACTTTAGTTCAGTTCCATCTTCATAAATTACTTCAGCATCATGAAAGCCCTGTACATCAACTCAGTAAAAATACCTTCAGTCCTGCAAACTTGAGAGGAAAAAAGTTGACAAATAATCAGTTCACTTTTAAAAAGAGTACCTGTGTGCTTCTGATTTCAAAAGAAGTTGCAGACTAATTGTGACGTGATCAGGGACAGATGTTCTTCAGGCACTTCATACCTGGAGCGCTGAAAAAGTCCTCAGGTAAGGAAAAGCCCAGAGATGCTGACGGGGTCAGAAGAACCATGCGTACCTCTCAAAGTTTAACTTGGCGCTTGCAGGTCTGGAATGTGATAGATGAGTAATGTCATCGTTGACTCTCAAAATTAACAGACAAATATCATGCATATAGGTCAAGAAAAGTTTTATAGATTTATAGTTATGTTTTATCCCCTTGCGTTGTTATCAAGGGACAGTCGGGGTTGGGACGGTCGGCTTGTCACTATGGCGACATCTGACCTCCAGTCAGGATTTGAGAAAGAGATCTCCATCACTGGACAGTGAAGAAGGGGTCGATGGACAGAACTTTGGGAGGGGTTAAAGGGTGAAAAGGCAAATCCTCCATTGTGTGGAGGAGCACAGGGTGGGGAAATCCTTTGCTCCCGGCACCGTAGCATTTTCTCTCTTCAGTGTTCTGTTGTATTTTTGATAAGATTTGATAAACGTTTCTAAATTTTTGAAAAGTGAGTAGCTATTTCTCAAAGTAAGGATCCCCGCCTTGCAACGCGCTGCGTTCCTGCTTTCCCTTCCCTGTTCCCGTCTTGGAAAGCGAGTGACAAATTCTGTGTGGGAATGGGCCAGTTTCGGAATAGCGGACCCCGTCCCTCCGCCCTTCCCGCGGGCCGCAGACGCTGTGGATGGGAACAGTCCCAGCGGATGGGAAACGGCGCACGACCCTCGGGAGATGCCGGGGCACAGTCGGTGCAGTTTCCACACAGGCCCCAGAAGGCAGCGGTGCCCCGGGCCGGGCGGCCAGAGACCAAACGTGGCAGCTGAGCAGAGTAAAGCAGCCTGTCCTTGAGCCAGGGCCCGCGCTCCCGCCGCTCCGCACCTCCCCTCTCGCCCCAGGCCCGGCCTGGCAGCCGGCGGTGCCGCCCGAGCTCCGGCGCGCCGGCGGCATCGCTCGGTCACGGCTCGGACAGACACCGCTCGGACGGACATCGTTGGGACAGACACCGCTGGGACAGACACGGCTCGGACACGGCTCGGACAGCGCTCGGCCTTGCTGCCATCGCGCGGGCGCGGGCGGCACTGCCAGCCCGGCTCCCGGCCGCCGGTGTCCTAGCGCCCCCGCCCCTCCCCGCTCCCGGCTGGCGCTGGCACAGCTGGCGTGTGCGCTCCGAGCACTGAAACCAGACCTCGCTTAAAGATTAATAACCCTCAGCAGCACACGAGGTTGCTGCAGTCCGATATTGTTCATTTTGTCCGTGTGTGTTCCCAAAAGCTTCCACGCTGCTGTCCCCGCTGGGGAGCAGGCAGAGCGCAGGGCACGGGGCCACCACCAGCCTGCGGGCTCTCAGCAGCTGCGCGCTCAGAGGCGGGCTCTGGATCTGAGCAGAAAAAGAGGTTCCGGATCTTGGTTTTGGGTAGGCACGTTTCTAACTGGAACGTGAAGGCCCTTATGCCAGAGGGCAGACTCGTGTAGGTTTAATGCATGAGACGCAGGAACCAAGATACGTAGCTGGGCTGACTGGGACCACTGGGTAAGGCACTGAAGTGTGACTGTCATTATAATGAACTATGAGGCAGTGCTTGTTTTAATTGGGATTTCTAAATAATTTTCTGCTAAGAGGTGGGTGTCTGTAATTTGTGTAATCCGCTGCAGGTTTTCTGTGGATATGGACAGAATGTTCTACCGTGTGTGCATCTGTAAGCAGAGAAAAAGAAATGGCTCCCATCAGAACTCCTTATATCTCATATACCAAATTAGGGTACATCAGTTTGTGGTACCTCCTCACTTAAAGCAAAATGAGATATGTGCTCAAACAAGGGAGATTAAATCCATTCTTTCCTTTTTTGCCTCTCCCATACCAAAACACAGTTTCAAGCTTCACCAGGACTAATGACCAGTTTTGCCACTTGTTATTACGTTACTTCCTTTTGTCATTACTTGCTTTCCCCATCTGCTAAACAGACCTAATGAAATGTACCTCATTTGTCAACAGTTCTTAGTGTTACTTCAGTAATTGCAAAAAATATGGGTAGGACATGATCTGAGTCATGACGCCTAACTGGGATGCAATCTGACCTCACCAAATTCAAAGCAAGCTCTAATTGAATGAAGGGTGAAGGCTGTGTCGAGCCTGTGCCAAACAGTTAATGCAATTAGTCATTCCTTGTTTAATGCTTTGAAAATAAAAAAGAAACAACTTCTATTGCTCAGCATTGTTACAATAAGTATTTTTCAAACACAAGGAAAATAAGATTGGGATAAAAAAAAAGGATTTTCAAAAAATTCAGGCTTGTATTTTCACTCAGAAATAATATAGAAAACTGCTGAAGGCAAATTAAATCATCCCTAGTAATCCCTAATCCCTCTATTTTTCCTTGTACGAGTGCAGTTCTGTATTTGTCCATGTGGAAGTACTGTTACAGCAAGTATAGTTCCAAGAAAAAAGTGAACCCTGGTGGTAAATATTTTTGGATCAAATTTCCATGTTACAGATCACTGGGAAATAGTTCAGTGGGTCATGGTAGCAAAAAAATGTAGCACAGGTAGCTGTCTAACCTTCCTGTGTCTTAAATGATTTTCCAGTAAGCCTCTAACAGTGTCTACTTTATCCTCTCTCTTTCATTTTTTTTCAAATCAAATATATTTATTGAAAGGCTGGGAGAGAACAGCCAAGTGTGAAGCACTAGTCTTGCATAGGGTTAGTTGAACCACTTCAATAAGCAAAATAAAATCTCCCTTTATCCATCCCCACATAATACTCAGCCAATTTTTAACAGAAGCCATTTGAAAATCCACTAGGCTCTGATAACCTTAATTCTACAGGTCAGAGCCTGTGATTGTCTAAACACACTCCTAACTGGTCTCCTCAATGCAATTCCAGCTGCATGCCCTAGCATTGAGTCTGTGTCCAGCAGTTTTATTCACCCCATCAGGAAATAAAACCAAGGATACTTCAGCATGAAAAATGAATCAAAACAGCCTTAGATTATCAATATCGACAATGTCCATACAAACAGCACAGAAAACAGTGATTTTACTCCTTATGTTTTATTTCACAGTGGGAAAAATATCGTATGTTGAATAATGAAAGGGAAAAAAAGCCACCAGGAAATAAAAAGCAGGAATTACTAAAGAATAGTTTGTGAAGACAAATATGTTGAATTCACTGGAAACATATGGAAGCTCTCTGTATCATCTCTCAAGCCTACCCAACTGGAAATGATGTCCATTGTCACCCCTTTCCTAGCATCAGAGTGTAATTTTACTCTCCTGAATGGTCATGGTTGTTCCATTATTATATATATGTACCAAATTGCACATAATAACCCAAAGTGACTGACATTGGTAAACACTGCAAATACCAACAGCCACTAGAGGAGATTAACTCAGGGAAATACTGTCAAGGATTCAAGAATTTATTTTTTTTTAATGTATCCAAATCTGAGGGAACAAAACACTAATCCCCCACAAAGATTTTGCTGGCCCAAGAAATAGCCTCTCTTTACCTTTCAGAGAGCAACAGCATTTATGTTTTGGGCTCTTGTACCAGATTATGATATAATAAAAGAGGAACCATTTTTAAGTCCTTTATTTGAACTAGTATCCTGTAAGCCTAAACTGTTCAGTTCTGGATTTGAGGGTGAGTGAGGGGGGAGGAGAGGAACAGAGGAGCCAGGAAAAAAATGGGGTTGCTAATTTGTCCATGGAGGAAACAAAGTGTGGCTTCCTCCTCCTTTTTTAGCAGAGAGGAATTTTTGGAGAACAGTTCTTTGTACATCATGCTGTTGGGCTGGTGTCTCCTGCATTACTGTCACTCCAGTCAGTGTAGCAGAACATTGATTTCTGTACAGGGAGCTGAGTAGGGAAAAAAAAAAAAAAAGAAAAAAAGAAAAAAGAAGCCAGTATTCTGTAAGACAAAGAAGAGCACCAGTGGAGGAGCAGTGGATTTGAGCATGTTAGTGTTTGTGTGTGTGTGTGTGTGTGTGTGTTAAGGGAGGGGTGGCTATTCCATGTCTTTTCTCTGAAAACATAAAAAAAAACCTCTCTAGAGTAAAGGGAGAATAAGACATAGCCACCAAAATTAAACAAAAAATGAGATATTAGAGGGAAACAATCAGTAAACAAATAGCAAATAGCAGAGGAATTAAGAAAAAGAGGAGAAGAAATCGGAAAAGGACCTTGGAACACATCAGTAGAAGAGAAATAACACATTTAAAGAAACCTCATTAAAACAGAGTTGTTTGGCAACTATCTATCTGTAAGGAAGGACTTCTGAAATTCAGGACATTTATTTTACCCATTTGGAATTAAGTACTCAAGGCAATTGGTTTTTTTTGCATTTCTCAGGAGTAGCAAATCAAGCAACATCATGAAAATATACATATTTCTAACCCATATCAGAGACATACAGCTGGGTTTTAATTTAAAAGAGTTCACTGTAAATAACTTCCAATTTTAGGATTTCATCCCATTACTTTTATCCCTGATGTACACATATGTATGTTTTCTATAATACAGAAAAAGAGAACCAAAACAAATTTTTCTCAAGAGTTACAAGACTTGTCTTTAGGAGACTCAGATTCTCCAAACCCATCAGTTCATCCTTCTGTGTTTGCTTATCAGAGTTAAGAGGGTCCTGCAGCAGAACTCATCTTCAACAACTCAGCACAGGCACTTGTCTCAGTTTGGAAGGAAGCTACTCCATCTCATGCAAGTTGGTTGTAAGGCAAGCTCTCTACCAGGTGTAAGTTCTTAGGACAAAGTGAATTAATTTGCACCTGCTTAAAGCTTTTCAGCTTTGTACTGCAGCTATGTAAGTGCTCCTTGCACCTATAAAATTTACATTCAAAGTAGCAAAACTGTTTTGAAAATGCATCACAGTGTGAAATTCTTCCCAGGTCTTGTTGCTGTTCAAAAACACAAAGTAGGAAAATGGTGTGTGAGAATTGGTAAAGCACAAAATAAGAAAAAAATGTTTCTCTAAATAAGACATTTGTGGTCCTGGCAAAAGGAAAACAAAAACCCTACGTATGCAGATCTACATAGATGTACTTCTTAACTTTAGGGGTATTAGAAGATGTGTTAATAACAGCTATAGAAGATATGCTTGATACTAGAGGAGCTAGAAGTTAAAAAATGCATGGTTAGGGCTGCATTCCAAGTCTGAATACCTACATATTGACCATTCAGCTGGATTTCTTTGGTGCAACAGTAGTCTTAATTCTCTAACAGGACCTGTTATAACCCAACTTTAATTTTATAACCCAACCAGATTAGTTGCCTAAATGTCTGAGAAAGAGGCAATGATATAAACTGCAGCTTTTTGTGCATGTAAGTGAGCTTGTAACAAAGATTTTAGGAGATCCTTATTGCATTTTTTGTTTCCTGCAAAGATGCACACATGTACCCTGATGGATTTGTGCAAACTTTTCTCCTCAGTCACTTTGCCAGCCAAGAGGATAAGGGCAACCAAATCAATCCCACCTAGGCCCATGCACCCACCTGACACTGGCCTGTAGGTGTTCAGGAAAGCTGCTTAGAACAGTTTTGATACTTTATCAGAAGGGAGAAATGTGACCCAGGTTCATCTTCAACCAAAATGTCAGTTTCCATGCATAAATAAAATAAAATACTTCATGCAAAGAACAAAGCTGTCCAAGTCTGCAGGATAGTGACTTATTATGAGTACTTTTTGCAATATCTTCTGGGAAATGGGGCTCCCCTGGAAGGGAGATTCTGGTTGGGATCCCTGACCAGGCAGGACTGAGCAGACTCCAAGTGGAGCTGTCGTGGTTTCCTGGCTGGTTAAGAGGAAACCATTAATTGTACAATTGCAAGGTTGTGAACACTGTGAAGGATGTCATAACCAAAAATCAACCAACCGACCAACCAAAAACAAACAAACAGGCCTGTGAAAACAGAGAAAATGGAATTGCTAGGAGGTTCCCTGTTGATATTTTATTACTGATATTTTTAACCTAATAGGTGTGGCATGTCAACCAGGCTTGCCTAGTGAATAAAATCAGGAGTGATGATCCTCATGAAAATCTCAGCTAAATGGAAAATTCAACCACCTAATTTTAAAGAAAGTCTGATTTTTATTTTTTTTTTTGCTAGTCCTAACACACAGTGTTTTGTACTAATTAAAAATGCACCCTAATTTACTCTTTCTTTTTGTCCCTCTATATTTAGGTTCCAATATCTCAAGCACTTTTTCACCCACAGTGTCAAGTGATGTCAGCTAGACCATCAGCTGCTCAACAAACAAACTATATATTTCAGAGTCTAACTGAGGATTTAGGTGTCTAATATTGGAAATGTCAAACATAAGAATATTTTTCAGTGCCCTTGCTGCCAAATCCTGCATCATATGCAAATTCTCAGC
The DNA here is from genome assembly GCF_017590055.1 of Onychostruthus taczanowskii. Lineage (NCBI taxonomy): Eukaryota > Metazoa > Chordata > Aves > Passeriformes > Passeridae > Onychostruthus > Onychostruthus taczanowskii. Next base: position 5,039,147 of record NW_024503568.1, on the reverse strand, counting down.
AATTTACAGCTCCCATCTTCAAAAACTGGAGCAATTTGGATGTAGAACTGTCTGCATTATAGAGGAATAAATCAAGCCTGTTAAATGCCAGGGACTCCCATCTTCAAAAACTGGAGCAATTTGGATGTAGAACTGTCTACATAAATCAAGCCTGTTAAATGCCAGGGTACCTCTGCTTCCATTGAAGCAACCGGGGATCATAGGAAGAGGAGAAGAGACAAAAGAAACCATCCATGCATAGGTCGCATGTCACAGATTATCATATGGATCATACAACTTTGACTCACCATACACAGTTAAAAGAAAAAAACAAATGTGGGTCGTATTGAGAACCTCAGAAATTCGAACTCATTTCCTGAAAAGACATCCCTCAGAGTATTTTGGGTTACCCTCTGGATTATAGTGTTAGCATGTCCCCGAGGTCCTATGCCAGAAGAGAGGAGCGTTACATCAGATCTGAAAGCCTTGTGGGGTGGTTGCTGAAACACGCTGCAGGGAAAAGAATTTTACCAATCACCAATTTCTCTGAAAAGGAAAACAGAGATGATCAGCAGTGTAAAGAGACAACATGGTATAAGGCTATGAAGAGAAATGCTCTCTGAATGACCCAGATTTAATTGAGCTTTACTGGACTTCACAGATTGTTTAAGTCAGAGGGCAATAAAATGCTTATTAAATTACAAATTAATTGATTTTATAGCAGTTTTTATTTATCCATTAAACTAATCCTCCTTCTCTCAGAATTCTGAGACCTCAGATGTTTAGGTGATTGACTTCATTCTAGTGCATGATTGTGCCATCCTATTGTACTGATTATAGATCAATTCACTAACATATTTTTTATGTTACTTTGGATTATTTCATGTGGGCTTTTTGTTATTTTATTGCCACCTGTACCTTCAACAAAGATTGGCCAAAGCTGAAGTGGCCTTAATTCCGTAATGCTTTTATACTAACTGAGATATTGCTCCATTTGCTTAATGTCTAGGTATGTGGCCAACAGCTTGAAATGTACTTCCTATAATGGGAGCCAGTATCCCCACCAGATCAGCTGGCAGGTGATCTCGGTCTTGTTTCAGACATTCCCTATATAATTATAGCAAATTTGCTAAGAATGAATACATGTCAGTTTAGTTTAATTCAGACATTTTAAGTCCTTAAATCTTGGAATGCATTTGCTCAGCATGCTTTCTCTACCCCATTATCCTGTTTAAACTGTTAAAGCCCTTGGCCACTCTTATAGCATAAATCAACATGCCAAAAGGCTATTCAAATCAACTAAACCTATTGTTGAAATTCCATGTAACCTTTGGAGTGGTGAAGTCCTTTGTTCGTGGATTTTTATAAGGAAAAACACAAAAATATCAAAACTGTGCTCTCACCATTTTCCTAGGAGGAGAGAAAAACACTTCACGTGCTCTTAAATGTAATTTTATTTATGAAAAACAAAAGAAATTATCATGACTTAGTAATTACATTGCTTCTATTCAAAGAAACTTCTGTGGTTTATGTCTTCCCATTAAAAAAACTGAATTTCTGCAGTGGTTCTTACCTTTTTCTTTTTGAAAACTTTGGTATATCTTCCCCTGATTCTGTTGTGGTATTCATAGTTATCCGGCAATATGATATCTGAGGGGATAACAAAAGATGCTGTCAAGAGCCTTTAGAAAACCAGAAGTGTTAAAAACTTGCTGTTTGACCATTGTACTTCTTTGATGGGCACTATGGGAATAAGCTATAAATTTGGCTTCTAGCAGATGCTTCTGTTGAAAAAAAAATAGTAACTACTGCTATCTTTACAATTTTAAATTAATTTTATTGGGCTTCCTGTCAAAAATATTTTTCATGTATTTGGATATATAGTTTTGAATTAGTTAGAAAAATATCTATGTGGAATCCAAATCAGATGAAATTTGAGAATAGAAAAATTAAGGAAAGAAAAAAGAGTTTTGAGACAAATAGTCAGACTATGTAAGTGGAGCCAGAAAATAATAGTGCAGATGATATAAAAATACCTGGTTAAAATATTATGCAAAAAAAAAAAAAAAAAAAAAAAAAAGAAAAAAGTCTGGTCTTGGAGAAAATTCAATATAAACTATATAGGATCTCACAGAAAATGCATTGGGCCGTGTTGAAAAATCCATGAGTTTTGGGGGTTTTCTCTGAAAACTTTATATTTTCAATGGAAAAATAAATGTGACAACGTCTTTTAAATGTAAATGATGTGTGTCTCTCTTTCACAGTACATAAAATCAGAAACACACTACAAAATATGTCTTTCTCTGGAAGACAAAGGTTTTGTAAGCTCAAAGTAAACCAGTGAAAAAGAAATATGCTTTTTTTCTTCAACCTTTTTCCTTCAGAAAACATGAACTTCACTAGCTGTCATCTGACACCAGAAAATGTGACCTGGGAGGTAGCTGGATTTCATGCTTGGAATGCCTTAACAAGAAGCAAGAATCAACACTCTTTATTTTCCCTTTATTTTTACAAAAATTCAAATTTTTCTATTGATAACTTCTTAGTATGCAGTTATTTTTCATGTTTAAAACAGATCCCCAAAAGATTGTCCCACAATTTCATTTTCAAGTGAAACATTATTAAAAAATTAATTTTAAAAACCACATTTTCTTTAAAAATTTTGTTTTGTAACTAAGGGAAAGTAATATTTTGAAGCACAGTCTGGTTTCCCTTTACTTGTTGGAAGGAATAAGTCTCAGTGGAAACTAAGAAAGTGTGACAGTTCCAACCTGCCAGATCTAATCCAGTGTTTTGAATGCTAGCAATTGTCTGATGAGAAAGAACTGCACAGAAAATATGAATGGTTATTTATGCTTACAATAAATAAGGAAACACTCTATGATCACACAGATCCCTTTCTTTTTCTGCCCACCTCCATGTCTCCACAGAAAAGCTCTAACCAGCTCTGTAACCAGTTTTTCACCATATGCCCTCCCACCCTCCTTCTTTGAAGCTTCTACTGGGAGCTTGCCTGTCCCTCCCTCATTTAACCCTTCTAGGGAAAAAAATAGCAGCCAGAAGATTGTTTAGACTTACTTTTTGTTACATGGAAGAGAATTCTAATTATTAAGACAAAGTCTGATGGGGTCTTTGAATGCATTTCACTGCAGAGTGCTGTCAGCTCTTCAAAACCAAGAAAAGAAGATATGCTGACATTGAATGGCTTTAGTGTGGTATGGTGTCCTCAAGAGGGATAAGCTAAAGAAGTATTGCTGTAGTCTGTTTTCTGAGTGCTCAAAGAATGGCTGGACTGGAACAAGAGGTGTGGAAGCTGGGCTTGATTCTGGAAATGACAAGACTGAGTGGTTCAGGCTACAAATATTAGTGAGTTAGCAAAATGGTCAAGCAGGAGAGATATCAGCCAAGAGTTGTTTTACACCCTGCAAGGCACAGAGTGCTCTAAAGTAGTCTATTGCCACTATTAAGCACAAGACTTACTCCATTGGAAGCAGTATTGAGTTTTTGCTGAGGAATGTGTATGTACAGCTGGCAATACTTTCTGTTTTCGCCAGGCTATTGATGGCCTTGTGTCAGCCTTAAGCCCATTGGCCTGTGATACATGCTCGTGGAATAAGTAGTTAATAATGAAACCTGTGTGGGAGGAAGCTGCAAATCACTGTACTCTTCAAATCACATGTACATTTATGGTATATAAATGTCTCTTCAAAGGTGTATACAACCCATGGAAACCCCTGGGTCCCTGTGGCTGTTCCTAAGTGACCTGTGGGAAAAATTAAATCTCTTGCAGTCTATGAGCTGAGTGTATGTCAGAATGCCTGGCAGCATGAGATCCAGCATGTACTTGTTTCACTGTGTTATTTGTAACTGTGGATGGAGAACTACGCTTGGTAACACAGGATCTAAATTCAGATCAGTAAAGAGCAAATATGCTCCATGTGCAAACCAACAGACAGGCCAAAATGTAGGCCATTAGCCACCCGCTTCCTACCTTTGCAGTGACTGGACTAAAAATATGGGTGTTCTTTGAAAAGCAGTTGTAGTGGCTAAGCCAGTGCGTCAGGCAAACAATGGTTCTGTTATGACAATAAGACTGGATTGGCTGAAACGAAGACAAATATAGAAAAAAAATTATTCTTCCAAGAAATACTAACAACTGAGTAATCTGTGTTTTTTCCTAAATAATCACAGAAGCTATGTTCAGAAGGAATTTGGAGATTGCAAACATGAGCCATAGACAGCGAACAAGTCTCCGTATAGCAACACTTCATTCAGCTGCAGTTCAAGTCCCCATCCTTCTCCCTTCTCTGTTCTTTTCATACACAGAGAGCAAGGCCGTGTTCCACATGCCCCATTTTTGAAGCTCCACTGGGCCTGTGTTGTCCCACAATATCACTGCTGAGAGGTGATGAAGGCATTTCAGAATCCTTTTTCTCTAGAGGCAGGAACAGACACCACAGAGAAGGTTTGTCCTAAAGTGAGGGGTGGTGTAATCGGCCTGAGAAGAATCCCACAGCCAGGGGAGAGTGGTGAAAAGAAGCTTTGCTCTCAGCATCACACTGTGACTTTCTCTGACTCTTCACAAGCACGGTAACATTTTAAAGCTGTTGTTATCTTCTAAAGGTTAGAGAAGATTTGAGGATTACCTCACAAAAGAATAAGGTAGTGGAACAAAGTGTTGTAACACTTTTCACAAGCCAGACCTTTTTGACAATGCATTCTTCACGGAAATATTCTTTTTTCCTATCTTTCTCTTCTGGATTGCAACGGAATATTTTAACATTAAAATTGGGTCATTAAAGGTTGTATTTTTTTAAAAATAAATAATTTTCTCCAGTCTGTTTTGGTTTTTTTCTTCCTGTTTTTCTCAATACTTGAAAATTTGGGGTGAAGAATACCTGTGTAGCACAGCTGATGTTTTTCACCAAGTCATACTTTAAATCTGAATTCCACTTTCATTTTATCTATCTAAGCTATCCTGCTTCCCATGTCCAGAAAAAAAACTTTGACCTCAAATAAATTTTCATCTTCGCAATTTTTTTTTACACCATATTTACAGTTAAACTTTGCTTTCCATTTTGATAAAGTTCTGGATGATTTACTAGACATTAATTCCCTCACAGTCCTTTTTTACACTGTCTGCCAGACCATACGTCTAATTGAGTTTTATGTTCCTAAGGAGAGGATTTAAACATGTCACATCTCTATTATACCCATTCTTTTAACTCTAAATCACTCTGGTCTCAATTTGAGACAGGCAGTCCATCTGAAAGGAGATTAAGAAAAGATATTATTAGAGATAAAAATTGCTGTCTCGTGTGCTCCAGCAAAAGAGAAGAAAGCTCCTGTGACTTCCAGCCAGAGAAAGGACTGAAACTTCCAGCTTAATTCCAGAAGTACCTAGCACAAAATATCCATGTGAGTGATTACTGGCACTGAATATGTAATTATCAGTAATGCTGTAACATGTGGCTATATATAGTATATTCATGTACAGTACACTGCTGCTTGCAATTTTTATTCTGATCATATTCTCATTTTAAGTACTTCCATGCTTAAAAAAAATCAGATACCACAGCTTTATAATTGATACTGTTTTTCATTAACTTTTCACACCATTTACTTTTCTCTCCTAATTGGTGTTTCTCTTTAAGAGAAAAAATACTTGTACATGTATTTTTCTCTAGTGAGGATCTCAAAAGTAAAGAGTATGAAGGAAGAAATACTTTCCAGCTGATTTGGTAATTTTTCTGTAATACTATTTTCATTCTGGGGTTTTCACTCAGGTGGTGGTTCTGTTCTCTCAGGCACTCTACAGATTCAAAGTAAGATCCCAGAACTTCTTCAGGATATAGCCTGAATAATTCAGTTTTATTCCTCTGCCCCTTCTTATTTTTTTAGTTCAATTGAACTTTAAATGAGCTCTGAATTTCTGCAATCTGCCTTAACTTGCAGAATATAGAACCTATTTTGTAATCAAGCATAGAAAATGTAAATTTGGCTCTGTTGCTTATTACAGTTCTTAACGTTAAGCTCAATGCTTCTGGTCAATAATTTATCTCCAGATATGTTCACAGCACCATACATGATGCCTACATTGCAGAGAGTTTGTAATAGCTGCAGACATAATGGAGTATCAGGGTTAACAAGGGTGATTTATTCTCATTCTTTTTTGACTAGATCCTGTAAAGGCTAGATCACATAGAATTGTACAATTTTCTTTTTAGAGGGATCATTTCTGTATGTAAAAGCCTAGCTAAATACTTTGAAAGCAATCTGATCCTTTTGTACTCATTTCAGTAAGGCACTAAGCTATTGAAAAGCAGAAATTAGAATTTCCATTTGCCAAGTTTTGTTTGTTTCTGTAATACTTTTAATGTCATTTAAAACAATAGTAAGTTAATGAGCTGTTAGGCTTATACAGCGATCTTACAATACTGAGAATTTATCCTTAACAAAAGCATACAGAAAATGGTTCACTAGAGCATGACATAGCCTTTGAACAGTTATGATTTCTGCATATCTATGATGATTTTCATTTTTATAAATATTTAGAGAAATTTAAAATAACTTGGTGGACAAATAGCTTCTCTGAAACAATTATGTCTTGCTTTCCAGAATTCTGTTTAAACTTGTTCCAGGGTACTAGTTGACACCACATATTTTTAAATGTTTCTTTCATGCGGTGATCTAAATTTTTGGTATAGGTCTCTAAAATCAAGGCTAATTCTTATGTTCCTGACTGTGTAAGCAATAAATATACATATATTTTATACTCTATGTAGGTATGTGCATTTCTAGTATATGGATAAATGTATATGTATATGTCTGTACATGGGAGAGAAACATGTTTTAAATGGAGAAATAGCTTCTCTGCCCTCATATCTCATTGCTAAAATCGATACAGGAGAGCCCTCTTAGTAAGAAATTGGTCCAATTTTTTTTTGTATGACCAGTTTTAGTCCTATTTTTCAAGACAAAGTAGCAACAAATCAGAATTTTGTTTCTAATATTTTCAGATATCTTAACTGGCATTGCACAGATCAGTTGATAGGGTTATTTTTAGTGTGAAAATCTGAGACATAACTTTCTAATTTTTTTATTCTTAGTGGGCTTGGGCCATCTTTTATTTTGTGTTTGTTCAGTCCAGCTTACCTATTCCTTGCTAGATTTTAATGCCACTGCAGACAGTCTTGCCACTAATTTCTAGCCATGAAATCAATGGTACATAAAAGCATATTTAACTTCAGCTTGTTTTTCCAGCATTTCCCAGTAACTATGTTAGCTAACTAGACCTCATTTACACCTAGTTAACTAACCTCTAGTTAACTAGACCTCATTTTGAGGCAGTTTGTGGCCTTGTATGCATATGAAATATTTGGACTGATGTAGCTAAGCCCTCAGGTCTACTTCCTTATTCTTTCCAGACACATTATTTCATTCTTTCTAAATCTGAAGCTACTTTCCATGTTGTCTTTGTGACTTCGTTTCCAGCAGCATCGTGAGTCAGCAGGCTCCGAGGTGCTAGAATTTGCCTATAGATTTTAATGTATCATCATTAATGCAAACCAACTCACCATGTTGTCCATATGGGAAAGGTAGAATGCAATCTGTGTTTCCTTTGTGCTGATTTTTGGACTGAAGCATAATCAAAGGCATCAGTGGTAACGTGCTGTTCTTCTGACACACTTTGAGTCCATATGCATTGGGTGGTCAAAGACAAGGCAGGGACCACTTGCTGTGAGGTTTGAGCTTTAGAACAAAGTCTAAGCAGATTGAGAATTCTGCCATTCTTATCATACTGAATGAGAATAAGCTTATACATATTGTACAGCACCCCAGTCATAAACTGCTAAGGATTGTATATATTGAATTATCTGCCAAAACTGCAAGCTGAAAGGACAATGAAATCCAGAAAATACAATGTTTAAGTAGTTGATTTTGGGTCTTTAATATAATCTTTCTTCTATTATCCTGTGTTATTTAAAAGAGTGAATTGCACAATAATTCATAAAGTATTTTCAAGCAGAACACTAATTTAATAATCTTTCTTAAAGTGAAAAAAAATTCATGAATTCTTTTTTTGTGATTCACAACTTAAACCACTTTCTTACTTTTTTAACAAAATGTTTTTATGGACATATTCATGAAAAAAGTCTGGTGTTAACATATTTTTAAACTTTGATGTTTGAAGATGTAAAAATTATTATCCCAAATTATGAAACAATTTCCAATAACAGGTGAGAGACAATGAGAAATACTAACATTATGAGTAGCTTAAGATCTTCAAATGTTACCTAAGGAGGGATATTATAGTTATTTTTCCAGTTCATTCAAGACAACTTAGGAATAAAAAAAATCCATAAGTACATAAGGCTTCACACACCCTTTCTGCTTGACAATGTCTTGCTTTTGGTTTCACTTCCTTGCCGCTACTCTCAGTACTTTAAGGAATATTAACAAAACTTCTCAATGATACATGCTACTGTCTATTTGTCCTGCAAATTCACTGAGTGGTGAAATGCTTCATCATTGGGTCATCTAGGAAAACTGATTTTCATTCTAGGCTGGTGCTGTTATCTTCTGTTTTAAGCACCACAGTCACAGCTAATGTAGCTGTATAGAAAAGTGTACTTTTTTTACAAGAAATTAAGAAAGAATACATAGTTAACCTTTCAAAGGTACCTAACTAACAATTAAAATCACTTAAGAATTTGCTGATGAGAAGATAACACTCAGAGAAAGCTATAATCGTTAGGATGCCTTTGAAAACCATCAATATTAATGAGTGTTTTTTGGTAGCAAAAATAAAACCCAAAACCTGGAACCTAGAAAAAAATCCAGTTTACCTATAGAGTAGATAAACGCATCCCTTTCAGTGAAGCTCTATTAAAATATCTTTGAAAGAGGTAAGTATGGTTCGTTATGCATGTTGTCCATTTTTCTTCCTGAAATCAAAGGTTAAGTGTACTGGAGAATGTCCCATGACATCTCCTAATTTTTTAGGGGTTTTTTTTTAATGTACTGATTCTTTGCTGCCTATTTAAAAACAGCAAATGGTTTGTTTATACTGTCTGTGATTCAGAAAATTAGAAAGATCATTTCAAAATCACAAGCTGGACATCCGTACAGTGATACTATTTAAAAAGTGAAATGCCTATTTCCGAATAATGGTTGATAAGGTTTGCCATCTGAGACTTGATATATGTTGCTTTCTGGAAATGGAGTACTCCTTCATTAATGTCAGGCAATTATCTAAGTATCTCATTCTGAAGAAGTGAGCTGGAGTATTCTAAATGTTTATCATAAACTTTTGAGAAACAAACCTTTAATAGTCATGTTGAGTCAGCAAGTCAGCAAGTCTTTTACAGGTATTTGAGATTTTTCTTCAGTTACAACTACTTACATGGTACCTTTTTCATTGTAAAGCATATTTAGAGCAAACAAAATAGCAAATATTTTGTAGCCAGTTGCTTAAAAGATATGATTGATGAAATGAAAATATTTTTTTCTTATTTCACAGAAGAGGTACTAGAAGATGTTTTCAGGAACCTGGACTGTCCAGGTGCCAATGGGACAGTATAACCCTTCTAATAATTTTGGAAGAAGCATTTGAAAAGATTGCACATTTATAGAGAAACATCTCTTTTATGTCAATGTTGACACAGCCGTACTTGTACTGTCAGGGAGACACTGTATCATTTGTCACTTGAGAGTTCCTTGCAGTAAAAAGATGGAACATTAATTCATTTGTTAAGAAAGAGTATGTTCAGTTGTGCTGGTAGCTAGGGAGATTTTTATGTTACAGTGAAATACAATAGAGTGATCACTTATACAGACAAAAAATTACTTTCCAAGAGTCATTTCCCATAGGTGTTGGTGCACTTGTTCCCATTTGTACTGAGCATGTGAGCACTCAGTTCAAAGGACAAGAGCTAAAATATGTTCTTTTGGGGTTTTTTTCCACTTTACTGCTTGATAGAAAAGACTTTCACACCCTTGTGAGCTGCCATTCAGCAGCACATAAAGAATATTACAGCTTGTGTTAGGTGTCAATTAGAGATAATTACAACCTCAGTGACCTGTCTTGCCACTAAAACACTTAGCAGACTTTATTTTGTCTTTACCACATGGAGACTGGGAGCACAATTCTGTTCCCAGTGACACTGTGGTAAATCAGGAGACACTGCAGTGAAGCCAGCAGAATTACAAGCCCATAAATATGATGTAAGGTGGCCAAGGAAATCAGGTGCTCTACTTAAACATTGGTTCTGATTTTGCAAAACTTTCAGTTTTGTGTCCTACTCTTGAGAATTTTCAAATACAATAACTAGGGACGTGTCAGCCAATAGATGTACTGGGATTCCATTGTTCTCCATGCCAGACAGTGAGAGAAAACTAATAGGAGATAATCCTGTGGAAATACTTGTAATTTCAAAGCATAAAAGTTTAATCAAATGCCTCTGCTTCTGTCATCTGAAGTTTTCCAGGGCTTGAACTTTCAGCAATGCCATAGTGCACATGGACTGTTGGTCTGTGGCCTCAGGAGACAGGACTTTCTATAAAAGTAACAACCCAAAATTTCACTTAATTTGGGTCCTCTAGGACAGTGAAAGATTTCAGTACCCAATTCAGCCATCTATGATCAAAAATATGTCCTATTTTCATTGTTTATGCTCTGCAAGTTTGTCACAGATTTCTGATTCTCCCTTCTAGTCCTACTGCCAATGCCTCATGGTTTCACATTTTGTATGCAGCAGACGGTCCTTTCCCCAAATCAGTGAGTGACCATATTGGCTGCCATTCTTAATTTCAGACAGTTCATTTGCTATTTCCCTGCTTGAAACCCAGAGGACAGTTTTTTCCTCTGTAAATGAAACCAGGTGAATTCCCCAGCAGGTTTGGTGTAGTTCCTGTGGCCAATAACTACCTGCTGTTATTAGCATGCCCATTATGTTAACCACTGCATTTCCTCCCATTTGCATTTCAGACAGGAATAACTTCCTTAATGGTAAGTATAATGCACAGAAAGTTATTTTAGATGAACTGCTTTGGCTTCCTTTGCCATTTACCATATATATTTGTGAAAATTGTCATTGTGTTACTAAAAAAAAATAAAATTAAGGACATTACCAGATTAATGCAGTCTTTTATATGTATTTGCGTCTTCCTTCACCAGTGTTTGCTATTCTATTGTGCAAACCAGTTTGTAGGGAATTTGATTTACATAGTTGTGTCACATAAACATGCAGATATTTCTGGCAAATGGCTCTGAATATTTTCACACTTTCTTTGACTTCCCTTTTCTGGAAGTCCAAGCACTGGCTAATGAAAAGCCTCAGAAGCAGGAGGCACCACAGAGGGCTGCCAAAGCTCTGTTATGTAATGTTGGCTGGTTTTAGGATTGGAAATAGAGTGGTGTACACCAATTGCTAAAGGCCACGAACTGGCGATCCTCAGTTCTTGAATCTTTTATGTGCCTCTGAATCTGCCTTTCAGATTCAGTTATGTCATTTTAATACTTGACTGCCCAGTTTCCTGCCTTCCCAGAGCCTTTCTGTGCTCAGCTTTCCATTCCTGTAACCTCATTTTCACACGCTGTAGCTGACTTCCCATTGACCTTGATCTGAGTTACAGACCATTAGTACCAAGGAAAATCAGCATCCTGGCATTTAGGAATGTCATCAGTGAGCAACATGTCTGAAGTCAGTGGAAATTCCATTGTCAACTTTCCTGAGCTCCTACAACAGTTTCTTTGATTAAAAGAGGGACATAATCTACCTCATATGAATATTATACAGATCAATTAATGCTGTAGGTACTTAGAAGATTCAAAAGACTTGGTTATGGCTATTACAGTTACCATTGCCAGCTAGCAACAGCAAAGCAATTTTAAACTAATTTATAAAACCTTTCCTTGCAAAGTGCTGCAGACAGCCAGTTCAAGTACCCTTCAGACTCACCAGCATAGCTTGTTGCTCAACATTTTTAGCATCAAAGTCACAGCTTAATACTTTAGCCCTCTTGTAGAAGTATTTATATTTATGAGAGGGGTGAAAATGAGAAATTTTTTTTTCAAGGTAATGGCCACTTCTTGAGGTTGAACTGGCAACCTTCATAAGTTGTATATGTGACAGGAACATAAAAGAAAATAAAGCCAAGCATGCCTGCTGTTAAAACAGTCTGGCTGTGGTTTTCTCAATTGAGGCAGCCAGGATTCATATTAAATCTGCATTTTAAGCCCTGGGTTTCTGGTTCTCTTCCTAATTTTCAAAATGAATCATTCTGTGGCTAAGCACTCTGCTGCCCGCATATTTTTGTCAGCTCCACAACTGGTCACACAAACTTCTTTTTGTGGTGGGCAGACAGTATCATGATCTTTATTAATTCCTTTCCTTCCAGAATGTCATTCACACTTTTTCACTGAAAGTGACCTCTGCTATATAATATCAATATACAATATGAATTTCAGCTTACTTTACTATATGAGAAGACACATCTTTGCCATTGGGTAGGTCAGAACAAAGCATCCCTGGCATGGTGAGAAGTGCTTGTCACATTCAACCACATTTTATAGCCTCTCAGTTAGTGACATATAACCTTGCTCTAACCATATTTGTACCTTTTATTAAAATTACAGAACAAAATGTAGCTGCTTAAGGACGCATGCTGAAGAAAATGACTAAACACCATCCAGGATGAAAACAGTCAATAAGGAAAAATTGGTTCAGTCATTTCAAAGAAAGCGGGATCCTTTTCTTTCCAAAATTAAAGTATTCTGATAATTTACAAGTAAACTTCAATAATGTGCAATTCTGACTGCATCCACTTACACTTGAACATCCAAGTTGTCCTAAAAGTAATGGGCAGCTGGCAGGTGAAGTCATGGGGTAAGTGGTAACTGTACAGCTTTCCTTCAGAGGAAGGACACACTGGACATGAAAAAAAGCTCTGATTAGAGAAAATCATCTGTGGGAGCTTGTCGTAGGAACCTTGTAAAGAGCAGGCAGTTATTGAACAGAGAGGGACAGACCGTGCCCAGGCTGGAATTCCAAGAGCTGATACTTCCTGTTTCCTCAGTGGTTTTTTTTAATAATTTTATTACATCATAAATAATCTCTTTTAAGCACACTCAGATAAATCTAGAACTCTTAAATATGGCACAATAAATTTGGATAAAGAAACAATTCCAATATTAACTTTAAACTAGAATTGAATCTGTTTTTTCCAGGGTCATCATTGCTTAAATGATTTTAAAGTACACTTTGCCTATAATTTATTCTTTCACCTGCTGATTTTGTATAACAAGCAAAATGCTAAAGTAAAGAATACTTATTTGCCATTTCCAGCTCTCTTAACACCAGAAAGGAGGAATAAGGCTGATATTTATATAGGAACTCAGAGATATCTCAGTATGATGAAACAGCTACTACAGTAATGATTGCTAACACTTAAAAACCAAGACAGAAACAAGCAAAAGAGTTAAGAACCCTCAATAACAAAAAGAACGTTCTCATTAAGGAAGCCATTATAAAATGGCTTGTCCAGGATTGCTGCAGTTCAGAGCTGCATGCTTAAAAAACTAGTTATTGTCAATTCTCTCCCTGCTTTCCAAGGCTGTCTCAGGTCTCTCTAAACAGGCAGCCCTTCACAGGATGGAAATTTGCAGCTTATAGCTTGTGTCACAGAAACTTATGTAGCTGAGTACTCCTTCATATCACACAGCTTCTTTTCTAGGTGCTGAAATGAGGCATCAAGAATTAAATTAAGGCTTTACGCCGAATGCAATAACAAAGAAGATTAAGGAAAACAAAAAGGCAAGAACTGTGCTGTAAACAGTGCAAACACTTCAGATTCAAAATGATTGCCAGAAGTTCTGCAGAACTTTTAATAAATAGAAGTGTAGCCATCTTGTTAAACCAAAGGTATTAGAAGTATGGTCTCAAACAGTTTCTAAAGGCCTATACAGTTAACTAGATTGGGATCATGGGATTTTGGCTCAATCCCTGGTGCATCTTTATGTCATCTATTTTGTTCCTTTCACTTTGATATTGGATACCACCAAAAAAAAAAAAAATTAAAATCATATTGTGTAATTTCAAAACCTTATAGAACTGAGAAGTATGATCTTCTGTGGTTATTCTTAAGGAATTTCTTTTGACTTCTCTAGCAAGTTCACAGTGACTGCCAACCTGAGCACAAAATATTGTTGTGAAATTTTGAGAGAAGATAAGTTTATAAAATAACAACTTTTCAGCTTTAAAATCTCACTAATTTACTGGGCTCAGATTATCCATCAATGCATCTGCTTAAAAGCAGGTATTTTAATAATCAAACAAAAAGAAATAATAATGCAAATTTTAGAGACATGGAGAATCACACCAAATAGCTGAATTGACTGACAAGAGAAGTATGAATTTTAACTGATAAAAAATAGTTTTTTCTTAATATTTTGGTGATTTTTTTCAAAAATGCTGTGTATGGAAATATTTTCTTTTACTATAATTTCTTTGGGACATTAGGAGAAGAGTAGCTCTTCATTAAGGATACTCTTCAATCTGAAGCTCATTTCTTCCTCTTTCATTTAGGCTACCAGGTGCCTCAATTGTCTGTAGTTGAACTTAATAATGATGGTGAATGCAGTACAACTTTTTAAAAATTAATTTTCTCTTCTGATTTAAAAAAAGCTAAGTAGGACTGACATTTAACGTTCTTCATACCAATAGATAATAATGATTTAAGCTTCTTAAAAGAAGCAATATGTTGTTTAACCTAAAAGAAGCAATTCTGTAGACTAATTTCTAGAATCTAGTAATATTTTAGAATTAGTAACTGGCAAAATATTTTCAAACACTGGCTAGATAATTTGAAACATATTAGCTATTTGAAAGAATTAATCATGTATGAACTTTGCTTACAAAATTAACTTGCTGTAGATGGCAAAAATTATATTGAATCTGTTTGGTGTAAGAACAGTGCAACAGTTGGCAGAGTAGTATGAAATTAAGCTGTGTTTGTCCATGACAACATAAGTATTTCAAACTTTCCATGGCTTTTTTACCAAGTCTCATCATGTGGGGTCTTCTGAGAATTCTATCTCTTAACACCACAGGGACAGGTGGCCAGAAAATGGCATGTTGGAGTCTAGAGAATGAGAATAGTAAGAAAGATGTTGGTTCAACCCTGAAAATTCTCTGCACTTAAGACTGACCTTAATGAAGCCTATCAATAATCAAGGACATAGCAGCCATGAAGAAAGAGAGAAATTAGAAGGATAAAAATGGATTTTCAAGAAAAGAATTAAAGAGTTTTAAAACCAATACCCAGAAGCCATGAAAATACATTTTGAAGATGACTGTAATAGAACCAACAGATCTTCTAAATCCCTACAAAGCAGTGAGGGAAGATAAGAACACTGCTGAGAAGTTAAATGACTTTTTACATTAGTTTTTACTCCAGAATTTTTGGAAGATTACTAGGAAACCTGCTGTTTTCTGATATATAACAATGTGACACTACTAAAGCCCTACATGCTGCAAAAAGTTTTCTGTAACTTTATGCATAACAATCAAAATATATGAAACCTCAAAATTATGCCCCCCCCCCCGAATTTTTTCTTAATGCATAGAAAGAGAGAAGAAAAAAAAATGCCTCATATATTTAAGAAATTGAACTAATGACCTTGAAATTTATTGTCTCTTTGAAGAAGATTTTCTGGGTCATTAACTTATCACCAAAAAATATGAACTTTTCCACTTCTCTCAAGTACCTTGAGATTGCCATATTTTAAAAGGGGGAAAAATGTTTCATAAGCCAATCACTTGCTATGGTTACAAAAATGTAAAAGCCCCAACAACATAATTTCTTTAGACATTCAGAAATTCTGATTCCTTAGGAAAGGATACTTAATATTTTCCTGTATGTGTGGGAGAAAGCAGGATCAAAAGCACATAACAGAATAAAAAAAAAAAAAAAAGAAAAAAGATGTTTAGGATAATACAGACTACTCTCATTATAGAAGAAAAGGATAAAATGATTGACTGAACTTTCTCATTATAGCTTCACTTATTCTTACTACTGAACTGGGAGGGAGGGCAATGAAACAGAAATCTGAGAAGTGCAGGAAAAACTTTCTATTATTCAGCTATAAGGGAAACCATGAAGAATTTAAGGCGGAGAAGATTAACTAGATGAATGAATACCAGAAAAACAAAATTTATCATTGACAATCATGCTTGGGGGAACTACCTGAAAAAATGTGGGGGTACAATGCAGCTGTCTATATTAAACCATATCTAAATTAACCAATGAAGCCCTAAGCATCCCACAGGTTTCTTAGCAGAGAAGATTTCATTAATGTGCTACTGAAAACATAAGAAGTAATCTGTCACATTGAAATATGTGACAACAACTTGAACTATTACAGAATGAACAATGTAACACCTTTATTGAAATCAATATTTTTCCACAATACTACCCATAACAAAAGTATACTTTAAAAGGGGATGTGAAAAGCAGTTGAAAAGGAGAAAGAATCAGCATAAAACAACAAATAGGTTTAGATATGTATGTCGTGAATAATAATGTTAAATTGAAAACCTTTCTTTTTTCTGTTATAATCAAGAATAACATACAAGTGAAAAAATCTGAATCTGAAAAATCAAAACAGCTTTTTATATACTATGAGCAAAATTATAAAATGCTTTACGAATAGAAATAATTAATTCACAGAGAAAAAAATGTGTGGGAAATGTGTCAATCAAGACTACTTAAGGTTGTTAGCAATTTTTAAAGGGATATTTATTTTACCTTCATGTTTTAACTCAGGCTGTAACAGTAAGAACAGGAGATTTCTTCAGATTACTTTGCCTCAAAGGTATTTTAAATTTCTCTCAACTACATTGAATCAGCCACATTAGGAGACATACATGACCTTTCATGGTCATTCCTACATTCTGGTGTTTCATTACAGCATATAAATAAAAACTGATGGAGAGGAAAATCAGAGACACTAGATAGAAAATACAACAGAAATATATTTCTATTGAACAGTAGTATCTGTCATTTTACTGAAGGAAAGGCAGTTCCTCTTTTACAGAGCACATGAAAGTTAGTGTCTTTCATCATGAGGAAGAGAGGACTTGAAGTGTGAGAAATTACGTGTAAGAGCAGAGCTGGAACTTACCAGGTTCATAAGGAAAAAATCAATTTTATCCAGTTGACATTTAATTGTGGTAACTTGTTTATCATACATTCTGTGTATGCCATTATTTCTCATAGCATTCAAACCTCATATATTCAAAAATAAACTTTAATGTACTAAGTCCTAATCTAAAATTCCCTAACCTTCACTGTTGTGTAAGAAAAAGTCTTTGCATCCAAGAGCTTGTGACCATATTCCACCAACAGGAACCTTCTTTCCAGATAAGAATTTTGAGAGTACAAATTCTTTCTTCTATATCCTGACACTTTTTGTTTTAGTTAATATCTGAAAAGCCAATCTGAGATACAAACCTTTTGGAAAATTAAGTCTGTAAGGCACTCCATAGATTCTGAACAGTACCAGTTTTGCAACTAGTTTTGCACTCACTTCTTCTTTAAGATCAATTTGCCCATATCTGCGTGGATTGTTAAAAATCCACAGACTCAAAATTTCTCTATAGGGCTAGAGCTGTAAGGCTTAACTTTATATTGAAAATACTAAGATGAATCAACTTTTTTTTTTTCTGTTTCAGTAATATATAAATCTAAATTTTGATAATAAATCATGAATATTTAGTCAGTAGGTACTTACAATTTATGCACCTACAGTTAGTACACTAAATGAGTGATGAAATAGGAAACAGCCATCTGGTCAAGAGCTTATTGTAGATGTTTTTATATTGGATCAAAAAGCACCATTGTTCTGCCTGCAATTTTCTAACTATTTCCATGCAATTTTCTATTTTCTAAATAGGGAAGCAAAAAGTGCTGCTCTTATCACTTAATGATTCCTCAAAGTTGGAGTACAGAAAGGTTTTTTTTTATCAGGCACACATACACACACACACACACACACACACACACACATATATATATATGTGTGTGTGTGAAGAGGATCTGTGATCTCACACCTAAAGTACTGTATTCAGAAGAAATTAAAAGTATAATCTGAAAGTTTATCTCTAATTATCACTTTCAAATGTTCAATATAAACATTCTATGTAGTGTACAGAAGATTACAGTCTTCTCCACTAGCACAGAAATGCATATGCTCACACCCACCAGCTCTCTGCTTTGTTGCAAACTATGAATAGTTAAGCATTTACTGTGATTTAGCTAATGTCCTTTTACCACATAAAATGCAATCCAGTTCATTGTGTGTGTGCTTGAAAGAGACAAAAATGATTTGGTACTAAGCCTTTTTTCTTCATTTCATATTGCTAAAGCTGTCTCTGGAGAAATAAAGAGGCTTTTTTCTCTTCTTTCTTATAATGGGATTCTAATGAGAACTTTAATTAGTATCATGATTTTTTTTCCTTACTTCTAGATTTTAAAGTAATCATGCAGTATTTCTCAGTCATTATTTTCTTTTGTATCTCTATCATGTTATTTCTCTAAGATAATTTTCATAATACTGTTTTATTTCAGATTTTGTTAACCCATTTTATTGCCATAATAATTGGAATAAAAATAGGCAAGAATCATCAGATTCTTGTTAGTAGCTTGATTGACAGTCACCAACTGGAATATTTTCTCAATTACAGCTGTGTGTAAGGATTCTAGTAGAAAGGCCTTGTCTCTATCAGTGTATGCATGAAGTGGTCATTGCAAGACAGGCTATTCCTCCTGCCTTTAGTTATTTCTTGATGTTTTTTATCAAAATTAGGTATTTTGGAAAAATTCTTTTTAACTTCTTTCCCGCCTTTTTTTTTGTTTGTTTATTTTTTTTTCTCCTGTAGCATGTGCCATTTCTTTTGAGATTAAAACAAAATCTTTTTACCAGAACACGTCTTTCTGATGCAAACTCTGCTTGAGTTACCTTCTTGATATTTATTTAAAAACCTCGCATTTAATGGACCTAGTCCTGTAGATGTCACACACTTTTTTGACAGCCTGAAATACTATTTCATTTGTTGTGGAATATATGAGCCTGGGAGATATGAGATATGCAAAATCACATTAAAAACCTCTATATTTTTGTCGTTTTTTTCTGGGATACGTATTTCATAGTCATTTAAAAAAAAAAGAATTTCCAGTAGGTCCATGAAAAACAGTACAGAGAAGCAGATTTTCCAGTGTTTTATTGCAAAGTTAGAAATCCTGTATACCATTTTCCACAGGGATGTAGCAAATAAAAAATAAACTGAAGTCGCAAATTAGAGAAATTTAGCTGAAACTTGTTCAGCTTATTAAGCATTTAATTTTGTGTAGAAAGTGAAAATTCATTAGCACTTTTATTATCCTGAGTGTAAAAAACCCAAACACTTCTGGAAAGGAGGCTGTACAATTGTCTTTAACAGATTTGGTATTCATGTGCTTTCCTGAAATGTTTATGTAGCCTAACTAAACCTGTAGTTTGACTTCCACAATGAAACTACCAATTGGTGACAGCAATTGCACAGATGGCTTAAAAAACCCTCAAGTGGTTCCTTGCTCTTCACCAGAAAACAAGGTTTCTGTTGCTGTTTTGAAGGCTGGACTGACTCTGCTGTAAGAGGTTTTTTGGGTGAAACTTTGTTTAATGGAAGAGCAGAGAGGATCAAATCTGGCATCCTCCAACGACAAGGACTTGCCCTTGCTAAGTGATGCTGCCACCCTCACTGCTGCCTTGTCCTCCCAAGGGACTTCATTCCTCTTCCTGCACACAAGGAGCTGATCTGACCTGAGCACCTCTCGGCTGGCCTAGCTGGGGTAGTTGCCTTCACATCAGGGTGGGAGAGTGTGTGGTCAGCCCTGCTATGCACACATCATATACATCTCTTAGTTCCAAACAACAATCAGGAGAACAAAATAATTTTTCAAGTACAGGAAAACAGTCAAATCAAAGCCAAAATGTGGTAAAAGTATCAAGTTCTAATTTAAATTATAGTCTGAGCTACTTCAAGTAGATATGTGCTTTGAGAGTGTAAGAAAGAGTGTATAAAGACTGAAGTTTTTTTCTCTTGAGAAAAGGTGTTTATCATTTGAACTGCAGAAAGGAGCAAACTGGTTGTTAAATGTGTGCATTTCTCACCACAACTCTGCAACTCCCCAAGTCACACATCAATTCAGCTGCTCTGGTAGAAATAGCTCCCATGTCTCCTGATGCAGAGTCTGGTATCCTATCCTAGAAGTCCAAACCCCCTCTGTTAATAAGGTGTTTACAGAAGTTTATTCCTTCAGGTCAGAAGTTTGAACCTATTTCAATCTACTAATACCCTGCAGATACTAAATCCGTCTGCATGGGTCAGTTCTATTCAAGTGTAGCTTTTGTTTCTCAGCAGAGTAAACTAAAGGAAAATTGGATGTGCTACCCTTTCCAAAATATTACTAAACTGAGCTTGTTTTGTGGTCTTCACTAGAAAGTACTATCATAGCTGGCTCTTTTAAATGCATCAGCAGAAAGGAAAAGAATTTCAGGAATTCAAGCTATTTTGAGGAGCTAAATATGGGCAAAATACAGTTGTCTTAGCCAGGCTGTGTTTTTTCACTGCCTACCTTCCTCACTGTGCAGGCCCCCTCTTACCTAAAGCTGTCACAGAGGTGCCTTCAGTTAGCACACACATTTCACTTTAAAAGGGAAAAATAACCAAAGTTAAAAGCTTTTCCTTCACTCTGTTCTTTAAAAGCAACCACTCGCTAATGATTTCCTGCTGTGGTTGCGCTCATGGCATTGCAGGTTTGCATCGGGGGCTGCGCGTTGCAGCTTCAGCGCATTGTGACAGGTGCAGGTGTGGCTGTCACAGGAGGATGCATGTGCACATGATAACCACAAGTGTATCCCTGCTTTCCACTGGAGCAACACTAAAGAGCACTGCTGGCACAAAGAGGAAGGAACTTCAGAACACTGTGTATCCTGATGGTGAAGCTGAGGCAAGAGCACAGTCCTGCCAGTTTGCAGTTGTTTTCCCTAATGACTTTTCCAGTTTGCTAATTCAAAGTTTCAGTGTGCTTGGGCCTTAAACGCTCCTTGTAAGGAGATTATTCCATCACTGAATGTACTTTGCAGTCAGAATTTAATCCTATTTTTCATCTCTATAACCAGAAATTTATTATTTTTCTCTTGACTGTCTCCTTTGTTATATTATTTAATTGTACAATACACAACCATTCTTAGTGCCTCTGTAATTCTGTATGGCAGTTTATTCTCAATTTAGGTGCATCATATCCTATCTTTCTGCTAACAAATGGCCCATAACAGTTTAAAATGTCATTTACAGATATCAAAAGTCATTATATGGACCCATTGATTTCAGAGAATTTTATGTGAATTCGACCCTTAGAGAGGTTGATTGTTCTGTCACAGAAATCATCTGCAAGACTAATGTTTGACAGGATCAAGCCAACAGACACATTATTTAGCTGCTCTACAGCCCAGTGCCTTGATTGATTAATATATTTGGGGTTTTTTTCATACTACATTGCAATGTCATAGCTAATCTATGATCCGTCTGATCTCTAAATCTCTTCCAGCATGCCTGCCTACTAAAATCTCTTCTGTATTGACTATCTATATGCTTGAATTATCTTCCAGTGGATGTATTATACTAAATTTGTCCAAGTTAAATTTTAATTTCCTTTTTCTTCCCTACTCTGAATTCTTCTTGGTATTTCTTTTCCTTCAATGCTGCTTACTACCTTTATAATGATAAGGAGCAGTATATTTTGGCACTACTTTACAGAAAATTCAACTAAAATCACAACCAATTATTATACAAGAAAGTATTTTAATTTGTTAGCCATTAGGAATAACTTCTAGGCTTTTGTGTGCTTTATGATAGTCCATAATTCTCTGACTTTTAACATTTCCCTCCTGAAGGAATCTGGTGTACTCGACAGGAAGCCTTAATTGGAGAAGAAGAATCTGCAGAGCTAAAAAAGCTGGTTCTAATAGGAGTCAGATTTTACAATGAAAAGGTTGAAATGTTGCAGGGAGAAAGTGGCTCATTACCAGAAAAAATGTCTGAATCCCAAAGGGTATGTATTTTCCCTGAAAAAATGAATGTTGTCAGGGAAGAAAGCTCATAATTTATTATTAACAGCTAATAGTAGCTTTCCTTAAAAGTGGTGGCGGGAACATAAACAAAATGTATTTATTTTCCAGAATTTTACTAAACTAAGGACTTTTCAGACTGTAGATAACATTATTATTATTATTATTATTATTATTATTATTATTATTATTCAAAATGTTAAATTATTAGTTTCCTTATATTTAATTTTATGCATTGTTATACATATGTGTAACTTCAAAAGCACTCAATAAGACCTCTTGTAAGTCTTCCCTGCCACTAGTGGTGTTACATGAGGTTAAGAAACAATAGAGTGTTTTCCACAATTTTCAGCCTTAGGTTTCTATTTTGGATGCTGAGATTTCTGCTTGGATGCCTGCTGCCTGAATCTGATTTGAATTATTTTGTCTAATTTAGACATAATTTGTCACATGGTCTATTTATTCATTATAAAAACAGATACTCCTGCTGTATTTATTTCAGAGTAATATAATATTATCAAAACATCTATTTTAAGAGAAGATGCATGTTAATTTTTTCCAAGCCTTATTTTTGGTGCTTGCTAGACAATATTAGCACTCTAGGATGTACTGGACTAATGATACCATCTTGTCCATCCTAGAAGCCACAAGTCTTCCAGAAATACTTTAATATCTCCTATATGATGTTTTTAATTAGATCATCTTAGTCAGGAATCTTCATTTCCCTTCTTTACACCAAAGACTCAGTTTTGTTGAGAAGAGTAAAATACAGTTCCTGTTACCAAGAGCAGTTACTGCAGCAGGACATAAGGAACGTGAGACTTCATGACCTGTGTGTTATCTGGTCTTCACTTTCATTCTAGCTCATTTGGTTTATCACTTGCTTTTTCTCCTGCATCACAGAGGAAGGACATCTTTGAGGCTGGGGCTGTCATTCACTTTGGGCACTTTCCAGCACACCGGGGCCTTCCTTTATTTGAGACTTCTGGGCACTTGAGTAAAATAAGCAGCATGTGCTGACAGCGCTGCAATTTCAGCGTACCTGCATGAAGGAGCTGGAATCAAGAGCTGAGGCAGGTACAGCAAAAGCATCCTTCAGAAAATGGGTTATCCAGAGTTTACAAGGCAAGAATTTAAAACCATCAAGGTGAAGTCAGGAAGACATTCAGTGTGTTATTGACTTGGATTTTCCAAAGAAAACCTTCCCATTCTTTGCATGATCCTATTTTGCAGAGTTTGGATCACTCTACTCCACCTCACACTGTAATTTTTGTATGTGCAAGACTGCAGAAAACCAGGATAAGGAATGCTGGCAAACATTTTCTTCAAAGTATGAACAGATCAAACAGATCCTTGTGCTGCCAGTAACACATGCTAGGAAGAGTACTTTACCGATAAAAACAAAACCTAATGTAAGGCTGTTGTTATTTAATAATAAATAATATTTTCTGGATGGATTTTCAGCTACCCTACAAACATTCTCTTATCTCTTTTCTCTATGGATATGAAGGGTTTTTCTCAGAGTTTCTGGGGCCTTTTAACTCCTATCAGGCACCATTTCCAATTTAACTACCGTGGATATTTTGTTAATACTGCATTCTTACTACAAAGGAAAAGAGCAATTTTACTAGAGAGATGGAATGGTTAAATTAAGAAACACTCATTAACAATCATTAACATTTATTCTCAGGGCTGAGTAAACTGAATTATTATTGGAACAGATATTCCAGGTACGTTTATGCAATGATTTCATAAGAGGGTTGGTTCTGTTTTTTTTTAAACTGGTAGAAGTTTTGTTCTCACATTTAGACATGTCCCCTCTCAGGGCAAGAAGACATAAAATTCTCTGCTTCTTAAGGCATAAATCTGTAGCGCTGCAGAATATACTGGGACTGCTATTAAGTTTTGTCAACACAGCTAGCATTAAAAAATCCAGAGAAAATTGTTAATCTCATTTGAAAAGAAGGCATGTGCCCACTTTTAGAATTTTTCTATAGTTATCAAGCCCAAGATTATGAGCATTTTTCAATATTTGCATAGGTAAAATGTAACTTAAAACTTTCAACCCTCTTCTAACAGTGGAAAGAAGAAAAGGTCAATAATTTATAAAGGCTTCTATTTAAGAACACTTTAAAATACATAGAAGATAATTATTTCTATTTTGTTTAGGTTCTCTGAAATCTACTTCATATTACTCTATTCCTCAATGAGCAACAAGTCTTTTCTCAATGCTTTGTTGAATTACAAGTTGTTGTTGGCTCTTCTCAAATGCTCTTCTTATATTGTGCATAAGCTGCCTTCTGCAGAACAGTTGGTACAAAAGCGAACAGATCTGAAAAGACAATTAATTGTGCTCTGAACAGATCAATTAATTCTGACTGAACAGCAAAAGATCTCAGAATTCTTGCACTTTAAATGGATGGTTTGTGAGATGTTTACTGGGTAAGTATATATCTAGGCATTCTGTTTCCTTTTTACAAAGATCCTTAGCGATTACTATAACACAAGCAAACAAGAATAGATCAAAAATATTTAAATAGTAATGTAATAACTAATAAATTTAAATGAGAAACATATGATAAAAAATGGAAAAACATTCATTTGAATTATTTCTTTATTCTTTGGGCTTATATGAAATGGTCACTGAAAATTAGATTTGTTTCTTTAGGCTGAATTATAGGCAAAAGATTTTCACATTTTGTCTTAATCTGATTTGCCATTCTTTATGTTCTAATTATTATCAGTAACAAAAACATTTCTTTTATGTTCTGATTTCATTATTCCAGGTTTTCAAATGTGGTATTTCTCTTTCAAAATACATTAAAATATGGTAGAAATAAAATGAACGTGTTAATTTATGTTCACATGTAAAATATCTGCAATGTTTTCTACATGTTTCTGTGGATTATGCTTCAATCTCAGATATACTGGATTTCAGATGCCCCTCAAGCTACTTCTAAATCACTTTTGAATTACTGTTTAACAACCTTGTATTGAATCTGTATTTCTGATAGTTGTTAGTACAGCTATATTTTTCCAAAACAGCAATATCATAGTTGTTGTTTTATTAATGTGAAAACTCAGCTTTGGGCACAGGTTCAATATATTCAGTTAGGCGATTAGACAGTGGATTGCGTGTGATGCATTCCAAACATGAAGAGTTTGCCATACGATTCCTGAGTACCTGCATGCAAACCAGTAAATTAATCCTCATTTATTGACAGATATTTTTGGCAACCACCAGAGCAAACTCTATAAATGTTTTCAAAAGGGAAGAAAGAATTAGTAGATGTGGAGGAACATCTAGATGTGACAGTATAAATAAACATTGTATTGAAATACTTAACTGAATCAAATTACAACAGTTAGTACAGGAAGCTGTCTCCTTTCCAAAAGTTCCCTCTAGCAAATTTGAAAAATCAGATGTAGTCTTAAAGCTAACTGTACCACTGAGGGATGGTTCTAGGAGAAAGTATGGTTCCAACATCCTTATGAATTAGTTATCTGGATGAGCATTTTATTTTTTTTCTCATTTGTCTTCTCTTGTCCACAGGAAGGAGTAAGTGATTTTCCATTTCCTGTGGAATGCTTTCCTTTCTTCTCCATTGTACTCCAGATTGTTACTTGTCAAGCCATCTCCTTTTCGTCTCCAACTATGCTGTTCGCACTGAAATTTACAATATTGTCTGAAATGCTTAAAAAGGACTTTTAAATAGGGGACTGCAGTCCATTTCTTGTTTTTACATAGCAAAGGCTGGATATAGGAAAAGCAATATTGTGAAAATAAACTATTATTTTAACTTTGAATTGTTGTAATAAGATGATGTAGTAAGACTCAGATAAGGAAATGTAACAAATCTAAAATACTGTATCTTAATCTGGTCCATATATGCAGCCCTATGTCTTTGCTTCTTTATTCCAAGAGCTGCTGGAAATGTGATATTCCAGCAAATCACAGCTGGTATAAGCACATAATACCTGGGAGAGTTCTCCTGAAAAGGAAGTGAATGAACCGGGAAGTGGAATCTTTGTAAATTATCTAGATTCGTGACAGGAACTAGATTAATTGAACTTTTTGACTGCAAAGGCATTGACTATAGCTATTCAGTTAAACTTCTGATAACCAAGCAGAACTGGAAAAAGAAAGTAAAATGGTGAAAAGAACTTTTGAAATATTGATGGTGAAAGTAGGGTAGAGTTCTTTATGGAAAGGCGGGTAGATTATTAAATGAACAAAAGAACTATCTTGCACAGAGGCCTGAATTTCAGCACTGAAGGGAAAACTGACACATCAAATTTGTACAACAAAAGGGAACGGTTTATCAGCTTCAAAATGCATTATTTAAAGATAGTTAAGGCTCGTAAAACTACAGTGGTTAAAGGAAAAATAGTCTTAGTGTAAAGAGCCTAAAAATGGCCAAGTTCAACCAGATAAAGCATTGAGATTAAATAAAAAGCAGTAGAATTCTGTTCTACCATTCAAAGCTTTCATCTGCTTGTACATGTACACAAGGTATACTACATTTGTATATGTTATTTGTGAGTTTTTAATACTGTTTTCAATTGAAACATCACTGTAAAAATTTCAAGTATTGCTCTATATAACACCCTACAGAAAATGCCTCACCATTAGTTGCACACAGAAAAACATAACACTTAAGTGGGAAAAGGGAATGTAACTTCTATTTCTATGTTTTCTTCAACACATGAGACCTGGGACATGAAGGTCATCTTCTACAATGGCCTAAAGCTAGAGCACTCACTTGTTAAGCAGGAGATACAGCTTTTATTCCACTGGGACAATATCTTTATTGGACACAAATTTGTCTATTCCTGAAATTACGTTATTCACTTCAGCCACTATAAAATTTGAGATACAGAACACCGTGTTTAAGACAAGGATCAGAATAGCTATCCCTCACATTTTCAAGCCCTAAGCACTGCTTTCTCTGTTTTTTTCTCTGTGCTGCTTCTTCCACCAAAGCTGTTCCTTCTATTCCTGCCAGTACAGAATATGGCTTGTGAACTAAGGCATTTCCTGAGAAGTAACAGGTCTGCATCTGGAATACCCAGAATAGAAGGGTTATAGGCAAACAAGTAGATTTCTTTCTGATGGTTTCTTTTATGCAGAATTATCACTTTCTATTTTTCCTTCCTTCTTTTAAAAAATATAAATCCTTCTGTAATTTCTTGCACCTCAAACTATGGAACAAGCCTTGTCCCTGGCTGCCTATTTGTGGTGAGCTGACCCTGACTGGCACAATGTTTTCAAGAAGCCTCTCTTATTAGGCAGAGAAAATATGATGGACAGCTCATGGATCAAGGTAAGGACAGATAAATCACTTACCAATCACCTTCTTGGGCAAAATAGGCTTTACTTGGGGACAATTTAATTTATGGACAATTATTTTTAATAGACGAGAATAGTGAAAAATAAAATTACTATCCTCTTACCCCTCTCTTCCCAGATTCAACTTCACTTTGGATTTCTCTACCTCCTCCCCCTGCACGGCTCATATGGGAAATGAGGATTTTGACCACGGTGCTTTCTCTGGACTGTTCCTTCCTACTCATGCTCTTCTCCTGCTCCAATATGGGATCCCATCCACAGGAGACACTCCATGAAATTTTCCAAGTGCGCTTCCCATGGGCTGCAGTTTTACACAAACTGTCCCTTCCTCAGGGTACAGTCTTGCATTTCCCCACAGGGTCACAGGTCCTGGCAGCACAGTTGCTGCAACATGGGCTCTTCTCTCCACGAATCCACAGGTTCTGCCAGGAGCCTGCTCCATAGTGGGCTTCCCAAGGGGTCACAGCCTTCTTCAGGCATCCACCTGTTCCAGCGTGGGGTCCTCAACAGTCTGCAGGTGGTTCTCTCCTCTGCTCTGCTGTGAACCTTCATGGGTCACAGATGGACATCCTGCTGCACCATGGGCTGCACCACAGGCTGCATGGGAATCCCAACTCCAACACCTGGAGCATTTCCTTCCCCTCTTTTTCCACTGACCTTGGTGTCTGCAGGGCTGTTTCCCTCACATATTCTCACCCCTCTCACAGGTGCTGAACAGTGATTTTTACCCTTTCTCAAAATATGTTATTACAAAAAGTAATGCATGAATATTACTGCTTGGCTCTCCTTTGGCCAGTGGTCTGTCTCAGAGGCAGCTGTAAGTGTTTCTGTCTAGATGGTGGCAGCTGCTGGTGTCACAGAAGCCACTCCTGTACTTCCTCCACTATCAAAACCTTGCTATGCAAACCCAATACATTGTTCAAATAACTACTCCAAAGACTTGGAGTAGTTATTTGAATTTTAGAACTTTCTTGAACTTGGGTGCTGTAAGTACCAAGGTGCTCAGGCTGGGACAATACTGTTTTGGAGCAGATTTACAGATGCATTAAGATGATGAAGAAACACCTAGGAGAGTACGGTGACTTCAAAGCAAGAAACCATAGTGTGATTGTAATAAGGTGAATTTCTCTCAAAAAATATTTTATTTTAATGTAACCCTTACAGTAAATGGACTCATCAAAGCAACAATCAATGAAATCTGCAATTCCAGGACAAAGAAAGAAAACTGCATTCCCTTATCGATGTCTTTCCTTGTGTTTGCTTCCCCTTCTTCTTTCCCTTTCGCTTTGCTTCCTTTGTAGCCCTGATGGCCCTCCTGATTTATTCTGCGGATATTTCTATTTATATTAGAGCCTCTTTGGTCTTTTCTTCACATTCAAGTCTTTTGCAACCAACCACCAGTGCTCTGCAAAATGCTCCAATCTTGAGGGAGAGTAACAATCATTTGGACATCTCCCCTCTAGCAACTTCTCCACAGGCACATAGATCAGTGTCCTCTTCATGCTTCTCAGCAACACAGTATTTATTAAATATATTTCCTGTGTCATACAGATAGAAAAAGAGAGATGATCTCAACATAAAGGTGATTGAAAAGTACCCAGGGTGATTAAGGCTCAGTAGTGCTTGAATGTTTTCAAGCAGCTCTGACCCATAAAGGAGAGCTGGTCCTTCACTAAACTTCATGGAAGGCATAAGAAATTATTAGTTGGTGAAATTTGTAATACAAAGTACATACTTATCTAGGCTGGTACTGATTTCAATAGCTAGCTGGATTTAAAAAGGAAATGATAAAATCACGTAAAGATAGACTCTGAAAACAAAGGCATTCCCATTTTCAGGGATGAGTGGCCCATAATAAAGAGTTATAAAGGAACCGACCAAAACAAAATTTGTGGAGCTCAGTGGAGTGTGAATAGAAACTTGGAGGGGAAAGCAAGGACAGAACTGGATAACACAGTATTTTCAGAGTGGAAAAAAAAGTGGGTGAAGGCTTTTCAAATCTAATCAAAATAATGTCAAAAGCTATTTTTGAGGAAAGGACAGGGCAGAAGGGAAGGGAAGGGAAGGGAAGGGAAGGGAAGGGAAGGGAGTTATATTGCTTTAAATACATACTAGAGGAATTAGAGAAAATAATATAATGTAAATCCTAGATAGAAAAGACTTTCTGATCCATCTATTTTCCTTTAAACACATTGCCATCATCACAAATGGCATTCAAAGAGCAAAAGGTTGCACACAGTTATTGGACACATCATTATCACTTCATTATTAGCAGAACTTTTCTTTTTAATTATCTCTTTAACTGAACAAGAATTTAGGAAGTGTTAAAATAGCAGGATTTATTGTGTCAAGGACCACAAAGGGGAACTATGTACTACTTCCAATATCTGTTCTCATTTGTGTTTCTTTGCTTTGTAGTGCTTTCTACTGTTTCTTTCTTTTGAATTGTTTTCTCATTATAAATATGTACTTTCATCTTTACCAGTCTTTCTCAGAAATAAACATGAGATACAGCACTCTGCACCTGGGATATTACAGACTCAGAATATGGTTTTCAGAATATTTATTAAGGAAATTATTTGCTTTAGTTGCATAGAAAAATATTTAAAGCATACAAAAATAATATCAGTCTTGCTGCATGCAGAAGATGCACAGCCTGCCTTTTCTGTGGGTGTGATGAAATACATTTCAGAATATTTGGGTTGTCAAGGAACTAGACAACACCTGAGAGGGTCCCTGGATGCTATGGCATGCATTTTTAATGGAGCTGATTCCAGCCTGGGGGCGGTTCACCTCAAACCCATGATTATGTGCAAACAAATCTGTTTGCTAGTATAATGGGGAAAAAAGTATGTTTGGATCATGTTGTCCAGTGTTAGGGGGCTCTCCAGATTTTCTGATTGACTGATTAATTACCATCATTTTCTCTGGCACTGAATTTAAATCATCAGCTGTTAACTGATATGGAAAACAACATGAACCTACCTTCTTTCTTAAAGCAAATGACTATTCTGATCCAAGAAAGGTTGATTTACTTGTCAGCATCTCTAGATTAGATTCTGCAGCACCTTGGTTTTCTACTGCAAAGGTGTAGCATTCCATTTGTCTTCCCCAGGTGGTCAAAACTGCTGTAGCATACACAGCATTGATTGTATTTTTATTTCAAATGTCTCATCTTAAGCTGACTGACACCACACTCCAAGGACATGGAAAACTAACATATGTTCTCTGCTGCTTCAAAAACAAACCACTGGGATTAGAAACTGCTGTTAATATACCAACATTTAAAGCTTAGGTTTCTCCTTCTTGTGTGAGAAGCAAACAGGTGGAGGGACGGCATGCATTTTCTGATCAGTATTTTCTGGGCTTGAGGAAGGTTACCTAGCACACATTTGTACAAGTCAGAAACAAAGCTATTGCTAATTCCCTTCAGATTCTCTTACTATAGCAACTCAGCAAGATAAAGATGAAAATAATTCACTATCTTCTGCTGTTTCTCTCAAGTCTGCATACAGTCACTTTTGCATGCTTTTAATTAAAGCACTTTGACAGATTTTTGATAACAGGTGCAAAAAACCACTGTAAAATGAGATTGTAAAAATTACTGTTGATGAAAAAGGTAAAAAGCAGGTTTTACCTCTCCTCTCTCTTTTCTGTCAGTCCCTTTTCACTCCTGCTCTCCAGTTCATTAATATTTTGGTTCTTAGTATGTTGGCTACAGTAACTAAGTGTTAATTTGTTCCTTGGCATATTACACTGAGATGAACCTGATTAATTAAAACAGGAATCACCATCCCTGAAGCCCCGTGGCTGGTGCATTGGTGTTGATGCCTGGGGTTTTGTGTGTAATGAGACTCCTAGCTGCAGGCAAAGGGAGACCGCACACTTCCCCACCTCTGGCGTGGAACAGAATTAAGCATTAACTCTGTAGCAGACCCCTGCTTATCAGCAACCTTGCTATTACTATACCAACCCTGATGTGCATAAGCAATATTTTCATCCACTTCCCAAGAGATTTATCTAGCTGTTGAAGTAGAAAATGAATATTTTACAGTTCACTTGTCTGATCAATTACCTACAAGCTGCTGCAGTATTTTATAGCCAGTGGGAGAGCTGTGTAGGTGATGATAGAGAAATCTGGAGGGAATCTGTTAGCCAGCTACAAAAAGGGGACTAAAACTGTGAATAAGCCATCAGTAACAATCCTTTTGTTCATAAGGGTCTAGCCAGAAATTACAGTGTAACCAATTAAAGTACATAAATGATAATCAGCAGAATGTGAATTCCAGAGGTGAAGAAATTTGATTGCTTGATTGGAGGATAATGAAGTGCAGAGATGATTCCAAGCCAACTTCTTCTCAGTGAAACATCTCCCTCAGTACTTTATTTACCATTTTTGTCTTTTAGATAATTGGAAGAAACTCTTTCCTAGAGACACTTTGGCAATTAAATTAACTAACTCAAAGTTAAATTGCGTACACTTTTTAGGCAAGGTATTACAGATTATAGTGCAGAAAGTTCCAACAACCTAAGCTCCCAGAGGTTTATTTTAATAGAAAAACTTTGTGTTGGCAATTCATTTCAAGAACATTACACATGACATCTTGAATAAGTTAGTGAAAACTCTCTTATCTGATTGCATGTGAATTATGTTTTCTCTCTAAAAACCTGTAAGGAATATTACTCTGCTATTTACAGAATGAACAATGACAAGTTCAAATCCTTATTTTAAAATGGTGAAAACATAAAGAAGCAACCTGGAAGATTCACAAGGTAGGTTATGTTTGACTGTTTAAAATTCCTGCTGTTTAGTCCAAGAGCTTTGAACATATCTTCATTCTTTAATTTACAGACAACCCTCTGAGACAGATAAGTTTGTGTTTGTAACAAGAAAATCAAATCTGATTTGTTTAGTGATAAGAACAAATATCACTTGGACTTAAATGACTTTCAGGCCTTCAAATCTAAAGTAAAAATAAATCTGGAATTGGTTAAAATTCAGATATAGCATTGGAAGTCTGGCCTTTTTTTCCTTATTCTACAACATCATCAGAAATAAACACTGTAAATATATGTTGCTGCCTGAGTACAGATTATTTGTCTCATATTATACATTTGATTAACTGCAGCTTCTTTTAGGTTATACCACGCCTTTGTGTTTTAGGAGAATGTGTCTTCCCTATTGTAAGCTTTTGATTAAGTTCTTTTTTATTGAGCCTTTATCAGTGTTTATTAAATATATAAAAACAGACTGAAGAATGAAAGTTTTTTCTATAATAAGTTCCTTTTTAACTAGCCTTTGAACTGGATGTATTCAAAATACAGAAAAAATAATCACTTTTTATACATATTAAAAAATTTAATATGCAAAGAAATTCATTTATTAAAATTGTCTTTCACTATTTTTACTCTCAAAACTTTACTTACATCACTACAATGGCAGAGATTTTATCCAAAGGGAAGAAAAAATAATCTTCTACTTCTATTATATATCTCTTATTAAAATATCTTGTATTAATTTTTCCAAGTCTCCAAAGCCTTCATAAATTACTATTACTGTTAGCCCAAACTCCCAGCATAATCCACTACCAAAGTTTAAAACTTCTTTTAAAGGCACATTATTTCTGAAGCAAAGCAGCTGAGACAGGACAGGACACTCTCCATGTACTGCCTACGTTTTCTCGTAGAGTAACTGATCTCTCAGTATTTTACTTACATTACATGTTTTAGGCTGTCTAATGCCAGTAACAATCCATGAACACTGGCTAAAAACTTGTTTTGAAAATTTTATAGAAAATATTTTATCTTTAATTGCATTGTTTGTATAACCATTAAATATCCAGAGAGGGGCTTGCAAGAGTTAACAGGAATGCAGTTGCCTGGTTAAATTTATAGTGTTACTTGATTTATTCTTATTCTACAGCTCCATTTTGTGGTTGATTTTATTGGAAAAGTGGACATTGTATAAACAACCTTTCCCCTATGAGTTTTAGTCACCCAAGATCCTCCTTTGTCTGCAAGTTGAGCACCAAAACTTAATGGTGTCACAGATGGCTTTACCAGTCTGCCCACTCTACAGACCTTTTCAGCACTGAGTTTTGTAAATTTATTGGGCTTCAGTCACATCTTAAACATTTTATTACCCCTTTAAATATGTTTTCTTGTGCATGCTTTGAAAATGGTGAATTTGGGCAGCTATACTTCAGTCTCCTGTGCAAGATCCGCACATTTAAGGAAATTTCTCTCGAAAGAGAATCATAGAAACTTAGAATGGCCTGGATTTGAGGAAACTTTAAAGATCATCTTCCAAGCCCTCTGCCATGAGCAGTGATACCTACCCGTAGGCCAGGCTGCTCAGAGCTTTATCCATCCTAACCTTAAACACTTCCAGGGATGGGGCACATGCAGCTTCTCTGGGCAAGTTGTTCTGGTGACACACCATATTCTCAGTAAAGAATTTCCTCTTAATATCTGATCTAAATCTTTCTTTATCTTGAATCCATTCCCCCTTCCCCCTGTCCACGTGTTCTTGCAGTAGTATCTCAGTCTTTCCTTCAGGCTCCCTTCCGGAGCATCTTAATTAGGTTACCCCAATTTCTAAGCTAAAAAGCCTCAGTTCTCTCAGTCTTTCCTTGTAGGAGAGTTGCTCCATCACTCTAATCATTTTGATGGCCCTCCCCTGGGACTCACTCCATGAACTAGACATGGTAACTGGAAAACAGCCCTCATCTGACACGGTAGACAAATTTTCTGTAATGGCCGTAGAGCACAGTAGACTCGAGGCTCATGTCGTGCAACACCCACAGGAGTCACAGTCCCAAATTACAGAGTGCAGTGAGGTAGGACATGCTCCACTCTCCTACTCCAGATGAGCCATGAAGAAGCCAGGAGCTCAGCTGGCCAGGACAGGAGGGTTGTGGGCAGGAAGGACCATGGATCCATTCTACTATTAGGAACAGGACACCTCAATTTATGGTTCTTTTCACCAGACCAGCTACTGCTTTTTCTGCAGTGAAATTTCAATGTGAAATGCACAGAAAGTCCCATATGGAGCACAAGGCCAGGGCTGCCCTGAGGACCAATTCCAAACAAACTAGGCTTCTAAATTTAGAAAGTAGAATCTAGTCCCAAGTTTCATCATCTATAAGGCTAACCATTGTGCTTTAAAAAGCTACCATACCAGCCAAAAACTACTTAACTTAAAAGAGAATCAGAAGGACTTTAAAAATCATCTTCCAAGTCCTCTGCCATGAGCAGGGATACCTACCAGTAAGCCAGGCTGCTCAGAGCTTCATCCGTCCTAACCTTAAACACTTCCAGATAAGGAAATGAAATTTAGAAAGTAGAGTCTAGTCCCAAATTTAGAAAGTAGAGTCTAGTCCCAAATTTCATCATCTATAAGTCTAACCATTGTGCTTTAAAAAGCTACCATACCAGCCAAAAACTACTTAACACTACCCCGTTGGGAGTTAACATTGTCCCATTGGGCCAAAACAAGAAAAAAACTCCTATCTTCTACATTTCAAAAAGAAACATGTTTTATATTTTTAGATGTAAATTGTACTTCATATGTAGATAGTAAAGTGTTTCCGAATTGGATTCCTTTGAAGTGTTAGCCATCTGGGATAAAAATGAGATGAAAATATGTACTTTCATTTGCAATACTCAACGTCAGAGAGGAAGTCAGTGGAATAGTACAATAAAATAAATTTATCAAAAAAAACCCCAAAAACACCAAAAAAAAAAAAAAAAAAAAAAAAGGAAAACAGAGATAGAGACATATTTCTTAGAACCAGACAATTATATTTCCAACCTGATAGATAAAATAGGAGAAAAAATAACATATTTCAGGACTGGATGGAGACTGAAAGTTACAACCTTTACATAAATTTAAAGAATATTTTGCTGTATTTATTTTAATGATTTAGTACAAAAAAGATCTAAGGCGTTTTTTTCTTCTTGGAAAAAACTTCATTTAAAGGTGTAGCACATCAAAGAACTTGACTATGTTACTATTGTAGCACTAATATGATATTGCTACTTTATGTTAATTTTTTAGACTAGCATCAGTCTAGACTAGCAGTTAGACTATCTCATGAATGTGGGTAGTTCTACAGACAGACCATAAATTGCAAATTGAGATGACTCTGTCATTACCAGGCTCCACTTGGCTGATTTTTTATGTGTAATCTACAAAAGCAGCTGCTTCTGGAATATGTATTATGGAAGGAAACCATTCCATAAGTCCTGTACCTTGTGGTTTCTCCCATTCCAGAGAGAATACAAAGCTGAGTTTCACAGAAAATGGCAAAAAAATTCATGCCAACATACAAGGTGAAGGAAAGTCTGTTTACCTCCTTTACCAGAAGTCGAAACTTAACAAACAGACGTATGTATAAATTATTTAGGAGAGAATGAAGTAGGCAACTTCAGCAGCAACTGTACAGACATCTATGAGCAAATAAATACCATAGCTGAAGTGAATAAACAATGTTTATTCAGTGTTGAAATAAAGTAACAAGGAGCACAGAGTGGAATTAGCAATATTTTGAAAATAAACACCATTTTCACATGCCACACTAAAATTGTATATCTTCCTGACACAGGCCATTGTAAAGGTGAATTAGACAAATTCATAGAGGATAGCTGGTATCAATAGCTGTTACACACAATGACTTGGATGCAACTGAAGGCCCACAGGGTCCTTAAAATACATGTAGATTGATTAATATTCTGTGAAAATGATCCTATTTTATCCCACTTCCACATCTTTAGCATTCCCTCTTGGTCATAACGAGAGATGAGGTTCTGGGAGAAGGTTTTGTGGTTAAACTTGTTCTGGCAGGTTTTTGGGGTTTTTTGGTTTTGTTTTTTTTTTTTTTTTAAAGAGATATGTAGGGACAAAAATCAATTTCTTCTCTAAGGTATTTCCAGAACTGCTGTTCTAAGTGCACCTTTATTTCAGCATAGCTCTGCACCTATAGTAGAAGAACCAGTTTTCAAAGTTAATTCATTGTGTGTTTTCCTTCAGATTAAAAAGTGCTTATATGATATTCATTTGACCTATAAAAGAAAAAATAGAAATATTATGCAGGTGTGATGCAGTAAAAAATCATTTCCAGACAGTTTTTTTCTATTTCATTGCAGACAGTCTTTGGAGTAAAGATCTTACATATGGTGGTAATTTGCAGAGATGCTCCAGCTATGGCTAAAGCATTATTATAGGTACTTGGGTTCCAATTTTATGCTTTTTGACCTCCTCACCTCCTACCTTTCTCTGCCTGCAACATTCCTGGGACTTCCATGATTCTCATTTCTACAGCAAAAGGCTTATGATGATGATAATAATAATTTTTATGCATTTGGCATTAAAACAGTGGCTGATAAGGTAAAATTACTTTACCCAGAGAAATGGTTTTTGAAGTAATTGCAATGGTTGTGTGCATTCACCATACATCATCCATCCTGGTAAGTTCATACAAAGAAAAGGATCATCCTTTTACTTGTTCCCAGTATCCTAAGAACAACAAGAAGTTCAGTGACAAGGTTAATCTTTCATCCTGTCCACAGCTATACCAAAAGCTTAAAAAATACATACACAAAAAAACCCATTATCTCATTTATTCTAACTTCTGACGATTCATTACTTTGCTTATATTGCAACAGAAGAAAATAAAAAACATAATAATTATAAAATATATCAGATCTTCTCATAAAGACAAGCTTGCATTAATTTTTTTAAATATATTGTGCCTAATTCAACAAAATTGAGGTTGCATGCTCATACCTGATCTAGATTAGCTATGCATGGATTTTTATTTTGTAGCCCACAGGGTCAGCAATAAAAATAATTGAATAATAGAATAGAATAGAATAGAATAATTAATATAATCATTTAGATTGGAAAGTATCTTCAAAATCATTGAGTCTAACTGTAAATTCACCACTGCCAAGTCAACCACTAAACCATGTCCCTAATTGTCACATATACATATTTTTGAAATATCTCCAGGAATGACAACTCCATCAC
Source organism: Onychostruthus taczanowskii (assembly GCF_017590055.1). Taxonomy (NCBI): domain Eukaryota; kingdom Metazoa; phylum Chordata; class Aves; order Passeriformes; family Passeridae; genus Onychostruthus; species Onychostruthus taczanowskii. Next base: position 5,001,614 of record NW_024503568.1, on the reverse strand, counting down.
TTCCCCGGGCAGCATGTTCCAATGCCTGACCACCTTTTCAGTGAAGAAGATTTTCCTAATATCCAACTGAAATCTTCCCCAGATTAAGGGGAGGCCATTTAATTTCATCCTGTCCCTTGTTACCAGGGAGAATGGACAGACCCCATCTCTTTTCAGCCTCCTTTCAGACAGTTGTAGAGAACAATAAGATTTCCTATGAACCTCCTTTTTTCCAGGCTACACAATCCCAGTTTTTCCAGCTGCTTCTCATAAGATTGTGTTCTAGACCCTACACCAGTACTTCACATTCAGTCTCATAATCATGGAACCTTTTCTTCAAGCAAAATGACTACACTTGTCTCAGTAAAAACTTAACATTTCTCATTCACCCAAACAATCCGGTATAGTTACAATTTTGACAAGATATTGATCACTAGCTTCTTCACTGTTGCTAGAGAAGGAGTCAAAGCCTGATATGGCACAACCACCTGGTTACAACAAAGCTTTTTTCAGTCTTTCTTTTCAGCATGAATTCATACACACAATAGTCATTTCTGCTTCTGATTAATTTTAGTGCTAAAAGATTACCTGAACATCCCAGATGTATGCAGACATATATTCTCAAAAATAATCATATTTCATGTAACAGAGGCAAATCTTCAGTTTGAGCTTGGGAAGAATATCATCTTCCAGGCAGGTATGAAATCAGTGACTTAACTTTTCTTTGCTGAGAGTTACATCACACTGAACAAATATTTTTAGGCCTTGACTTTTTGGACCTTTCAAGTTCTCCTTGAAATATACTCAGAACAACCAATTTAGTACAGCTCAGCATTGACCAAAATTTAACTTTTTTTCTGTAAATTTAGATTTTTGTCACTGACTATGAAATATATGAAAGTAGTCTGCTATATTATTCAAATTATTGTAAAGATTTTTTTGTAATTTGGCATGTTTTATAACATACAAATATTTTAGTTCAGTAGCTTGACCTAGGTACTACCACCCTACTTCTTCTACAGTTATTTGGGGTTTTTTATGTCACTGCAGACAAATGTTATGTGGTTGAGCTTTCCAGAGATGCAGAAAATGGAAAAGCCATCAATGAACATCCACCTATAATTGCACATCAACCTATAATTAAATTTCCAGAAACATTTTCACACATTGAAATTCTACTGCTAGAGGTATATCTGTGAAAATTAATGTAAAATTAGACAAACAAAGCAGATAAGGCAGTATCCAGTTTATTTAGAAAGCCAAAGTCATCTGCTGTGCAAAAAGATTCATGAGACTAGTTACTAACTTCAGAATAGGCAGTGTATATTCTGACACTAAGCACACTGATTATTGAACCTGACAGTTGTGTGAAACTTGTCTTATTCCTTGCTTTTTTTCTTTTTTTACTCTACTCTCCATCCATCATTTCTACTTAAATTGTAAGAAATTCATAGCTAGTACTTTGTTCCACAGTACATTTTGCACATTTACTTGCACAGCAAGGCTTTCACCTCTTCAGGCACTCTATCAGATAGTCCAACATATCCAAGAAGACTAAGAGAAGCCCAAAATTTTTGGTCAGTATTTAACCAAAGTATTTGGTCTATATTTAACCAAACCAAACCAATTTGTTTCAAAACTTCTGAAGCTCATAATAGTCAGCAAATACCTTAACACCTCTGAAGGCTTAAATATATGCACAGCTCCATGCATACCATTTCTTCATTACAGAAAATATGGGGTTTTTTTCTTGGCTGGCTCTGTCCACATTCCAAAATTGCACATGATATGAGAATTCATAAGGTATCACCTTGCTCATTACATCTGAAACTTTTCTATGTTTGCTCTAAAATTTTCCTTTATGAATGAATGCCCTTTGGACTGAATTCATCCCCCATTTTCTGTCAGGAATTATTACCTCATCCTGGCTGTTATCCCAGGAGCAGTGCTTGATGACATTGCTGAGAATGCCCTCTCTATCAGTCTGAGCTTTGCTCTCACAGTTATTTCAGCTACTTTAAAGGCAACCACTGCAATCATTAGTTAGAGCAGTTGAGACACCTCCCACCCATTCCCAATGGACTGTGATGGTTTCAGTGTCCTAGGGAAAAGCCTGTGCTCTATAATTTCCAAAGAGGCCTGATCCTTGAGATATATTAGCTACTTTTATAAAGAGGAAAAGATACATCCAAACTCCGTCTCAGGACATGTTCATGGATCATAATCTGCAGTTATAATGATGCACCTAGGCATGGTGTATCAGGGCATATCCTAATTTTCTTTAAGTCCAAAGCTTAGATGGTATCTAAGAAAAAAATATTAGACCAGCAGATGCCTTGTTGAGCTGAGGCATTCTGGCTTTAAGTCTGTCCCTGGGCTGGGGCAAAGGGATTCAGAAGGGTAAAGAAAACAAACATGCTCCTGAAAGGAAAAAAAACCAAGAAAAAAGAAACCAAAAAAAAAAAAAAGAAAAAACCCCAAAAAAAAAAAAAAAAAAAAAACAAAACCAAAACCAAAAAAAAACCACCAAACAAATAGGGACTGTTATAACAGAAGTCTATAAAATCATAGAGAATGATTGTTAAATGTTATGAGAACTACACACCATAAAATGTCAGGTGGCAAATTTAAAACAAAAAGAAGGAAGCTTTTCACAGAAGAAAAGTTTTTCACATCTTCATAATTAGGCTTTGAAATCTCCTACTACAGAAGAATATGAATGTTAAAGTGCAAAAAGCGTTCAGAAAGCAAGCAAATTCATGCAATAAAAATATATGAAAGGTCACTAAAATTATGATATAAAACAAAACCAACATTTCAACAAAATTGTGGAGACAGGGAGAGTTTCATGGTAAAGCATGCTTACACTGTACATCTGAAATTTTCTTTCTGGGTCCCTCTTGAAGCATAATTCTTCACACAGACCCTTGATTTACAGGAATCCTCCCTCTTGTAGGTAGAGAATGATAGCTTTTGGGAACCTCAGAAAACTGAGTTTACATCACTCAGTATGTGCAGAGAAAAATTCCATTTTTGCTGTTAGTACAAAGTACATTATGGTTTGTGACAGATCAGGTGGAAAGGTAATGATACAGGACTCGAAATACACAGATCCTACAACATCTCCACTGTACCACTGATAATTGTCCTCTGTTATCATGGATTGTCAGATAGATCACTGAAGTGAAGAGATGAATACTAGATAATTTCCTCAGTATTGTTGGATGGTTTTTTTGTCCTTCAGTGTCATTTTGATGACAGAAAATGAGTGGAAGAATCTCCAATATTTTGGCTCACTGCACAAAATGATATGTAGGCCAATCACCTATTGACCCACAAATGAAACACTTTGGAAAACTGTGATTGCAAACAATGAAAGCTGAGATATTCTCAGCCATATCTGTTCTTAAGGACTAAAAAGATAAAATAATAACAGGAGAATGGAAAGATGGAGAAATAATAATGAAAGAAATGTGAACTATATTTACCTTCAGAATGAAGTTGCAAAATTTTTAACAATGCCTCCTAATATGTGAACCTTTGATATTCAGAGAATTATGTAATCATTGAAGGTTCTCAGGTGGGTCAAGCATTATTTCTTCATGGTGAATTCATGCTGACTACTCGCATTCACTTTCTTGTCTTTCATGTGCCTGGAAAGGGTTTCCAGGATTAGTTGTTCCATCATCTTCCCAGGGTCTGACATGAAGCTGACAAACTCATAGTTCTCTGGATTTTCCTTCTTGCTCATTTTAAAGAGAGGAGCAAGATTTGCATTATTCCAGTCCTGAAGCATCTATCCCAGTCACTGAAGATTATTGAAAGCAGCCATGGAATTACCTCAGCCAGCTCCCTCAGTTATGGATTACCTTTGCTAAACTTTTTCCAGGAAGGAAATGCAAACCACCTCATGTCCCAGTAATTTGTTCTTGCAGCCTGTCAGGTAGCCATCTTCTACAATTCTGAAAATTATAAAAATTAGTCAACATCCTTTGTTAGCTTAAAAATACATAGTGATGTCATAAGTGGAGCTATAAATATTCTGGAACTGCATAAACTAATTCGCTCTGACTTCAAAGCTCATTGAAAAGCTTGAGATTCTTGATCAATATTTGCAGGTGGGTTTTGGGAAAGATGACATTTACTTAGCAACAGTAGAGACTTTATACTGTATACTTTACCTATTGAAAGTACTTGTAACTGTACAGTGGTGTTTGCCCTTACTATAATTTCAATATAATGTTGACCATAGAAAATGAGAAAAGCAAGTAGAGAAGATAGTCATACAGTTATAATTCCAGTACATTACACTCACTGTATGAGAATGAAAACAGACTAATATTTCTGTAGCACCCTTATTTAACTTAGTCAATTCCCCGTGTTTTTTACTGCTTAATTTCTTTTCCAGTATGATAATTTAACAATTTTATTTTAAAATTTAAAAGAGCACAGATTTTTAAGTCATATTTCTGGAGTATATGATTTCTCTAATGCATACTTTGTTTGTAACTTCCCCTGTAATTAATAGGAATTATAGGACAGAGTGTAAAATGTATAAGCCCCTTTCTTTCTAAAATGCATTTTACATAACAAATATAATTTAAAATTTTGCACTTACTTTTGAAATGCTTCTCAAATATCCAGTTATTAAAACCTGCTGTACTTAATTGGGAATGAGAATAAAAATGGAGATTTTATCCTAGTTATTACTCTTTAGCAAAGTTTGTGGATGAGAAATTTAATAATCTTCATGCAACTCTAGCAGCAATATTATTGAAGGAAAATTGCTTTTCCTATGAAAACTTCTTCCATGACTGTATTCCTCCTGTAGGGTTTGATCACTTTGGAGGACTCCCTGTGTAGTGTATCCATGCATAACTCATATGTCTGTTGGTGGCTCTTGTTTGGTCCACTATAAATAACCCTTTTCAAGAACTTATTTTTAGTATTTGTCTTTAAAAGAATTTATGGGATAACAAGGTGACATCATCCTATATTGTCAGGGATGTTCAGCTGCAGAGAAATGAAGGTCCTGACCCAGAAAAAAAGATTGAAATATACTCAGAAGTGTTAGGCACTGTAAGACCTAAAAGTGCTGAGTCTACATTTACAGATTCTAAGGGAAACCTAATTTTCTTACAAACAACAGAGAAAAATTAGCATTTCCATGTCTTAACTATCCTCTAGAAATTACTTGCTCTCTTTCTTATGTATGTTACTGAGTAATGTGTTTGAGGACGATCCAACATGAAGTTTTGTGCTGGCAGCCACTTGCTTAGTGACACTTCTGTTGTGAAAGGCAGCACTGAAGAGAAGGGAAGGAAGCAGAGCATGTTTTGCACAATAAACGTGCAGTTCAGGAATTCATGCAAAATAGGAGAGTCCCCAGATAACTTCCTTTTCTTTGGGAAATATGCTTCTCTTCATCCCAGAAGGTATTCCTCATCAAGCATCAATAAATTTATTTTGGAGTTGGAAGACATGACATAATATAGACCAGCCCAGGTTGGAAGGGATCTCAAAGGATGATCCAGTCCAACCTTTTGTAGGAAAGGGAGCTTAGATGACATTATCTGGTACCCTGTCCAGTAATTTGGAAACCACCAATGATGGGGACTTCACCAGTCCCCAGGTCTTGTAGAAGGTCATTCCAGTGATTGTTTTCACTGTAAAAAATTTTCTTTTTTGTATCAAGATGAAACCTCTCCTGGTGCAACTTGTACCTGTTGCTCTTTGTCTTCTCTATGTGACTCCTTTTGAAGGGAGACTCTTCTTCCCCTTTGAAGATGCACTGGAAGTATTGGAAAACTATGTTGAGGTCCTCCCTGAACTCTCTCTTCTCTATGGTAAAATGAACTAATTCCATAAGTCTTTTCCTATATAACAGGTTCTGTGCTCATTAATTATCTTTTTGAACTGCCTTTGAACCTTTCCCAGTCTGTCTGTGTATTTTTTGAAATGTGAGGACTAGAACTGGGCACAGTACTCTGGGTGCAATCTGATATTTCCATCTTTATTTGTTCAAATAATTGACTTTCACAAATTAAATATTAACTCTCTAGACAATTGGTTAGGTCTCCCACTTGAAAGGTAGAGATAGAAAACAGCTGGTAGACCACATTCTTACTTAGCAGAGGGCTAAAAAATGTTTTTCTTATTTATATTTTATATACATATATATATATATATACAATAGTATAAAGAAAAGTTAAAAGTTTTGTTTCCTTTCTGACCCAGTCTTTAGGAATATGAGAATTCTTTCCCAAGAACAGGCTATGTGGATAGGAGTGCCTTAAGCAGATGATGACAGTGAACTAAAATCTCCCCTCCCCCTCTTTGGACAAAGTGCCAAGTAGAAAGGGTGAGTAAGTAATATTTAGTAGAAATAAAAAACGTTTTCGTCATTTGATAGAAATGTTCAAGACAAAGGTGAGGACAGCACATCCCAAGCATAGATCAAGACCACTTTCCAGATAAACTGGGCCATTTTTGCCTGGAATGTGTGGCATGTAAAATCAGTCTATTTCTTCCCTGTTGTGAGCTTCAGCTGACCCGCTGAAGCCTTCAGAGACATGACTCTCATCTTGGAGTAACTAATTTGCCCATAGCATTACAGTGGGTACAGAATATTCCACTCTCTGAGCTACAGACCTTAAAGATAAATGTTGGAAAACAAACTGTAACTACTTTTCATTAATGTAACCTTGGAAAGCAAGAGAATTTTTGTCAGGCAGCTTGTATTTCATAGAGAATCTAAGAGACAGATATGCTTGCACTAAATTTGGAATAAGAAATTGAACTGAGGTTCCCATTACCCAAAATTATTGATCTAGCCAAAATATTTTTTCTGCCTGTAGTGGTTTGACCCCAGCCAGCCACCAAGCCCTGTGAAGCCACTCCTCACTCCACCACCAGCAAGACTGGGGAGAGAAGCCGATGTATAAAAGCTGGAAAACTAATGGATGGAGATAAAGATAGTTCAATAATAAAACAAAAGCCATGCATGCAAGCAAAGCAAAACAAGGAATTAATTCACCACTTCCTATGAGCAGGCAGGTGTTCAGCTCTCCCCAGGAAGGCCAGGTTCCATCACGTGTAATGGTTACTTGAGAAGACAAAAACCATCTCTCCAAACATACCCTCCTTCCCCCAAATTTATATGTAGAGCATGATGCCTTAGGGTATGGAATATCCTTTTGGTCAGTTTAATTCAGAAAAGGCTTTGGCTCTGTGCAAGCTCTGCACAACAATAATGAAAACATCTCTATACTATCAGCTCTACATTGAGCACAAATCCAAAACTCAGCCGTATACCAGTTGCTCTGAAGAGAAGTAATTCTAACCCAGCCAAAACCAGCACACCACAGTTTTGTTTTGTTTTTGTTTTGTTTTTGTTTTGTTTTGTTCTCTTGTCTTATTAAACCTAATTTGAAAAACCTGAAGAGAAAGTCAACAAAACTTTTTTTTGGGAGGGATACACTTATAACATTATGGTTTTAAAATCAAACCTTTCAATTCTGGTAGTTAATGGCTCCTAATAGCATCTCAGATCAACTTTGGTTCTCATCCTTGATAAGACACCCACACACAAAGCACCCTTACAAAATGTGCTTTTTATCTTTTCTATAATCAAGCCATTGTCTATATTATTTTTAAGAATTAATAAGTTTATGGTCATTCACCAGACACTTTCAAATTGAACTTCAGCGCCAAATTAACTTAACAGATGGATTTTTTTACTGCTGGTTTTTTCCTACCTACCTCTAACTATAATTACTCACTAAAAATTGTCTCTATGTCTGAAAGATGTTTCATACTCCAGCACAGTTTTTTTTTTCTTTACTCTAAAAAATCCTCCAGCTGCTGAAATCTCAGTCGTCTAAGAATCACAAACCCATTCAAGAGCATCCATGACCACTCTTTGTCTTAAAAAAACCTTATAATTGAGGCACAGCAGCCATTTACTTTTTTTTCTAATGGAGAATGGCATATTTAAAGGTAAAGTATAGCTAGCAAGTATAAAAAATGTGTTTTCATAAAATTTTAATGACATCTCAGTTTTCATAAATAGAATGCAATAATCTATTTTAATAAATATTTCCAGTTCATGTGCATTTTTAAACCTAACAAGCTACAAAGCATGCTAAAATGAAATATCTGAAAAAAATTTTAGCTATATTACTTCTCATTCCTGGTAGCTAATCCAATTAATCTGTTAATGTTTAGTCTTTCAAATTTAAGAGAAAATGCTAAATCAGTTTTATATAATTTCAAAGGCTAGAAGAATTTATTTTGCTAATTTGAAGCCATAAAATAGCTAAATGTGAAAGCCATAAAACCAAATTTGTTCAAATTGTCTTTTCGTCTTTGACATTTTATATTTTCTTATTAATTAGAAGCTTTCTAATACAGAATGGATTTTGTCAGTAGTAAAACTCTCACTGAACATCAGAGGCCACCCGTATTTTATCTCTTTTCTGGAAGGCCATAGAAAGAAAACAGTGGCAAACCTGGAGAATACATAAAAGAATCATAAAATCATAGAACTATAGAATGCCTTAGATTAGAGGGGACCTTAAATGTCATCTAGTTCCAACCTGCCGCCATGACCAGGCACACCTTCCACTAAAACATCTTGTTCCTGTCCTAGCCCCAACCAACCTGGCCTTGAACACTTCTAAGGATGGGACATCCATCCAACCCTATTCTCTTTCAGTTTAAAACCATGGGAGAGACAAGGAAAAAAAGTAAACTAATCAAGTGCTTTATGCACAGATATGTAATTATTTTCTGATAATGAGTCTTTATGTTGCTCACCAGAAGTTATCTTTATTCATATTATTCCTCTAATAATTTGCCAAAGAGAGAAGATGAATATTTGGCAAATAAAGCAACCAATCTCTTCTCTGAGCCATAAAAAAGGTTTAAGTGTCCATTATACCTCTTTGTGTTACCACTTTGTCTGAATTCAAAACTACAATTTTACTTGGAAATTAGAAAGGCAAGGATAATTGAATCCTAAGTTGATAAAATATTTTCAATAATTGTCTTGTAAATATTTTATGGGTAGCCTTTACAGCAATAGTTTTCTGGGTTGGATTTTAAATGTAGATAAGTGAAGCCTGGTAAAATGAGTGTTTAAGAAGTGAATAAGTGTTACTTTTGCCTTTAAACTGTGCATCTGCTCACATCACTAAAGAGGTTTTTATAAAAAAATGAAAAGAAAATACAATGCAAAAGATCAGGGAAGATAGATCTGGATTTTCTTCTTGAGGTTATGGACTAAACCCCAGGTTTACAAAGCTGGTAGAAAACCTAGGTAAGCTGGTGTGGTTGCATGGCGTTGTGAAGCAGCAGTTCCAGGTCCAGTGGCAACACGGCTGCAGTGGCTGAGAAGGATAATGTAGCTCTGGACCAGGCTGCATTAATTCTGGTTCTCAACCCAGCTCAGAAAGAGTGGGTTCAGATGTGTTCACCCAGCCCTGTTCAAAGATACGTTCTCCAACAGACAGGTCTCAGAAGTCAACTGGAAACATGGTTTGTGCTAGGGCAGGCACATCAGAAGCAACCAAATATTACTCCTGAGTAAATCAGTTTGTACCTCTTCAGCCTTTCAGTTTGAGGATCACAAAGGAAGTGTGGCCAGCAAAGCGGGACAAGATGGAAGAAACACGGTAAGAATGGAATAAATTATCTAGAGTAATTTATGTTTAGCCAGCATCAGGAAGATGTGCTTTTCTAGTGCTAACAGCATCTGCTGCCCAACATCTGCCATTACATTAATCAATCCAAGCATTCCTGCAAAATAGGGACCCAGAGGCATTTCTCCATATAGAGATGCTGAGAAATGAGGAAAACTTCTGAGGGACCACCCCAAATTCTTGCCCAAGTGCCTTCGCAGGACTCAAACTTCCCATGCACTTGAATTAAAAGTTTTGAAGTGTTGTTATCATATTAATTAATTATTGTTCTTTATGTATGAGCAAGGCTTAGAGAAAACAAAACTTTTCACATTAATTCAGCTGAGTCAGACACTTAACATGGAAATTTCAGGCCAGATGTTTGTTTGGCGAAACAGAAGGAGAAACCTGTGCAAGAGTCACCTTGATGTATCTTTAGCTGCATTTTACATGCCAGTTTGCTCAGTGCTTCAGTTGCAAGAGTGTTTGAAATGGTGGGGGCAGCAGTCTGTTTGGTTGTGTTTTGTGGGGTAAGTCTGCTATGTTGAAAGGACAAATATAGGAGCAGTAGAGATGTGAAGAGATTACAAGAGTGATGCAGAATGGTTGAAATAATGCAGCAGTTCTGGATAAAAACAAATACAAAACTAGGAAGAATACTGAGAAAGAACAGCAAGCACACAAGAGTATCTAAAATGCTCCTGATAATTCTGAAAGTAGTGGCAGAGTGACATTTCTGTTTACTGGAGGAGCTATGAGCAGAGAAAAGCTAATGTACCTGACCAGGAAAAACACAAAGCTGCCTACCTTCACCACCAGACTGGGAAAAAAAGATGTAGTTCAAATTCATATCTGCAGAAGCAAGGTCTATTGGTAAGACTTCATATGCCTCCTGTTGTGTTTCCCCACTGCTGCTGTGCTTCATTCAAACATCCAGAGCTTATATAGATTTGAATAAAAATCCTACTGCAGAAAACATCATTATTATGTACCATGGGACTCTGGAAATCCACATACCAATCTACTTAAAACATTGTTGTTAAATTCAGCTTTTAGAAAAAACCTTCAATACTTTCTACCCCATGCCAATTTTGCAAAAGCAGCTATGTTACTATTGCTTTTTCTAGATAATGTGCTATTTCTTCTTTTCTTGACAGGCATACAAATGAACTTAATTCAGTATTCTAGCTAAGAAAAATAACAAGATTTGAAAAGTAAAAGGTTCTGTTCTTCAAGTTTACTTTCCAGTGGGAAAACACAGGCATCTCTGACAATGTGTGGCTCACTTCTAAACATATTAATAGACATGGCATTTTTTACATCGAGTTTGATAAGTTAGCACAGGGTTTGATAAGTTAGCACAATTTTTTCTGTGTCAAGACAGGTGTTTTTGGTGAATATATATATTAAATGTTCAGACACACGCCAGTAGCCAATAAGGTGCAAAGAGACCCTCCCTTCCATTGACTTCTCTGACATCAGTAAGGACAAATACACTTTTCTCTGCAAGAGAATGGTTTTGCTGGGTCATTTGTAAATAAGTAAAAATTAGTTTTTAAATTGTTGTGGGAGGAGCAAAAAATGAACTCAATAACTCAGTACATGTAGCCTACACAAACCTAATTCTCTTGATCTAAACAGATCAGTGGCTTCTTGCTGTTTTACTGAACTAGGTTTGGAGCAAGACCCGCAACTATCCTTTCAAGTCAGTAGAGCTGGCCTACCCTTTCACTGAAACAACATGCTACTACTCATAAAGGGCATGACAGTTGCAATAGGAAAAGCTGCCCTGGCCCCAGTATAATAATGAATTACAAAGCATAACCATTGTAACCTGTAGTCTATTCTGAAGCAGGCATCCCACACTGGTTTGGACCAAAAATTCTACCCTGAAGTGTAAATGTGTGGGAAAAGCGCAAGTTTCAACAAAGCTGAATTATCTGATGAAAAATATTCTGTGTGACTCTCCTTCTGCTCTGGTCCTGGGAATATGTAAAATCTATATAGCCCAAGACATTTAAATACTTTGGCAAGGGTCATGCATCAAGAAGATGTTTACATAAGTCTTTACAATCTTTGCTTTTAATTCCATTAGCAGATAATTTCTGAGAAAACTGAACAGGGACAATGACCCAAAACAAGGAGCATTTTTTTTTATCACAAAATGAATAATTTCTTATTGATGCTGAAAATGCAAGGCTTTCTTTTTCCCCTTTTTTTCCTAATTTTTTATTTTTCTTATGAAATATCTTGTGATTTAAAATGGAGCAGCAAGGAAGCAGAACTTCCCACAGATTATTTAAAACATTATTTGGAAGACAGCAAGAAGGTAAATGAACACTGAATGTCAATACATATTTTGAATGCAATCAGAAAATATTCTGGGAGTTGTGGCTGTGTCTGATCTCATCAATGTGTGTTTACATAAAGTCACACACAGAATAGAAACCAAGCTTGCTGGGCACAGTGGAATAAAGGCAGGATTTCTCAGTTCCTTTCACATGTAATGTATAAATTTATTGCATCTATTACAAGTCAGGCTCTATCCTGAAGGCAGAAAACTAAATGGAAATTTTTAAAAATTATTTTAAAGTTTGCTAGTGGCACTCTGTCACATATTTTATTTCGTCTATGGATTGCACTGGTATAGGTAGATATTTGATTTAACAATGTAAAACCAGAATAAGTAAGTTTTAACCCCAGTAGGTTCAACTATTCTTAGGAACAATTACTTACTGGGAACACCGTGTACCCTTAATAGTAAGTTCAGATTTCTGCTAGTTGATTAAAATAAAATTATCCTTTGGAGTCTATATAAGAAAAATAAATATTATCACAAATATGGACCTACGTCAGTGACGTTTTATGGACTTCAGGTTCATTGTTATTTGTTCACCACATATAATGCTACGGGAAACAAATATGATTTGTGGTTCTGAGGTGTCTTTAGGTGTCTTTGGCACTGCACCTGCTCAGCTAGCTGTCACCTCCCACAGGCTGGTGTGCCACTGGAGATCTGCAGGAGCTGGCAGGGAGATGAGCTCAGAAATCCTGAAGCTGTTCACCTTTAGTTGAAGAGATCAGTGTTTCTGTTAAGGAAGCAATTTAGAGGTGATGTGACAAAGCCATTAATTAGAGTACCCTTCAGATACCCTAGAGAACGGATACTTACCTGTTTATCATCTAGCAATAAAAGTTAGATGATAACTAAACTTCCTCCTACTTGTAAATTAAGAATCAACTGAATATCAAAATAATATCTTCAGTATTATTCATGCTTTAATCCTTCTGAATGTTGCCTCACTGAACACTAATTCCTACCTCTCTTCTAGGAACTATTAGTCCATGTTACTCTGCTCCACCCAGTCCATAGTCTGTTATGCAAATTTCTTCTCAAAAATATCAAACAGATTATAAAGTTACATTTAAATGGTGATAGTTCCTTGCTGTTCAGGAGTATCTAGGTATGGGATAAAATGTCAAGTTTATGCACACAAAATATAGACTTTATTTTCTGAAGTTATTAATCTATAGATACTCTGTAAAAGAAATAGTTAGTCCCTGTTGAAATAGTTAGAGCATATGCCACAAGCATATGCACTAAAGGCTGCTTTCTTGACAGATATTTTAAGTCTTATGCAACAGGAGAATGCTGAGTGACCTGACTTCCTATTGTTGTTTTTTTTATTTTCGTGCTTATGTATTTAAATCCAGTCTGAATTGTAGAGGACTAGAAGAAAGAAGCTGCTGTGCAGGTTGGAAAGCTTGTGATTCATTTCATATGTGATTGATTTTCACATTTTTAGGTAGTTTCTTACCTACAAATTGTGCTGAGACTGACAAGTTCTGCATCTGCTGGAGTGACATTTTAAATCTCATTTGGGAGATGCCTTGCTCATTTCTGCTGTGTTATGTCATGCTCTTACAATGTGCATTTGGGGTTTTTAGTAAACACTGTTTTCCTAGGAGCTATGGAATGATCCTTTAGTTGTGAATTATGCACCTGCTGGCATCATATTAAGGCCGAAAAGCTATGCTCCTGCTTTCTCTTACTCATAAAATATTCAGATTCAATTAAATTACAACAGAGATCAAGGTGAAAAGGAGTATCTGTGTGTTACTGCAGCTCAAGGGTAATGGTAATTGTCACCTTTAAATTACACAGCATAAGACAGTGATATTTCATTTTAAAAATAATGGGATTTCTACAACATTCGTCATGAGATTTGAGGTTGCTTCTGTTTTGTGTTGTTTTCTTTTACTGAAATGCAAAACATTTGGTCTAAAATGCACACACCAATGTGTCAGATGAAGATTTACAGATGATGATTGAAAAGGAAAAGTGTTTCACAATAAACTGACACATCTGCCATGAGTCAATATTTACTTACAGGCAGCTTTTGACGTCTTATAGAAATGTAGATTATTGTTCTTCCTCTACATTCTTTTTGACTGAAATCAATATTGAAAAAATAAAAGGAGAGAAATTGCAGTTGGCTAAACTCTTTCAAGACATTGTTGCACTGGTTCTAGGTAGGAGTAAAGGAAATTATGACATTTTACTATTTGTTTCAATATTGATTTCTCTAGGGTACATCTGTTCTTTCTATGGTCAGTTTTAAGCTGTCAGTAAGACATTGTCCCCATGGCTGCATTTGATTGCTTTGCGTGTACAGCTGGGCTTGTTCAAACTATGTTGGCATGTACTACATATCTGGAGAAATTAGATTTTGCCTTTGAATTAACCAAAAAAATTGTTCTACTCCTCATTCTATAATCTATGTTTTCAATAGGTAGAACCATTTATTCTGCAACAAGTGTAAAATCTACTTTCAACACAAACTGCATGAGTAATTGCATTACATCAGATTTTAGTAATGAAAAAAGTCAGTTTTGAATCTCAATTGTAATTTTGTCTCTTTTTTTTTGTTTAGAAAATGTGTTCAAGTTAAAACAAAAAGAAAACAATGATAATAACATATCTTGGTAGAATATATTTAAACATTCTGCTTTTTAAAGAGGGATATTTTTCCTCTTTCTCAGAACAGGATACTTGACATAATGAGTCTGGATGCTTAAATTGTCCTAGATTGGCCTAAAGTCTAGAGTTATCTCCTCTGCTCAAGCTATCCCTGCTGGGCAGGGTAGAGTATTAGAGAATGTAATAACAGATTTTTTGAAAAGCAAGTTTGCTGAATACTCACTCCTGGTTGCACTTCCTGAGAATATTTTTTAAAAATTCAAGGCAAAACAATCAATAACTTCAATAAAAACTATAAGAATACATTTACTTGAAATATCTTTGAAATTAATGTGTATAAGACACACAGAGTTCTGAAAATTGGAATATGTTAACCAGATTTGGGATACGTCATGATTTTGTATGCCCCACTACAAGCCTGTGAAACTTCCCTAAAACCCTCTTTGAACTTCAATATATTCCATCTCTCTTAAAGCAAATGTCTCCCCTGTCTGCACTCTCATATTTTCATAAAACTTGTAGCGAGAAAAGCTGAGGTTTTTTGCATCTTTTGTTAATCTGATTGTTGTCCAATGGATTAAAGACAAGAGAGGATATAGACCAGCAGACTAACAAACAAACTGAGATTGGACATTTTCTGCATGAAAATGCAGATAAATGCAGATAAAACATGCAGCTGGCTTACAAAGGGCATAATTCTCTTACTAAGGAGAAAAAAACAGTGCAATAAGATTTTGTACTCTGAAAACATCAGAAAAGAAATTGTGTGTGAAGTTGTGAATGCACTCTGGAGAAAAGTGCAGGTAGCATGTGGAGAAGCAAAAGCAGAATAGAAATGCACACACTTTAATGCAGTGATTGTACTTTTAAAATTTCCAGACATTGATTTGCAATAGATCCCATTCCAAAGGATTAAATGTATTGGCTTACTTGAGAAAACCCAATTTAGCCTAAGGAAAAGTGGGTCACAGATTACTGCTTTTCCAGAAATGACTTTGAAGAATTTTAATGTAAGAGCAGACAGGAGATGACTGAGTAGCCATCATAAAATACCTTAAAGTTTTGAACTTGGTATAAGAACATCTGAACAAGCTTAATGCACTGAGTACTGTTGGTGTAATAAAAAAAAAGTCAGGAACATTGGATTGTATTGCTAGAGGGCACACAGTATAAATCAAAGCACTTGATACCATATCCATGTAAGCTATAAATTGAACATTACTTAGAATGGTGTATATAGTTCTGTCACTATATTTTAGCAAGGGTATAACTGTGCCTGACGAGAGGATGTATTTTATATTAACCTGTAGACTAAAGTCATGTGCTGAAGATTTATGTAATAATTAGAATGGCAGGGAAAAACCCAAGCTTTACTAAGATTCATTAATTAAAGACTTCATTTATTGGCTACTCTTACACACAAGCTGTTGACAGCAACTCTGAACCCTACTGCAAGTTAAATTTGCACTTTTTTTTTTTAAATATGAAGACTCCAAGTCTATTATTTACCAGACCATATTAAAAGACAGAATTCAGACTCTCAGCAGTCATCAGCTTTATGACTCATGCCTTGAAGGAGGTAGCCCAGCCCAGTAAAATCCAGCACTGCAGTCCAGGGAATGGGTATGATCACAGATCCAGTGAGAGATCCAAACCTATGGATGTGTGGCAAAGTACCTTACAGGGTATTTCAGGACAGTGTGCAAATGATAGAATGGGATAATTTTACAATGCAGTCACCTATACTTCCTAGGGAAGTAGAATTAAATAGATTTGTTATAACTTGAAGGCAAAAGAGTTAGTCTTGTTTTCAACTTGGAAAGAAAGTCTTCAAATAGGGTGTGAGGAAATACTACATTCACTGTTTTGGGGAGAAAGCTTCTATATATATGAGAAAAAAGAACTGGCTTTTTACTCTCCCTTGCCAATGAACATCAAGATGTTTTGATGTCTTCTGTTTATTATATTTTTGCTCTGGGAATTTGAAGTTGAAATTCACTTCAATATTATCTTATTTTTGAAACAAATTGTTTCGTTCCCTGATCCATCAAGTAAAGCACACAGCACTGGATTAATTTAGATTAGGAGAAACAACAAGGAAAAAAAAAAAACCAAGAGAAATCTTCAATGAGACAACAGCAGGAGTGCCTTTTCTCTAGGGATTATAGCATTGTTTCCAATCAAAGTAGCACGATAACTTTATCTGGAAGGGAAGTTCTGAAATTTAAGGGTGCAATACGTAAACAAATAAGTGTCATTTTACAACAAACGTGAACTGCACATTTACATTTATCATTTTTTTGTTCTTGGCTTGAGTTACAGTGAATTAACTGCTCCACATTATCCATCTTTATATTTTTTTTTTTTACTCTTGAAAATAATTTAATAATGCATGTAGTAGGAGAAGTGCATAGATTTGTAGATTTTGTAGAGATATAGAAAAAGGATAATAGCTTATATTACATCCCAGTGACACTGATAATGACCTTTTTTCCCTTAAATCTGTTGCTTTCAATCTAGTTCTTAACAGTTTAACATATGGCTTTCCTATTGTGGGTCTTCTACTTTTAAGCGGAAGACCATTTTCAAGTGTCTCCTGTCTTCCTTTAGTCATGGCAACAGGGAAAATAACTGTTTCTACATGCCTTTTGAGACATAACTAAGTGGTATGAAAAAAAGTGTTAAAGTAAATCTTAGAATCATATGGGAAGCAGGCACACACTGTAGAGTATCTTTTTCCTTTTCTATAGGTTCTTTCACCAAGATATAGTTTTATTATATTCCTGCAGTATTACTGCTATTCTCAACTGACATCAAATCTATACTCATAGGAACTTAGCAAATACTACCATAAAAGACAAGTTCCTATGGCACAGGTATCTTACATGTACATGTACATGTACAATATTGTGACTTTGCACAAAAGGCTTGCTGCAGCCTTCTAAAGGACATGGATCTATGATCCTGTTTTCAGTGTGATATTTTAGATGACTGAAATATTCATGTAAGGCATTAAAAAGGGTCCCCAAAATGTGAGTACCAGGTTTTTCTGACCTTGAATTTGTTAATTTCAATTTTTATGAGACTAATGATTCAGGGTAGATGTTTGGCTCAGCAGTTATGCTTAAAATGCTTAAAATAATTAAAATAGACAGCAGATATATGCAAATATATTGTTTTTCGAGCAGAAAAGTTCTTACAGTACAGCAATGAGGAAAAGAGTCTGATGGTTAAGCAGAAATCCTGAATAACTGAAAATAATTACCTTGCTCACAATAATAATGTTTGCTGTATTATGTGCTCTTGATTTCAGCTTTCATTGAAAATTTTGAATCAGTGTCATATAACAGTAACACTTGCACATTTCTATTGGTTTGTAGTAAATTTTTAGTGACCTTAAAAAAAGAAATGCATTTGTGCAATGCATTGTAATCATGGTGTGGAATGTATAAATGTACTATATGTGTCTGGTTTTTTTCATAAGTCTCACCTACTTGTAACAATTAAGGTCTTTGAAAAGCTGCAGAGAATCTGAGAACTAGACACAATACACTTGCAATCTAATTGTGAAACAAATAATAGTACCTTATTTTCTAGGGATATTTTGAAAGAATTCTTACTCTTCCTCTTGTCTTTTTGCAGCCATCTCCTACAGTGTCCAGCACTGAACTGAGGTTAGTATTTAACTGCCTGGTATGTAGAGTTTGAAAATAGCAGCATCTAAACCATTCATGAAGCTGTAGTCTACACTGCATAAACTGGCATTAACCATTAAGCAGCAACAACCATAATTAAGGGTTTTTTCGTAATATTTTTATTTTTTTTAAATAAAGGAATTAAATTTTTATCAAATAAAATAACCACATCTGAATTAGAATTTATAATTTTTTTCAGTTACTGTAACAAAAAAAAACACTATGAAATATCTTTTACCCTTATTGTTTTCACCAAAAAACCCAAACAAAAAAAAACCACAAGAAAACCCCCAAAAAACCCCCAACCAAACAGCAAAAACAAAACAAGTCCACCAACCCCAAAAAACTACAGATGCCTCACTTCCCACTTTAAGGAAAAATCAATAAATGTGAATCTGAGATGAAGGATGAACAACTTAATTTCCAGTGTAAGCTACTAAAAATAAGTGTTTCATGATCAAAATGTCGTGTCTGCTGTAATCTTACATTAATTCAATCATATAATCACCTCATCAAGGTTACTGTAAGGCCCAAAATGTTCTATGTACTATATAGCTTGATAAGGTTTTTGGAGCCAAGATGATCAGTGATTCCTTGTTGGTCTAGGAAGTTCTATGGCTTGTATCATGCAGAAGTTTAGATTATTATAATGATTGCTTAAAGACTATGACTGACAAAATTATGATACACTCTTCAGTGTCTCAGTGAAACTATTGCAGAATTCTTCAGCTTTTCATAGAATCAGCAGATAGCATGTGTCTTCAATCAGTAATATCTGATACCTTACATCGGACAGCAAAATACTGCACAATAGTTTGTGAATATTCACTTGCCATTTCTCAGAAAACACATATTCCAAAGCACAGAAATATTATACTGTGATTCAAGTCTATTCTTCATGAGGATTTTCTGTGTTTCTTCAGTGAGTGTCTGATGCCATTTCTTTATTGTAGTCTTTTTAAAGACTCCCTTTATGACTTTTTCAATTACATGTGGTCTTCAATCCTTAAATCTTGTTACCATATTTATTGAAAGAAATCAAATACAAACAATTAGAAATAGAAGTAAACTGTGAGGTTACTGCTCTATCTGTAAATTCAGTTCTCCAAACAACCATCATTCAAACTCATAAGACTATTTCTGATCCAAATTCTACCAACTGGCCCCTTCATGTCTAACAGTGCATTTGGGAAAATTTAATTTTTATGAAAGCTTCATTTTCTTTCTTATAAAAAGCCTCTGAGACACATAAAAGGCATCTGAGAGACGCTATAAACATGATTACTCAAGAGAGCCAGGTACTTACAGCATACATATAATGAAATATCCACCTCTCTTGAGTAATTGCGTATGTATATCAAAATGTTTACTGGTAATTGGGAAGCCTGACCCACCACCTCCCCAAGTAGGGGTTTTGTTTGGTACATGATGAAGTTACCTCAAAAAAAATGATTGCCAAGGATTACACAGAATATTCTTTCATCATCATACATTGCAGAAGCGGGATGGAGGAAAAACACAAAAGAGGAGAGATGAAAGGAGAATTGCAAAGGAAGCCAGACTTCTAAAAGGAGCCCTGTGATCTCTCTTTCTATCAAATGGATGTCTTCCCCCCTGACTAGCTCAATGTTATATTAAGTAACAGCTATGTGGCATTTACTACATCCACTATGCAGAGAAAGGCAAAGAAAGCACTGTAGTACCCATTAGGATGAATCAGCTTATCAAATAAAAAAAAACTCCAATTTTCATCTACAACTTGAAGGAAATCAAACTTTTTTGAGGACTAGATATACACGCACAGTTGTGTCTGCATGTATATATACATATATCTATATACATATGTATACATATACAAATATAATGTGTCTAAAAACTCTGTGAAGGTTAATGTCACAGGTTTTTTATGCTTATCTCCACTAGTGTCCATTTTCTTTTAATCTGACTAGGACAGAGATGTCTTCAGTCAATAATCTCATTCATCACAATTGACAATGGTAACAGCAGTTTGATGGGAACATTTAAGTCATAAAAGGATGCCTTCAAGCACTCCCAACACCTTCTGGGTTATTTTCACAAAAAAACCTCATCAGTATTAATGTAGCATTACATATAGATGTCTTTGACAGATAACAGTAACAAAAAATGGCCTGAAGGTTTGTCCCTACTCTTGCAGTTTCTTGCCTCCCATACTTTACCTGTTCACATCGGACAGAGGTGGGCTTTGGCTAGGCACCTTAGACAGTGAGTGTGATGGGACCACACCATTCCAAGATGAAGACAAGGCTGTGGCACAGTTGTGTGACTTTTCTCCCTTCCTTGTGACATCAGGAAAGATTCACAAGCAGCTGCTTATCCTTGAGTCCTTCTCCTCCCCATTTCAGAAAAAGCAAGGTATATTAGTCACTATTGCTCAGTTTCCTCAGGGTGCAATATTTGTATACCTATGAATCTGAAGTTTCTCTTGTATAATTACTTTTTGCCTGCCATTTTAGTAGCCTTTCTGCTGTGGCTGGTGGGATACGACTGTCAGTGTCACACAGAATACCCATTTGACAGTGATGTGAATCATTTGTCTTTTATGGCATGATCCTTGACAGTGATTTTAGCTACAAATCCTTCCACAACACTTACAGTCCATCGAGATCAAAGAGAGCATGAGAGAAACAACTGACTCATAGCTAGCAATGAGAAATTAAGATCTCTTTTAGCCTACCATTCTCTGCATTTTACTTCTCTATAGTTTTATATTGCTGTATGTCAGGGTAAAGCCAAGTTGCTTTCCAGTTAAAATAAGCTGTTGCAGAACAGTTCCCAGGAACTGTTTCTCTTACCTCTGTGCTGTTCCGTATGAAGGGCTAGAATGTGGACTTGAGCTTTACTAAGTGATTATTATTACTGTTTGTGAACAGACCACCAAACTCCATGTCAGTCTTTCCAGCTTGCACTCCACAGACAGCATTTGGACACATTTCAAAGACTGCACAAATCAGGACTGTTCCAAATAAGCAGCCACCCTCTTTTGGTGGGGAAGTTAGTTTTTCAGTGTATCAAGGTGGAGCTGCATTTCACACTTCCCTTCAGGACCAAAGAATGGACTGTTGCTCTTTTCCTTTGGTCCACTTGTCTTCTGGAGTGTCGTGTATTTCTTCTTCAATCAGAAGGCAACACTCAGTGCCCACAACATAAGAGGAAAATCTTCATTGCTATTCAATATCCATCCTTAGATGTCCCCTCAGACATTACTGAGCTTTTTCATCTGCTCAGTTCCTTCCTGTGGTCATGCACAATGCACTACACCTGAGTTACTCTGATCCTTTTCTCCTGACCCATAAAAAAGAGGTTTTCTATGCTGAGCAATTGCATCATCCTCTTCAGTGTATTCAGTCTTCAGGCCTGCAAGGAGAAGGACCCATATTTTTCTAGCACATAGCTTTCTTCTCATTTGTAATAAATTTAAAGTAATTAGGTGGTTTGAATTATCTCAATTTTTTTTTCTTTTGTTGCAAAAATATACATGTATGTTAGTAAAAAGCTCCTGGCTTATGGCCATGAATAAAAGTTTCTCTCCCTGTCTCTCTCTCTCCCTCTCCAGGCACTGATGCATAAATCCAATTATCTTTCATTCAGTCCTTCACTTGACTTTTCCTCATCTCATTTCTAAAGATCCCAGCTGTGCTAGTTTATTGTATATGCATCCAGCATCAGAACTAGTAAGCCTTTTACAAACTGCTGGAACACCTGCAAATTTACTGTTGTGTAAGCCTCAACTGGTTAACTTACCTAGTGTCAATAAAAACTCCTTGGATTTCATTTTCTTGAAGAATATTCACAGAAAAGACTGAGAAGTGAAACTAGAAGGATTTCCAATAATCACCAGCCCACACAAATATTTAATATTTCCTTTTTATTGTTTTTTTCTCTTCTAAGAGTACAAATAAAACAGAAAAAGAAGATATAAACTGAGGTCACAGAGTTCTTCACTGTGTAAATACAGAAGCACAGTGGTCTTTTTTTTAAAATTCTGTTAGAAGGAAGCTTAGAGCCTAATTTTTTCAAGAGATATTATATAGCAATAAGTCTAGAAGACAGAACCAACTCTGTTAACTTTAAATTTTTTTTTAACAGATGAGATAATCTTCCTACCTCATCCTCATAGATCTGGCAGTAATTTCTTCTTACTTAGTGAATAAAATTGGTGCCTTGATGAAATGAGAATTTCTTATTCTTGCAATCTCAGCAGTGCTGTCTTTAGAGTTACAGGAATGGTAAATCTCTTTCATTATATCAGTTACATTAGGTTACAGTCAAACACAGTTGAAGTCAATCTCTTGTCTTTGTAACTTTAAATCTACATATAACAGTTTTCCAGGAAAATATGTACACTATTTTCATAAAACATTAGCATAAGTTGCCAAATTAAGCTAGTTGGAAAAAAAGAGCTTAGAAACCTGTACTAGCTAGTTATTATGTATATGCATGTTTCTTGTTGGTTTTGGTTTGATTTTTGCTTTGTTTAACTGGCTTGTTTTGTTTTTTGAGAAGGGAGAGGTGTTCAGGGACATCTATTGAAGGTAAAGAATGTAAAGAATCTATTCAAGGTAAATAAAGCAAGCCAGCAAATAGCTAAAGTTAGAGGGAGGCTAGCTCGCAGTTCTGTAGCATTGTCCCCAGAGCTGTGTCAGTTCTTCGTTTGACTGAAAGAATTGAGGAGGGGGAGATGAGAGAAGGCCGAGGAGCCACAAGCACTTTCCTGTGTTTAGAAATAAATTGGTAACATTCTACACTTATAGTGATTGATAACATAACCCATCACTGGAAAAATGAAGTGTTTCTGACAGGGCACAGCCTCATGCAGGACGATAAGCACCAAGAGAGGAGACATTGCTTCCTGGAGAAAACGGTTCCTCGGGTTTGAAGGCATTTTCCTGAATAAGTAATGTTATTCCAGTGAGGCTGATGAAAAGCCAGTTGGGGCTGGAAATCCCCTTAAGGCAGTAGGAATGGTCATACTGAAGAGGACAAAGAACAAAGATGTTACCATAGGGAAAAGGCAAGGAGACTCTGGATCTGTGTGTTTTGAAAACTTGACATTGTAGCTCTTAAGCAGATTGTTTTCAAAACAAGCTTCACTGGCTACAGACCAGAGTTATTCCTCCTTTTTCTGCCATGGTAATTTAGCTTTCAGACTCATTTTAACAGCAACTTCAATTTTCTAAAAAGTTAGCATGGCAGTCTCTGCAATCATCTGGAAGCATGTGACTATTATTACTGACTGGAACACACAGCAGGATTCAAAGTTCCACAGGTTCTCCTCTTACCAATTTCCAAAGTAAGAACAAATTACCTTAGAAGCAGACAGGCAGATGTAATGAGAGATATCTGTGTTTCACAAATGATGCTGCTTTGTGGATTTTTTAAGTGAACTACTTTTCTAAGTGGACAAGCTCATTCACAGATAAAATTTCTCCTGAACAAAATTGATTATCAAAATATATAAGGACAAAAGATAAAATCATAGAGGTTCAGGTGTTATCTCAGAACAAACATTATCAGGATCCTGAACATGTATTTCTGATAGTGTATATGATTTTCTCAATTACTCTAAGTATGTTCTATTCTGACACATACAAAAATAAGTTCCAAAACATTAAAAACTCCCACGAAATTGAAATCTTGTTTTCTTTCTATGTCTATTCACAACAGTGTTCATTTTTTGATCACTTTTAAGGTCTTTTTTTTAATTAATTCAAAACATGTAACTGAAATAATCCCCCATGAAATATTGAAATTGCATTTTACTTGCCAAAAAGGCATTTCCTTATCCTCATAGATTATTTTCAATGAATATTTATCACTTTCTCTAGAGTCAGTCAATTCCCCATACATAATTTTCATACCATTCTTTATCTCAGAGAAGATGTAAAATCCTAAATTTTTCATTCAGTAGATAAGAAATTGATTTGTTTTCCTGACTGTACCCCGACATAGCACCCCTTTCTTCTGTCCTGAATTTCCACTGGTACAATTAGTCCCCCAAGGTGTACATGAGGTGTGCAATATTTAGTGAGCCTGACATGTCTAAATAAAACCTTTAACAGCATCTATTATGTTCCCCTTGGAGAAATGCAATGTTTCTGAATATTCCTTTATCAAAGGCATGTAAAAAAAGGAGAATCTATTGAAAATGTGAAGATCCACTGAAGTGGTTTGGCTATTACTACCTGTTACTGCTTCTATTTTTACCTACACGTTACTAATCTCCATAATCTAATGACTTTACTGTAATTTAGTTGTAGGAAGCAGAAACACTATAGAACAGTTTCAATTGAGAATAAAATTACTCCTGTAGGAACAACTCATGAATCCATGTTTGTACAATATCAGATTTAATAAACTATGTGGAACTGAATTCTAGGTTTATTGCTTGAATAGAAAAATCTGTTGAAGTGATGACAAAACAAAGCAGGTATTCCATGGACCTTTACTTCCTGATGAATTTTCTGTAGCTGTAATTTTGACTTCCAGTCTATTACTAAGGGTTGACATATGAGAAACAGTGTCCAATTCCATATTTGCAATTGATTGTGGACCCCAAAATTGTATTCATGTATTTAATTACTGCTGTAAATCAACTGACGAGAAATTCTGATGCTGTCATTTTCATTCATAATTAAGGACACTGACCTTTCCCACTCACAATTTATTTATGCATAAAAACTAAAAATAAGATATGTTCATTTTTTAAGTTTTATTGTTTTTATTATTCTGACCTATGGATTCTAGACATAGACTCCAGAAAAAGAAGACAAGATTTAAGGCTTAACATTTTTTTGTAATAGGCTATATCACTAAAACAGAGTGAATACTCCTTATGGACACACTATTGTGAGGAAATTCAGATCATCATCATCATCATCATTTTTTAAATATACCTTAGTCACTGTGTATTGGGTTTCTATGGACAGCTTTTCATAGCAGGGGGCCATAGAAGTATCTTCTGTGAGAAAGTGCCAGAAGCTTCCTCCTGCCAGTATCAGGTGGCTCCAAGACAGAGGTGCCACTGACCAAGGCTGGGCCCATCAGAAATTGTGGCAATGCCTCTGCGATTACTTATTTCAGAAGGAGAAAAAAAAACCAAAGAAGCAGGTAGACGTCTGAGAGGAGGCATCCTGTGAACCTGTGGGAATCCCATGCTGGACCTGGCTCCTGGCAGGGACCTGCAGACCTGTGCAGAGAGGAGCCCATGATGGAGCAGGTTTCCTGGTAGGACTTGTGACCCTGTGGGGGACCCAGGCTGGAGCAGCTATGCCTGAAGGAAAGCACCCTGTGGAAGAGAGAACCATGCTGGAGCAGTCTGTGGAGAACTGCTGCTGTGGGACAGACTCATGCTGGAGAAGTTCATGAGGACTGTCTCCTGTGGGAGGGATCCCATGCTGGAGCAGAGGAAAGAGCCCTCTCCCTCAGCAGTGGGAGAAGCAACATGTGATGAACTGACCATAACCCCCACTCCCAGTGGGGCAGGAGGTAGAGATGGGAGGGAAGGAGGAGTAGGGGGAAAGTGCTTTTAAGGTCTTACTTTACTTCTCATTATCCTGCTCTGATATTGTTAGCAATACATTCAAAAAATAGCTTAAATTCTATCCTGTTTCACTTGTGTTGGTATCTGATGAGTGATCTCTCCCTGTCCTTGTCTCAACCCATGAAACGTTTGTTGTCTTTTCTCTCCCCTCTCCAGCTGCAGAGGGGAGTAATAGAAAGGCTTTGGTGGGTGCCTGGTATCCAGCCACGTTCAACCTACCACACACTGAAATAACATGTGAATGTCAAGTGATAATGAGAATATGGATAGGATAGGTTCTTATACCCCTCTTGTATCACAGATGCTTCTTATGTCAAAGAAACTGAACTATATGTGTTTCTTTATGCTAAAAATATCTTAGATTGCCCCATTATTTCACATTATTACTGACCATTGACTGTTTTCTTTTAAATTATTCTTACATAGACATGATTAAAACTCAAGTTTTTCTATGGATGTTGGAACCTGCCATATCTGTTATTTCTATGAATTTGGAAAGCAGCCACACATAGGACTATTATCAGTAAGAACTTCTATAATTTTGAAAAGGTTGGGTATTTTTGGCAAAAAACTTGAGACAAACTCTTTCTATTCAAGTAAGTAATTTCATGTGACTCTTTATGTGAACTACGAAGTGAAGGAAGCTTGCTTAATATTGGCAATCTATAATTAAACATTTGAGCTTTCTAGGTGTTTGCATTTTATTTACAGTCTAAGGAGAATCAAACATCTCCAGATGCTGAATCACCTTCAGTATCTCAGACACATATTTTTGAATGAAACTAATTACTCTCTGAAATCCACAGCCTTAGTGGGTTCAGATGCCTAACATATGAATAAATCAATGAGACCTGGGAACTTAGATACATTTCAGGATCTAGATCTTGAAAGCCTTTCACTGCTAAGAAGCTGGTAAGATCAAAATATTTTATGTAGATCCTTTGAGAACACAGTCCTGTATCATGATAGTAAAGCAGCCAGAATTCTAAACAGTAACTGAAATAGGTGAAATGCAATGATTATAAACAAACACACAGCCAACCTAGAGATTTTGTTTCCCTCATGTTGTATACAATCTTAAAAAGACTAGCACGCCTGAATACCTGCCTAAAGTTTTAGAGGTATAATAGCCCAGTAAAATATTTACTAAAAAACCATAGCTTTAGAACTGTGACTCTTAATTGCTCTTTTTAAAATAATTTGAAGGAGAAATTTTTACATTGAAATATTTGGGATGCAGAATTTTTTCC
This sequence comes from Onychostruthus taczanowskii, assembly GCF_017590055.1. Taxonomy (NCBI): domain Eukaryota; kingdom Metazoa; phylum Chordata; class Aves; order Passeriformes; family Passeridae; genus Onychostruthus; species Onychostruthus taczanowskii. The sequence goes on along the minus strand of NW_024503568.1, from coordinate 4,974,447 downwards.
AGATATCACCAATGAAAATTAGAGACAAAAATAATAACAATTTTAGAATGTAATGTTCAACAACTACTGGGAAAATTACTTAAATTTCTTCTAAACAGTGGGAAAAATATGTTAGCCTCAGGTATGTACATGCATGCAAAGTCATCTTTGAAAACACTTGAGTGTAGAGTCCTTTTAAAGGATACACGGGAGCAAATTGTCCGTATGCAGACAACCCTTCACCTCCATGTTTGGTCATCTGCCAAAGCAAACCTTATCTAAAAATTTGTTTTGTAGGGGGAATTCAGAGTCTGTTAAGGAAAAATTAACTGAATGGGTGTAAGTCCCCATCTAAAGAGAAAAATGAACTGAATGTGTGTAAGTCCCCATCTGAACACAAATGGAGTGTGAAAGTGTATCCCACTCAAGGGTCTGATCATTTAGCTACAGGCTGTTATAGATTGTTTTTTCCTATTACACTCTTCCTTAATTTTCTGGTGCAACTCAGTTTGTCTTTCCCTCATGAGTACAGCACTGTGTTGTAGCCTTCAAAAAATTTTCCGGGCACACCACAACTCCTTCCATCATACTTGGACTAGGTTTCAGACAGCTCTTTTTCATACAGGTATTGAACGTGCTGAAGAGCCCACAGAGCTGCATAAGGGTGCTGTCTGCAGATAGCAAAAAATAAATCTGGTTGTTAGCTTCACAGAGCTGAAACTGGAGTCCATGTTAATTTTTATAATCTTCCCAATTTTATTATACAGAGGACTCCACAGGTAAGTAAGATCAAGGTAAAGGATTAATTGCCTGGTGGGTCCTTTGAGATGTGTTTGAGGAGAGATGCCAGTATTTATTCAAATCTTTCCGCTCTGGGAACATGTTTAACAGTGTATTTTATTAAGTGTGTATATTTGAGGCTTTCTTGATACATGCAGTCTCAGATTTGGTACACCTAGAGAGTTCTCTGTTGAAGTAAAAAAAAATTATATCATTGCCAGAAATATAAAGCAGTGGATCAGTCTCCAGACCCTATGTCTAGGATTTCAAATACTTGAAAAATATCAAAGCATAGTAGTGTAGACATTTGTCCACTGGCAACAGAACAGAAGAAAAATGTTCATAAATCAAACAATTTTTTCTTCAAAGATAAAATTCCGGTATTCAGACAGCTTAATATGGTTGCTCCTATCCATTCTCAGGGTCAGCTTTATTTGGGGCTGCTTTTTAGTATTGATGTAAAATGTGAACATTTTCCCCTATGGTGCTATAAATCACTCACTTTGCCTCTCCTATTAAGAACTTCAGCAGACACTAATTAACCCTCTGGAGAAAATGTTTATAAAAATAACAAGGAATTATTAGCAATGAAGCAGGTTTTTTTCCCCCAACAAAAAAAGTCAAACTGAGAGAGTGAATGCATTATTGTTAAATTGTGGAGTTAACTTGCTGGTTGGAAATTTTAATGAGCTGAGACACATGAGTAGAAAGGATTGTGGAGTTAACTTGCTGGTTGGAAATTTTAATGAGCTGAGACACATGACTAGAATTTTTGAAAGAGGCAGTGTGTGTGTCTGTCTGTGTCTGTGTGTGTGCATGCGTGTATGTCTTCCCAGATGAGAATCTCTCACTTCTGAGTAACAATTAAAGAACGTATTCCAAAACGTACACATTTTTTAAGAAATTTGGAACTTTGTTGTTTATGAAGAACCATATGATTCCTAGAAGGGGCAAGGCTTTTCAACTTTTATTCAAAAAAACATAGGTAGCGATGAAACACTCCTTTTAGGGATACTTTTTTAACAGGGGGAACTTAATTTGTGCAGGGGCTCCACCATCCTATCAGTAGCTCTGACTCAACAGAGTTTTATGATGGCTTAGGGACTTGTTGAAATATCTTTCATTTTTCCTGCCAAGAATAAATACATATATCTTGATTAGTGTCCTTAATTTCTCTTTTTCTTCACCAAATAATTTCTTTGTATAAAAACTGCTTATGACTTTGATAAATGGAAATTTTTCATACATAAAGTTTCAAGACTGAGTCTTTAATAAATCTTTTTCAGTTCCATAAAATAGAAAATATTTAGACTATGAAGATTTTCAGATTTGCTTTCTGCTGCCTCCAAAACAAATGTATCAGCCTTTACACTTCTTCTTATTAGTTCTCAATTTACTGTTTTCCACTTATAGTACTTCCTGCTTCCCGTTGTGCTTTCCTTACAAGAAAAAAAAGAAATATTATAAGGTTATAATAATATAACATCTCCAATCAATTAAAATTGGAACACATAATTTTTGAAAGTTATATGAATTAAATATATTTTAGCATTTCAATCCCTTGCATGTGATAGGTGTTCCTTACCAAAAGGGATAAAATTTCATCTTGTTCTTCTTTTCTAGCACTGAATGAGAAAACCCTTAGATGTTTTGCAGTACTAAAAACTTAACTCTAGTGTTTATTTTGCATCACTATAACAGAAAATTACCATCTGCAAATTGGGTTCTCATGCTCTTGAATTTTGAGAGAATTTGGTCCTTATTATAAGATGAATGGTTTACTCTAAATAAGATAAATATTTGATTCCTCTACACAAAACATACATAAACAAGGAGGATTATACAAATCATTTACTAAATGCTCAGGAGATCACAAACATAAATTGCTGCTTCTTACAGCCATTGCCTTCTGTTTCTTTTAACATGAACTATATCTTCAAAATTATTACAGAAGTTTTGTAGCATCCTAACTTCTTAGCTAAATCAGTGTATTTTGTGGAAGGCAATGTAAAAACATTAGCTATGTAATGTCTAAGTATCTGTTATGTCTTCAAAGAGAAGAACTCAGTATTCATCCAGTACTACATATCTTTACTACAAGCTGATAATTTTCCTAAGGCAGTGTAGAAAAGGAAAGACCAAAATGAAGAAAAAACTTTATTTCAAACATTTTTTGTAAATAAAATTAAACATATTCACAGAAAACTATGAGCAGAACAAAGTTGCATGCTATTTCTTTGAGAATAACATTTTTGTTTGAAGAGTTCTTTTGCATATTGTTTAAATATTACTTTATTTCTCATACAAAGTACTGGAAGTACTGGGCTTGCTTCTATTCAATGGGATTATAACACGCAGTGGGAGTATAACACGCAGAGCTTTAACTCCCTCATTCTCCAAATGCTAGGTAAATGTATTTGTCCTGCAGTGGAATAAATATTGTTGCTGCTGTTGACTGGTGCTGACTTGATACTTTCCTCCTGCTGAAAGAGATGTGATTGAGAAATCAGCTCTTGTAGCTATGTATATCTAAAAGTTATCTGTTATAGAGTGTACACTCTCAATGCAGCCAAAAAGACATCAAGGCACTCAGTACTATTGTGGAATAAATATATCAGCTCAGCCCTACTGCTGCCGAAAAAGGAAGACAGATAAAATCCTCCTCTGGAAACCACTGCATATCCCACCTGATTCCCCACATGTACATTTGGGAGACTAGAATATGAAGGAGTTAATGCTAGACCCAGCCTATGTTAGGAACTAATCTAATTCTAGAAAAATCTTATTTCTACATACAAAATGACAAAGAGAAATAAGGCTTAGAGAGCTGAATTTCATATGTCCATATGTGATATGAATCACAGATTCTAAAGATAACATCTCATCTCTAACTGTAAGTTTCCTCCCTGTTTATTAGTAAACAGTAGACTTCAAAGAATATTAAAGTCTGCAACAGGGCATTTCCCCCTTCACAAGAGCTTATCTGTTGCTTCTTAGCTGATGAAATAACTCAGGGCATCTTGCTCTTACATGAGCCTTGGTGAAATAATCAGGACAGTTTGCCTTGTAATGAGTTATTTCAGTGCCATGGGATTGATGTTTTCAGCTGACAGTAAATATCTTGCTGGGGAAGCAAGATGTAGAAAGATAAACTGGAATAAACTGGAATTTCTTGATTGACAGACACTTCACCTTACAAACTATAAAGCTACATCTAACTTTCACAAAGCAGAAATCTTCTGCACATTCCCTGGAGATGGTTTCTCCAGAGGTTTCTCCCCAGAGTTTAAAATGCCTGCTTTGTGGTTACTCCTTTGAGGGTTGGGTGAAAGAACTCTGTGTACACTGTTGTCATTTTGCTTACATTGACTCCTAATCTATACTATTTCCTTGCTAGCTTTGATAAAGGTACCCAAATGTCATGCACTCTTTTACATAATCCACTAGTTGTTTTTTGTTTCATACTGTATTGTAAGTAACTCTGTTTAAGATGTTTTGTCTGTTATCTCCTGTCTATTATAAGTCATTTTATAATAGACCTGATTGGCCATTCTTAGGACTTGTGAGCCAGAGCCATTCAGGTGCAGGCCACCTAACTGACTGACTCTATGATGCTGCCAGACTGAAGTTGTTGTGCTGTTTCTTGCCTTATTTGGCACAAAATCAAGAGAAAAACAGCAGGTCTTGTGGAGTTGAGTCTTTTAGATCACTTAAGCCAAACATAGATATTCTTCCTTGCCTGAAGAGAGCAAAGTGTTTGTTAGGGACAATTCTTTGTGCCTAATTTCACAAGTGTACTGGTGTCCTGGGTTGACTATATGATGCTTTTATCCCCAATCGTCTTGTCTTGTTTATACTGAATAATAAGTTTTACACCTTTAAGACTCTCTTCCAGAGAGTGAAGAGGGGAGGGAAGAAGCGCGCAGTTTGTTTTCAGACTGCACTCACTCCTCCACATTCCTGCTCCTGGACTGTGTTGTCTGCGGACGTACAGACAGCAGGACAGAGCTCCTCTTTTCCCCTTTTTTTGCTTTTAGTTAGTTTTAGCTAGCTGAGGCAAAGAAGTTCCCTGGACTGTGATTTTTTTTCCTTTTTCTTGGATCTGTTCAAGCCTGCTCTGGACTGAACACCCAGAAGAGCACCGGCAGCTCCACCTGAGGCCCCTTGGCCGGGCCTGGGCCGCGGCATTTCCAGCACCAGAGAGACTGATCAGAAACTGAGTGAGACGAGCTGCAACCTAGGGAGGGGACTGTTCTGAGTTTGTTTTTTTAGAGCAGTGAGAAGTTTTATTGTTTAATATTGTTTGAGTTCTATTGTTTAATAAACAGGTTTCTTTCCACTTTTTCTCCAAGAAGATATTTTCTCCTGAACCGGTTAAAGAGAAAGGAGCAATTGAATCTGCTTTCGTAAAGAAGCCCCTTTAGAAGTTATCTCCCAAACTTGCCCTAAACCAAGACAACTGGACAATCTCCTTGCTCTGACAGACATTTCCTTTACACATCTTCAAACATTTCCCTGTTTTCTCCTGGTTTGTTTGTTTGTTAGTTTTTTCCTGTCCTTTCTTTTTCACCTGTTCACAACTCTACTGTTTTTCTGGAAACTTATCTGCTCTTGCAAATTCACAGCTGCCTAGTTTCACTGGTGAATATGTATATCCTGTGCCTTGAATATCTCCACCAAAGCCAATACAAAAGTCATCTGAAGCAACAGCCGTATGAAGTAATGCACAGCTATGACAAAAATCAAACAATATAAGCATTTGTAGAGTAGACCACAGACCACTGAATGAAATGAAAAAAAACTCTGACCTTTGACTGTGAACTAGCAAGCTGTCATGAGTGAAACAGCCACAGGAAAAAATGCTGACTTGTTTTCCTTAATTTCTGATATAAAAGAGTTGATTTTTTTTTTCTTTTTGGCAGGATTTGTTCAGTTGGACCACTTGCAACATAGTTCCAGTCAGAACCAAAGAGAAACCAGCAGTCAGCATACATTCTTATGACATACTGAGTGGTGACCATTACAGACACTATTTATTGATACAGCCTTCATTTAACAGACCTCACAAATTAGCTGTGTGTGCCCCCACCCCTCCTGCAGGTAGTTGCTGCTGCTGGAATTATCACTCTAACCTGTTTCATCCACATTTGACCCAGAGGTCCTCTATGAATCTCCCAGCTTTATTAAAAAAAAATTTTGCTTGCTTTATTAAAAAACTTCTTAGTCTGTCTGTTTGAGGAAAAGTCACCAAATAAACAACAGGTGAAGCAGTCATTTTGCAAAAGCAGAGAAAAATAAAGCATGGTTGTTATGTTTTACTAATGCCCTTTGTTAATCACTCTTTTTAAAAAAAATTGGAATCTTATTTTTAATTGAAAAATATATTGGGTATTAAATGCTTCACATATACTGAATACAAATGAAATTTTTTTTGTATGTTTTGCTCATGCTTCTGTAGAAAAAACTTACTTCAATAATTCATAATTCATATCTTGCAACCAACTCAATTTATGGCCTTTGATTTCAAAGTTCTTCATGAATAAGCTTCCTGCAGTCAGATAATTAAAAAAAATAAAATAAAAAGTTATTGAGATCATATCAGAATCAAGTAATTCCTTGTTCTTGTTAAAGTGTAGTAACACCATATGACTATATTTATTCCTAACACATACTTCAGGTTCAGCTGCATATTCTTTAAGAAGCATACAGTCAGTAAGAAGGAAATTATTTAATTATGAAATCTCATCAGTATATGGATTTTTTTTTCCTTAATGTAACCTAAAATATCTTGACTGAAGTAACAGTGGCAAGAAAACATTTTGATTTTAAAAAAAGAACAAATATCTATTTGAACCCCGAATGAAAAATCTGATACTTTAATTGTAGAATAAAATTACTAGATATTAGTACATTATGTGCAGCTGAGTTCTCCTGTTTGAACACCAGCAACAGCAAGATTGAATGGGAATCACAGGAGAGAGAAAGGAATAAATGAAAGCTGGTACTGACCATCTGGCAGTACAATATCAGGTGACCATCAAAGGTGAGCTCTGAATCTGAGTGGGAGAGAAGGGAATAAAGTCATATTAAGTAGCTCAACTTTTTTCTTTCCCCTTACTTTATGTGCTTGCAGAATTTATCAATTCATCATCAATATGATTTTATATGAGTAACAGAAATTAGTATGTAAAATCATTATCCATTAATGTTAAAAAGACATGATAAGGATCAGTACAGTTCCATGGAAATCAGGAATTCAGGAAACCTAGTAGCTCCTTGAAATACTGTGGTAAGTATAATGCAGTAATTTTACTTGACAAAGTATAAACACTCATAAGAAAGCAAGATTTTATGCAGTTATTTCTCCTCTCACCTCATCTCAAATAAATTTTACAATATGATTAGTCTTTGACAATCCTATACCATTCAAACCTAGCTGGGTTGTTGTTACATGCATTCCTTCATTCCATTGTGTTTCCTGGAAGTGAATTAGTCCATCTTTCACTAGTGTCTTGATGATAATCCTGACCTTCTTAAGCTTCTTAAATGCAACACGGTAGAGCAGGAGTTCATTATCATTCCTTTCTGCCCTTCTCAGGGAATCTGCATTGATTCCCTTTTGCATTTGACCATACTGTTATCTTCTTTTCCTATCAAACCTTTAATCTTGGCATAATCCTTAGTTTTATACTGTCCTGGTTTCAGCTGGAATAGAGTTTATTTTCTTCTTAGCTGGTACAGTGCCATGATTTTAGAATGAGAATAATGTTGATAATGCAGTGATGTTAGTTTTTGGTAACTGAGGGCAAAGTTAGCCAGGGGCTGCTGTTCAGGAACTGCCTGGACATCAGTTGGGAATGGTGAGTGACTGCATTATGCATCAATTGTTTTGTATACTCTAACCTGATTATTTTTTAAAGTATTATTGTCTTGACTGATATTATCATTATTATTGTCATTATTTTTTTTCCTTTTCTGTTCATTAGACTGTCTTTGTCTTAACCCATGGGTTTTCTTACTTTTACTTTTCCATGACTCTCCCCCATCCCACTGGCAGCAGAGGAATGAATGAGCTGCTGTGTGTGGCCATTGAATTATGACACATGACAACAAATATTTACAGGCAATTTTCTTTCAGTAAAAAGCCTTAGATTCAAGATCAGACCACTTGATTTGACTGGATTCAGTCTGACTTGACCACTCCCTCGTATCTTCCACTTGATTTACTATAACTTCCTTTTCTCATTTCTTTCAATACTCACTTTGACTTTTCTAGCTTTTACAAAGTTCTCTTATTTTTTGTGATCTCATTTCATCACAAACAATACTCAACTTTCTTGTATTTTCAAAGCCATGCATACCTTGTGCCATCTTAGTATCTGAGCATGATTTCTTTTTCTTTTTCTTTTCTTTTTTTCTTTCTTTTCTTTTTCTTTTTCTGGTTTTCTACTATTTCCTTTCCAAAAATTTGAAATCTCCTTTAAGTTTTACAAATAGCAATCAATACCTTTACTTACAGCATCAAATTTTGTCAAAATTGAGTATTGCTGTGAATGAAATACTGAAGGGAGGGAAAATAGAGTCCAAGTAACAGAATAATCACATTCTATTTATTTGAAGTCACACAAAATTTAAAATATGTTACTTTTTTTAACCTAATTATATATGCATCATATTTTTTTTTACTTTGTTTAAACTAAATCATACTTTCTTCAGAACAAAAGACAGCAGCAATAGTTTCCTCACTCTAATGCATGAGTTTGCAGCGGGCAGCGCAAAAGGCACTCAAAGGTACAAAATTAGACTATTCAGTGTGTCCCAAATATACTACAGGCAGTAGACTTGTGTGTTAACGTGGAGATCTGAATTATTATTTCATTATTTTTTAAATTCTCTGTATTTGTATATGAATGAGTGAATAAATTGACAGAAACTAGAAAGTGTGTGACTAGTGTGACTGAATGAAGGAAGAATAATTCAATATTTGGGTTTTTAACTCTAACAGTAATTAAAAAGTGGGATTTTACACTGAGATAGTCCCAAAAGAACTTGGATTAGGACCTTTTTTTTTTGGTTTGTTTTTGGGTGGTTTTTTTTGTTTTTGTTTTTTTGTTGTTGTTGTTTTTTGGTGGTTTTTTGTATGTTTGTTTGTTTGTTTGTTTTTGTTTTGTTTTGTTTTGTTTTGGTGGATGATTCTAAGAGGAACTCAAAAAAGTAAAAAGCAAAATTTCTGTATTGGATTTGCATAGCTTGGTTTTTGGTAGCAAGTTGGGCCACAGAGGTGGCTTCTGTGAGAAGCTGCCAGAAGCTTCCACCACGTCCAGCAGAGCCAATGCCATGGACATGCTGCTGGCTGAGGCTGGGCCGATTACAGATTGTGATAATGCCTCTGTGGTAACACATTTAAGAAGAAATCAAAAGAAAAAAATTGTTGGGCAGTTTACATTACATTACAAAATTACATCCAGAGAAGAGAGTGAGAAGATTTGAGAACATGCAGACACCAAGGTGAGTGGAGAAGGAGGGGAGGAGGCGCTCCAGGAGCTGGAATTCCTCTGCAACCCTTGGTGCAGCCCGCGGAGAGGCAGCTGTGTCCCTGCAGCCCATGGAGAGCCACGGGGGATGCAGAGAACCCCAGAGCTGTGGAGGAGGAGCCCACACTGAGCGATGGTATTTAATGAGGGATCTCTCTCCCAGTCCTTATCTCAACCCATGAGCACTTCATTGTTTTCTCTCCTCTATTTATATTTTCCTCCACTCCCTGCTGTGGAGGGGACTGAGTGAGCAGCTTTTGTGGGTGCCTGGTATCTGGCCAGGGTCAACCCACTACAATTTCCCAGCATGTTCCCTTTTTGTGGATCAGCCTTTCACCTCACTTAACAAGAAAAATTACTTACAGATTTTTGACTGCAACACAGAATCATAGATTCATAGAATGGTTTGGTTTGGAGGGGATCCTAGAGACCATCTAGTTCCAAACTCCTTACCATGAGCAAGGACATTTTCCACTTGACTAGGATGTAACAAAGACCCATCTAACCTGGCCTTGACCAGGGATGGGGGATCCAGAACTTCTCTGGGCATCCTGTTCTAGTGCCTCACTATCCTCACAATAAAGAATTTCTTCCCAATACTTTATCTAATCTAATCTAATCCTACCTTCTTTCTGTTCATAACCATCACACCTTGTCCTATCTCTACCTGTCCTTCTAAAATGTCACTCTCCAGCTTTCTTGTAGATCCCCTTATTGTACTGGAAGGTGCTTTAAAGTCTTCTCTGAGCCTTCTCTCCTCCAGGCTGAATAACTCCAGCTACCTCTGTCTTTCCTTAGGGGAGAGGTGTTCTAGCCCTCTGATCATTTTCATGGCTCTCCTCTGGACCTGCTCCAACAGGTCCATGTCCGTCCTGTGTTGGGGGCTCCAAAGCTGAATGCAGTATTCCAGGTGGGGTCTCACCTGCTGGTTGAGAACCAAAGTACATCTTTGCCAAAGGTTCTTATATGACTGGAAAACATTACGGCTGTTTTTTGTGCTCCTTTCATGTCTCAGGAAAAACTGGCATCATACTGTACCTATGTAGACATTGATCCTTGTAAAGCTCTTTTCATAAACACCATGCTGAAGGCATTTTCAATGGAGTCCACAGCATGAGTAGGTATATCTCACAAATAGAAATATCTTCTCACAATATCCAGGAGTTCAAAAAAAGTAGAAAAATATTGGCGGCCACCAAATACATGCTCATAAATGTATGTACCTACTGGATAATGTCAGGGTTTTTTGCTTTTATTATTACTTTTAATAGTGATCGGTATGGATTACTTCAAAACTTTGAGCAAATAACATAATAAAATTGCACATAATAAAATTACATAACATTTTTGTGATGAAAGGTCCTTGTCACACATTGCAAAAAGACCTGTAATCTCTTCTGTAGTGTAAAAAAGGACATATTTCAGCCAGAAAAGTCTTTTTTCATAATGTACCATCTCATTTTTCCATCATTCAGAGTACAGGTATTTTTACACTACTAGTAATGGAAGATAGAAAACCTATATAAATCAGCTGCAGTCTCATCTGATCTTTGAAACACATTTCAGTAGTATTTAGAAAATTATTGGTATCTGAGACTATATTAATAATTTGGATACATACATTTATAATTCATATTTTTTGACTAATATTAAAAGTACCACTACCTGTTACAATGAGACTGGAATGATGAGGAACTTCATTTCAAGTAGGTTAATGACGGACTGCAATGTGTGTCATCATAATGTCTTAAATGCTGAGTCTGAGTCCTGTGAATTTAAAGCTTCTACTCCAAGGTTTAAGGTATGTTGCTAACAAGCAAGAGAAAGATACAGGATTATGAAAGAGAAATATTTGTACCAAGCCAACAATATTACTGCATAAATGCCAATTTCTCTGCTTCATGTACATTAAATATGTTTTCTGGAGAAGGCCATAATTAAAAACAGGAGTAATCATTTCATGAGGTGATTGATCTGTCTTCTGTCACATTTTAAAGAAACACAGTTAAAATTTGGTTTTAAACTGTATTTGAAATGGGCAGAAACACATTTCTGACCCTTTGAATATTCTTTAGATTCTCTTTCTCTCCCACTGAAATTTCTTCAGGATAAAATATAAGGCAAAATGAGGCTAGATGTAAATGCCATATACCTGTCATTGTAAAGAAGCATTTCTTTTGAAATGTTGATTGACTTTCTAATTCTCTATGGCCCACTAAACATTGGGAGGGTTGGAGATGGAAAGGGGAGAGATTGTATTAAGTTAAATAGAATCAGCTATCACTATACCTTCATTCCAAATGAAGAGCACAGGAGAAGAACTACTCCCAAAGATCTTAATAAATTTTAGTCAAGAGCAACACATTTCCAATAAAATGCTTCTTGATTTTTCTTTTGCCTAAGATGTCACTTGGCAGGACAAGACTCGTCAGGTGAGATATTTTGCTTTATTTCTAAAATTATTCTGAATAAAACAATTTAAGACATTACTAAACAGTTATATTTTCCTTCCTGTCCTTGTCCAGTGTAGATTTTTGGTCTCACACATTCAAAAATATGTGATTTTGTTGTAATATTTCCAAAACTGGAAAAAAATATTGAGGTGCAATACTACATTTGTTATCAACTTAACAGCACTGGAAATTATATAAAAAACCATTGTGTTCTAGATGTTTGAAGGACAAATGTGTAGGCTTTACTTGGTACATTTATTCATTGTGGTTCCTTCCTATTTGTGTGACATCTCTGTCTAGTTTACATTGCCTGGTAACTCCTCAGTTGTTAAGCCATCCCTGGATAGCTTAGATAATCATAGCAATCTTAATAGAGCCATCCCATTTTACTTCTATAATTTTGCTCAGAAACTGAAAATAAATCCACAACTACATCTGAAATCTTCTGGAACAGCAATAAAATTGAAAATACAAACAAGCGCAAAAAATAAGAGTATACTATTCAATACTCTTGAATAGTTGCATGTCCTCCTTATTTTCACTTTCTACCAAATAAGATTGTAAAGCTAGGATTGCTAGCTTTACAATCTTATTTGGTAGAAAGTGAAAATAAGGAGGACATGCAACTTCAAATGAAACCAATCAAAAACTGTGTTTACTAATACATAAAGTTCTGGATCTGAAATACTTGGGAACTCTTACAGTATGCTGAAAAGGTGATCCAATAGTTGAGAAGGTTATAAAGCAGAAGTTGGAGAAAAACAAAATCATTAATCACATTTTTGCAGTTGCCATGGTTTAACCCCAGCCAACCATGAAGTCCCACACAGCCACTGTCTCACTCCCCTACCAGCACAATTGGACAGAGAATGGGAAGGGGAAAAGGTAGAAAACTTGTAGGTTGACATAAATACAGTTTAGTAGTGAAATCAAAAGCCATGTATGCAAAAAAATAAAAACAAAACAAGGAATTAATTCAATGTTTCCCATGGGCAGGTAGGTGCTCAGTGATCTCCAGGACAGCAGGATGTCATCACATGTAACGATTACTTGGGAAGACAAACACCATCACCTTCAACATCCCCCTTGCCCTTCTTCTTCTGACCAATTCATGGTCTGGAATATTCCTTTGGTCAGTTGGAATCACCTGTCCTGGCTGTGTCTCCTCCCAGCCTCTCATGCAGCCCCAAATTCCTCACCAGCCTGGTAGTACAAAAAGCAGAAAAGGCCTTGCTTCTGCATAAGCCCTGCTCAGCAATGAAAAAACCATCCCTGCATTATTATCACTGTGTTCAGCACAAATCCAAAACATATCCCTATACCAGCCACTCTGAAGAAAATTAACTCAATGCCAGCCAAAACCAGCACAGCAATATTGTGAGAAATCTGTGTGAAGAAACGTCTTTGGTGAGAGCAAAAGGAAATTCAAATGTCATAAGTCACATGGCAGGGAGATGTTTCCTTTGATAAAGTATAGTCTACACAGAGGAAGAGTTTTTAGAAGACAGAACTGTAAACTGAGGTAGGGAGCTACAGAAAGTAAAATTCAAAGAAAAAAAAGAATTAGATACACATGTTAAGAAAGTTAATTTCTCTGGTTATTTTTCTACACATGCTATTGACTATCCTGAAAAAGCCTGATACAGTAATGATTGAATGCTTGGCATTTCCAAAAACATTTTTTAAAATACATCACTACAGAGCTGTGCAATAGGCATAACTGCATTGGTGTTTTACCTACTAAAAGGTCAGCACTTCTTTTGCAAGCTTCTAATCTATTTTATGTCATTTTCGATTGGTGGCATGAACTGATTGCTTAAAGATATCCAGTTCCATACATAATAACTACTGTACAGTCAGCTCAGAAGTTGGAAGTAGCAGGGAATCTTATCCTTGCCAGTAACTAGTAGATAAATTGATTTAATTTGATAACTGTTTCCAAGGACAAAAAAGTATGCAATCTGTTACAAAATTCAAGCTGGAGCACAAGGAATGAATATCAGACAAACAATTCTTGAATACAGAGAACAAGAGAACTTATAAAGGTTATGATCTTTCTGGCATCACAGGGACATGCTGGGATGGTTGCTACGGCTGGAGTTTTGGAATAGAAGGAAAAAGCCTCTTTAGGAAGGACACACAGAGATGAGGAGGGCGTGCTGCCCTCCATGTCAGTGACCACTGGAGTGCATGGATGTCTCTCTGGGGAGAGAAGGGAGAACAGAGAACTCATGGGTCAGGATTAAAGTGAGGCCAGGTGACATTATAGTGACAGGCCACCCAGCTAGGAAGATTGAGTGGATGAAGCCCTCCATAAACTAATAGAAGTGGCCTAACTTTCATAGGACTTGGTCCTCACAGGAAACTTTAACCACCTTGATATCTGTAGAAGGGACAAGACAGCCAAACGTGAACAATCCAGGAGGTTCCTGGAAGGTGTTGATGATAACCTCCTTTCCAAAAAGATAGAGGAGACAACAAGGAAAGGTTCTATACAGGATCTGATTCTCTCCAAGAAGAGGTGCTGGTAGGAATGCGAAGCTCAAGGGCAGCCTTTGCTGTAGTGACCATAAAATGGTGGAGTTTAATATCCTTAGGACAGCAAGGACAGCTTGCAACCAGCTCAGTACCCTGGTATTCAGCTAGACATCTTTGGGGATCTTTTTCATAGAGTACCATGAGGAGGAGCCCTGGGGGAAAGAGCAGCTCAAGAAAGCTAGTTAATATGCAAGGCTCACCTCCACTGTTGTATTTGATAAGTTGTGGTAGTCTGGTGTGAAGCTCCCACTGACTGCAAAAGGGGATAAATAACCCCGATTTTCAAAAGAAAAAACAAAAATTACAAGAAACTGCAGGACAGTCTCACCTCTGTGACTGGCAAGGTCCTGGAGCAGATCCTCCAGGAATCTCTTGTTATGAAACAATATATACCACAATGCAGTAAAAAAAAGTAAGCTCAGAAAATTTCAAATTATGTCTCTATTTGTATATTCTGGATAATAAAGATGGCACAATGGGAACTAAGGAGATGTTAGCACATGCAGATTATAAATGAAAGAGAAAGCTGCTCTACCTGTCTAATTGAATTGTATACAACCATTTCTGTTTATGTATTCATACACTCTTTATCACAGATTGAGAGATTATAAAATTTATTTAAATAACTGTTGATTTTGTTGAAGCAACTGCAGTAAAGCTCTACCCAAAGAATTTACTTGAATGGAATACTAATAGGAATATATTTCCTGAATTTATAGCTTATGTTCGCAGAGTAGCAGAAGGCTGTAGAGACGTAAGGAGACATAGCTTGTTAACAGTGAATATGCAGGATGATAGTCTAAAAACAGCATCCTTTTTTTTTTCAGGGATATAAACCACATTTATAAAAATTCTGTATTTATCTATTCTAAATTAGAGATCAGAATTACAAGACCGATATATAGAAGAGAAAGAAATAAGGATGGGACTAAGTTAAAAACTTTAGGATTTGTGCGTTTTTCGTGCTGTGAAAGAAATAAAAAACATTCTTTTCTACTGATTACATTCATTTGTAAAGCTAAATTCTTGATTGTGTCCACTTTTGGATACTTACAAATGTCACTGAAGTTGTATGATCTTTCTCTGTCACCATGTAGTAAAGTATCTCCTAAAAATCTAAGAAATCAAAGGTTGGGCTTACTGATCTTGGAGGTTTTTTCCAATCTTATGATTCTATGGTGCTAAGAAATATGTGGATCTAAAACAAGAGAATATAATATTTTCTTCTTTTTTTGCTCTCCAGTAACACTTCAATGACCCAATAAATTATATATTAATTAAACTAATTCCTTCATTCATTACCAATAATTTCTGTTCTACTGAAATTAGTCTCTCTGCCAAAAACATGGTTTTATTGCTTTAGCAGAGTGCAGAAATTAGACCAATAATATTTTAAGAATATCGTTCTAAAGTCTGCCTTGAATATATCATACAATCATAGACAACTACTGCATCTCTATTCTTATTCAGAAAACGAGAGAGCAGAAGAGTCTTGAGACTCTTCTGCTTTGTGAAGACACTCTGATCTTTGCTTTTCAGGAAAGCCTATTATACACAGATTTGGAACTGAGTGTCCCTTGTCCCTTTTATTTCTGTTGCCCTTGAGGATTTTATAGCATCTCTTATATGTTGTATAGATTGGAAATTTCAATATATTTATTTTTTTTTTTCTGTAAGCACAATATCCATGGGTTTTTTTCTGTAAGCACAATATCCATGTTTACACAAATATTTTTTCATAAGCATCAATATTAGTTACATGAATATTCCAACTTATTTTGTGAACAAAATCTGGAAATAATTAAAGATGGCCATAGTACTACAAACAGATTCACTTACAAAGACAACCCCTGAAACGAAATTTAACATACAAGATGGATGGAAGTTGAACTCCATCTGTATTGCCATTCTCTGTTGATTTGGATAGGAACACCAAAAAATGTAGCATGGAAGATAGTGGTAATAATTTCAGTGTGTAAAGAGTTATTTGTGGTTCAGTATCTGATGGTATATGTCAACTTTAAAGGCAAATAAAAACAAGAAAGTGAAGGAAGGGGAAAGGGGAAAAAAATAAAAAAGGAAGTAAGCAAGTGGAAATCTTTTTCTATCTGCTAGCTGGAAAAAGAAAAATATAGATGGATTTCAAAAGTGTGTGCTTCAGAGCATCCTCACCAGTGCAGCAGGTGGTTCCCTGAATACTTCTTCACCACAGCCATGATGTTCCATCACCATATGCTAGGTTCCCTTATGAATTACTTGTGCTCATTACATGAGTATCACTGCCTGGAGCACACATTGATCAGCTACAGGTGATGCACATGATAACTGAATGATACTGCGCTGATGTATATTTTGGATAATGCTTGTTGGTTATTTAAATCACCACTGTTGGCAAACCTTGCTTACTAAATTCTGGTTTCCTATAATAAAGTAATATGAACAAAGGTGTACAAAGCAAAGGGCAAAAACTGGGGACATGTTTGGGAAGAATGCCCAATACTCACATCAGTGACAACTGTCACCCACAAGAAGCTCCTAGTAACAGACATGACAATGTCTGGAGTAAACGTGAAGGAAAATCCAGAAATGCAATAGAAGTGGTCTGCCTATGAATTACAAACCTCTTTTCACAACAAAGAGTCAGGTTTTCCTTTCTGCTTCATGTCTCATGTCTAGAAAAGTCATATTTTGGAGAACTTTTTGGCCCAAATTTTCTTTGTCTCTACTTGTTCTTTCTTCCTCTCTCTGTTTCAGTCTGTGTTATTTCAAACTATTTCTTCACCTTCCTTTCCCCTGCTTTAACACCTTTAGTGCTCCAGCTCTTCCCCTTTTTTTCCCTTCTCATTTCCTTTGAATTCTTCCTTTTTGTTCACACTTAATGTATATCTCCACATTCTGATACTCACACCTTTGTACTGTGCTTTAAGATTTCCTCTGAAATGCCAAAGATTTCTTTTTCTCTTTGCCTTAGAAAATGCTGCCTCCTGATGTTCACGCCTCCCTGTCTGCTCTTTGGCCCCTCAACCATTTTTATCTTCATATCCCTTGAGAAACCCTGCCCTCAGCCATTCCTGTCTTTATCCCTTCTTGATCATAGCCCTGTATCTAAGGATGGGGCCAATCAATTTTTGAAGTAAATTGAGGATGTTCATGTTAGTGGAGTAAAAGTCAAGTAACTTTAGACTTTGACGAGGTGAAAGAGCAGATACTTGTAGAAATGTGATGAACATTTCTGGAAGGATAAAATTATACTTTTTACTTTTTCAGTCTTCTTCATAGACAGTAGGGAATACAGTAAGACTCTTCAGTTAAATTTGATTTTAAAGTGAAAGAGGTAATATAAGTAATACATAAGTTTGCTTTTTTAATAAATCAGATTTTGAAGGTTAAATGTTTTTAAAAGCTAGTGTATCCCAATGGCCAACTTCCTGAGCCTTTGATTGTGTTATTAGGTGAAGATGGAGAAAAAACCTCGTGGAATATATTAAGAATATACTAAGAATATACTCTCGAGCAGTCAGTTTACCTGCCCTAGAGATATCACTCTGCAGTACAGGTGGCAAAAATCAGCATTGCCAGAACAAAAGCTGAAAATGCAGGGACACATCACTCTACCTAAAGCAATTCATTAGTGCCCTTGATATTTAGGCAAATAGCCATTTAGGCTGTTCCCTTCTGCACTCAGAGCCACAGAACTAGAAATAGGAAAGAGGTTATGTGCTGCTGCCCAGTGCTGCAGATTTCCTCTAATGCTATACCTTTCAGAAAAACACAGATATAGGACAACTGGTTTTTTTGGGTTTTTTATTTCCCTTTTAACAATCCTAGTAACCTACTCTCCCACTGCAATTTCACCAGGTATGGAATCCGTTTCTGAGTAGAATTATGCATGAAGCCTCAATTAAGCTGTATCACCATTATGCACCTAATACAAGAGGTGTTTTATTCCTGCAGGTTTGTGAAAACAATTATCAGGCTGATTTGCATTCAGATGCAAACATGAAACCAGTCCAAATAGAATGGAGAACCTGTAGGCTGCCACTGGCAGACTGAGAATTTGCAAAGCAGCCCCCTCTTGCCAGTGTACAGCAAGGAAGATGGTTAAAAGATGTTGAGGTAGACAGTGTTGTGGTATTTCTCATTACTAAAGGTCACTGCTACACTCGTTCATCACCATTTTTTAGAGAGAACTGGAGAAGGTTGTGTCAGGAAAAGAAAAGTATTATACAGAACACAAGAAATACTGCAACGCATTAGGCAGACAAAGAAAGCACTTAGCGATTTCAGAGGAGTTGCATGGATATAACCTGGGGCAGAGTTTGGCTCTGACTGCTCCATCTGCATATCACTTCCCAGTACCCAGTGGTCTTTTTTAGAGGGCTGTAAATCCAGAGTATCTCTACTGAAGACAACTGTCCTAAAACAAATCAAGGCAATCCAGAGTGATGGTGCTGTAAATGAAATCACACTCTGACTTTAAGTACTTGCTGTGTCTCAGGTAATTTTTTTTTTCAAGTCGTCCTGATACATAATTTTTCAGCAGAAAATACAGCTTCACTGTTTTTGTGAGACTGTCTCCATTTTAAAAGAAAAAGACTGTCAAAGTTGCCATAGCCATTTTTGTAGGACAAGGGTGTCATGCAAAAAGAACGCAAATTTATCTCCTTTCTATCATTTCACCAGGGAATCATTAATTTTTTGCTGATCACTTATTTAAAACCTTTTTGACATGTAGCTGTCTTTAAAAGGTTGACATATTTCCCACACTTCCCTCTCCAGATAACCTTCCTGGAATCCATCTCATTCCATTGTCTCTGACAATCTCAATTACAGTGCTTGTTGGTCCTGCAAGATAACGAAGGCAGCAAATGCAGCACTGCTGCTGTCAGTAGTGTGGAAAGCTGATCAAACAAAAAGCAGAATTAAATGTAACCTTTTACTCCTTAAATATAACTTTTGAAACTAAGCTTTAGATCACTTAAATTCTGTCTCTGTAAACAAAAATTATTGACCTATTTGCCAAAGATGGTGGCAAGTTAGGTAGAGCAACAGCATCTCTTATTTTGGCAGGCACAGTAACAGGTAGATCCATCAAGTCACTTCCCAGAAAACAAGTCAGTGGAAAGGATATCTCCACACCTGCTACTTCCATTACTAATGCTCTCAAAATGGCTTCACCAGCTTTCAGTGCTACCACAGCTGGTGCTTCATGTGCTGAATGTTTTAGTCTTTAGCAGCAAGAAGCCAGATGATGCTACTTATGCAATTTATATCCCTTGTGACATATACAATTAATGGCAGGCCTTCTTTCCTCCCCATTACTTTCGTTGCTCTGAAGGACTACTCCAAATCTGAAGGACCTGTTTAGTGTTTATTGTCATTAATCTGAATCACAGTTGCTTCAAGACAGGTCAATCAGAATCCTGTTGTATTAAATGTCCCACATAAAGAATTTGATCCCTCTCACAGATTAAACATGATCCTTGGATTTTGAGCCTTTTTTAAATGTAACTCATTTTTTACATACAGATTCTTTCAGCTTTGTCTAAATGCCAGCCATCAACTTCACTACTCCTTAGCTACATTCACTGGATTGGCCTTGTTGAAAAAGCTGCTAGATTGCACACCCTTTGGAAGAGTAGATTTGCTTTTCCTCCCTGTTTATAGACCACCAGGCATATGTGGTGTTTCAGGCTGTATCAATTACCATTGCAATACTCAATTATATGCTGCTATATAATTAGCTGATGGATGCAGGTCATTACTCTACCGTTGATATCATAGCTCCTCTCCACTTCTCTGCTTTGCAAACACACAGATGGAAAATGAAATGAAAGGTTTTTTGTATAGTCCCTTACCCACGTGTCCAAATATTTTTACTTTGTTATATGTTTCCCTGCACCATATAAATACATTCTATCTTCATAAAGACAGTGTTTCTAATTCCACTTTTTTACACGTGCATAAATTTTAATTCTAATCTATTAAATCTGGTTAAACTAATACTGGAAGGCAAACTTAGTAGACCATCCTAAGTCTCCTTTTACTAGTGCCCTTGATTATTCATCATTTAAGAACAGTTTCATACTTTTCTCTCTGGATACAAAATTCATCCACTGAAAACTAGAATAATTTTCTGACCACAGGGTAGGTAGGTAGTTTTAAGGTGAGACACTGTCCTTCCCAGAGACTAGCTAGGACCCTTATGTGCTTGGGGAATATATTCATTTCTGATTTAACAAACCTGCAGCAGGCTATTTCAGTGTCTGATATACAGACAAAGTATGTACACACTGGAGAGGTTTGAGGAAAGAGACAATTCCAAAGAAAGAACTCCCTATTTTCTTAGTAGGGAAAAAAACACACCAGCTATTATCCATCTGAGCCATGTAAAAAAACTAAGTTAAAATTAAAAGGTTATTTACATAAAGACATTACAATCCAAAATCATAGCATATTTGTCAAATATTAACTGGAGTCTTTATATGAAAAAAAAATTTGATTACATGACTGTCACTGACATACTCATGAGGTCAAATTCTTGTTATGACACGATTGGACTAGGAAGGCTGGTCTTCAGTCATAAACACTGTCACAGAAGATACTGCGATAAACAGCACCATTGCAAATCTCACTAATCTTAGAATAAACAAGAATTTTAAATGCCTTGCTCTGTACTGCGTCAAGAATCGCATTTGTATTGTATGAGCTTGATCCTTGCAATATGAATCTTATCTAAGCAAATGAAAATGGTTTCCCCGTGTTCATTATATCAACGTATCAACATGTTCATTATATCAAGAGTATTCTTTCTTGGTGTTTTTTATGTGTAAAATACTAAGACTCACATACTGAGGACCTGAGAATCCAATCAGATAAGATTTTAAATGGTTTTGTATTTATCCCACCTACACAATTAGAGAAATTAAATTAATTATAAAAATTAAAAATAATTATTAATTATGAAAATGTCCTTCAATTATCTAACTTTTTATAGTTTTAATTATATTCTGTATAATCTTAGTAAACTTCTGCTTGATGCAGTCACTGGCAGCAAGTATTTTCTTATAATCTATTTTCAACAAGACGCACATCAAGACTATTTGACTATGTAGCAGCTGATATAAACTGCAAACAGGCATCCTACTTTTTTGTAATTATATTCCTGAATAAAACAAATTTATTGAAAAATATATCAATTTTTAAAATTTATTTTCTCCATGTTCTGGGAAGCCTATTTCCTTCCTATTCAGACTGCCTAAGGCACTACCGGAATATCTGATGCAAATCTATGTACACCTTCAAAGTAGAATTTAATCTTGCTGTAGTTTGAATGCAATAAACGGGGTGTAGAAATATTTTTAATCAATCACATTATTCAGTATAACTTCAGAAGTTCAGTTGAACTAGGAGTCATATTTTTATTATACAAATGATATTTTTCAAGGTTTTTCACATTTCTATTTATCACCAAATGGGAGTGGGAAATGAGACTTGCTAAACAAGTTGAAATTATAATTTCTTGAGATTTAACAAGTCTACCTTTATATAAGATAATTACAGGTAAATATGAAGATTAAATTTGAAATTTTAAGCTCCCTTTATAAGCAGTTAGACAGATAAGATGAAGTTTGCTCAACAAGCAGATTCAGGTTACAGCTGGTGAGTGGCCTGCAGTACAGATTCCACCTTCCACCACCTTTCTCCACAACTATAATAACAAAAGTGCTAAATAATTTCTTTCCCATTTTTCCAGTTATTTAACCTTTGAAAAATTAATTCCTCATATTTCAGGGTCTACACCCAGTACACACAGGGTATTTTAGAAACCTTAAGAAGAGAAGGATAAAAGAATTTGCTATTGCACTTTCAAGTTGGATAAGGGAGAGTATAAAGACAACAAAACCAGACTTTCCTACAGAGGCACAGTGGCAGGAAGAGAGGCAACAGAAACAAGTTATAAAAAGGAAAAAAGGGAAAATTATGGTTAGGTATAAGAGTATAAGAATAAATTGTTAATGATAAAGGTTCTTAAATGTTGGAACAGGTACTCAGAAGGTGATGAAGCCTTGTTTTGAGTGAAGGAGTCAGACTGTGTAACCTCCAAACCTCCTTCCTGATTCTTGACACTTGATCCTCTGATTCTACTTCTACTCTTAAAAATTAAAATATCTTCCAAGCATTAATCTTAATATTTGTATGAATGAATATTGATTCTTAATTAGATCTGAGACATAAAAACTGAATCTTTATTCCTTCCTATTTGCTCTTTTGACCAAATCTCTGTAGTCTCATATCTCATGTATATACAGCAAAGGGCAATGTTGGTCCTGTGATTAAATGTAATTGTGAAAATTTTACATCTATATTATACAAGAACATAAGGAACTGGAAAGAGTAGAAGTATCTATACGGATAAGATTTTAGATATTTAACTATATATACCAGACCATAACTTCTACTCTGCTAGTTAAAATGCTGGTTCAATGGCTGTAATTCTTGTCTCTATTCAGCAGTTTATTTTAAATTCAACTATCTTCAGATTTGAAGCCTATATTCAGGCTTAAGAATGCCTTTTTTAATTAAAGTTCTTTGTAATTGAGTTTTGAAGAGTAATAATACCTCTTCTTTTTTAAGACATGGCTTTTCTCATCCACAAATTCCTTGTCAAAGGAGGTCTGTTCATGACTTATTATCTCTACTGGTCCCTGTCCTACTAACAGCTACACAGGCAGAACACTTTTACCCACAGTGAGTGTGTGAGGATCTACACTGTTGGGCAGGGTTTACAGATCCAGAAATTGGTTACTTATGCAAGATTGTGTTTTGCATTAGGCACTGGATTTTGATCAGTCCAGCTTGCTTGTACAATATCAAACTCCATGTATTTACAACATTTTCCTGACCTTCCCTCTCATCCTGCCCCCAAGTAGCAATGGTATCAGCACCTGCCTTCTTCCAGCTACATCTGAAGCCTGAGTTGTGTTTATTAGGCATAACATATACTTTACTAGCTCTTAAATGAGAATCATAATTTCAATACAAGTTTCAGAGGCCTGAAATAGAGCAGGAACACTGGTAAGAGTTTTTTTTATGATAAAAATGTCTATTTACACCCTTAAGCAAACCTGGTAATTTTTACTCCATTGGAGTCACACATTCATATTTGCCTCTATATATTTGAAATTTGTAATAATTTCTAAAAGTTACCAAGAAGGATATAAAATGTGTAAGTATGAAAACAAATTTGGGAAGAAAACTGATTGGTTTTCAATTGGTAAAACTCAGATAATTCAAATACCAATTTGTGAATCATACAAATCCATAGTCTTGCTGCAGAGATGGCCATGTGGGGCCATGTGAGGTAATATGTTTTTAAGGCAGACACGTGCAATGGTCATTTAAAATTTCACTGAGTAAATCTTTAAATGTCAGGTAAAAAAACCTGAAATTATTGAAACATATCCAAGCTACAGCTTCTCCCAAGACAAGACATTTGTACTCTCTGAATATACTGCATCTTCATGAAAATCTGAGTCTACTATTACTTTGACAACTGATATACAAATTTCCTTTGAAGCACATCTCTCCAACTGGCATCCTGTTTTAACAACTAACCTTAGATCACTTAATAAATTTTAATAAACATATAATCAGTGCTATGAGATGAACAGATTCCAAAGTTCACTATAATGAAAGGTCTGTTGACAAGAGAAGAAAAAATAAGATACAGCTCTGAAAGAAATTAAAAAAAAAACAAACAAAAAACAAAAAACAAACTAAAGAAACTATTCAGCTAGGAAAAGAACAAGCCTGGAAGGTATTAAATCACGTAAAGTGTCTGATTGAACCTGACTTTCAATTCTCCTCTCAAAAAGAAAACTACAGTGAGGCATGCCTGTCACAGTTGAATTTAGACTGATAAAACCACAAAGTTATTGTGTTTTTAAAAGTATTGGAATTATGTGGGCTTCTAAACAAGTCAAGACATTTCCCTTTCCAGGGCAATGACAGGCATAAACAGCACAAAAGAATCAAGGAGGAGAGAGGAGAAGTGAAGGAAGGAACAGGGGAAAGATTTGCTGAAAAAAGCATCCATGGAAAAACCTTTTCAATATATTGGGCTATTGTCTGAAGTAGAGTTCAAGGGACTGACTGTGTGGAGGTAAGAAGGGGTGGAGGACAGCAAAGGAGAAATGCATCCATAAAAGCATGTGATAGATGTTGCAGTGGCAAAATCAAATACTTATGAGTACAAAATAAGAGAACTCAACAGTCTTGGCATCCTCAGTTCTTTTCCCTAGAGTGTATGCATTATAATACATAATCACACATTGTATTTTTTTTCTTCACAAGACCCCTACCCCATTGAGTGAACAGAATGGATGGTGATCAATTAAAAAAGAATGGCTATTCAATGTTTTGTTTTATCCTCCTTGTTCATTTTGTGGACTTACGCCTTATCTACTGCATGCTATTCAGAGGCTGCAATGAAGACAGAATTATTAATTTCCTCATGGGCTTTTCTCTGGCAGTCCGCTCCGAGATGCTCCACAAGCATTAATTTATCTTCACAAAGTGCAATGTGATGTGAGAGGTTACTGTTATCCCCACATTACAGAAAGCAAGCTGTACAGTGAGACAGCGGAAGACTGTTTGTTTACAGCACGCGATTGAGGGTTTAGCAGCTGATTTCTCAAATTACATAAAGTAACACTTTACATGTTCAAGACAATATTCACACAGACTTCAGTTGTATCTGAGAATAGCCAGAGCACAGACCAACAAAAATCAGAAAAAGAGACACCAGTGCTTAGCTGCTTCTATGATAACACCAAACTGGACCTCTACAGCAGAGACAAAATCCAAATACTTGTTTCATTCACATCCCAAACAGCATCAAAAAATAGATCATATGGAGAGCATCCCAGATTTCCATTCCCAGCAAGTCCAGATAATGCTCTGAGTAAAGCATGGGCTCCTATGGAAGATGACCTAAGTGACCATTGAATCAAAGTGTCTGTGAATTTATGAGAGAATTTAGAGCTTAAGTTAGTGGGTAATATGTCATTTTGGGACTTTACAATGCCTAGTTTTGCAACTACAATGCTTTATAAAGTAGGGTAAATGGATATTTCTATGGTAGCCTCTGCATCTTAAATAATTTTAAAAGGAAGCAAACAGAAGCTTTTCTACATGATGACACTGCATTGTCCTTTCACAGATCTAGGAGGTCTGCCTGGTCTTTGGCCAATTCCACTCACAGTGTAAGTGCCCACAGTAGAGGGATATTGAAGAAGCCAGTATTGAGAGGATGAGTCAGACTTACCCTGCTTATCACAAGTCTGAAGTCTGCCAGTCTTACTGCCTTAGCCATCCCAGTAGCAATGAACTGACCACATACCCCACAAATATATTGAATTATCTTCACATGGATAGGTGGCTTCATTCTCTGGTTTGGTCCCAACAGGATAACCTGAAGACCATACATGATGAAGACTTCAGCCCTGGTCAACCTTAGCTCAGAATTCCTTAGTGTCAGCTTTCAATCCTGCTTAATCCCTTCAGGCTGGCACTGGAAAATGATTATTTTTGATGTGATTATCAGATGTTGGACTAGAGTCACTAAGAACAGAACCCTCTTAGATTTAGATGCTTGAATTTTCATTTTTCTTTGTGGGCTGTGTACCACTGCGCAAACCAGGACCTTGTCTTATAATAATTAATATTATTATCACATTTCATGTAAATTGGGACTTATCAACAGAGAAAATTTAATTTAAATTATTAAAGTCCGATGAAAATTGCAGCTAAAAAGATATTTTTATGAGAAAATCATGCAGCTCTAACATTAGATATTGCTGCTTATCCTGATTTTAATACACTTTCAACAGTAAAAGAAGTGTTAGCAGACATTAATCAAATTTTAAATACAATGTGCAGAAGTGAAGTAATAGTTCTAGAAAACTTCTGAAAGATATTGTTCAAATGCTCTCAGTCCCGTAAACACCTTATAGTCTAAATCATGGATCTGTAACGTTTTAGTATGACCTGGATGCTAACGTATTTTTTGCAATCAAATAGAAAAAATTATCAATTTTCTATGGCAAATTTGTATCCTCTTTGTCCTAATACCATGTTTAAAGGAAAGTTTTCTCTGCTCTCTCTGTGAACAGGGTAGTATCAGCCAGATCTGTACAAACACAATTTTAGAAGTCATCTCTAGTGACCAGAGTAAACATGTATGAAATTATTTCATAGTCAGCTCTCCCCTTCCACCTGTCCAAAACACATGAAAAACAAAGAGGTGTAAAGAGTGTATTCAAAAGTGGAGTTCCATAATCAAGATCATAGAAAAAGTAAAGAAAACCACAGGTAAAGTTGGCAAACTGAACTACAAAACTGCTAATAGTAACAGCAGAACATATCTAGTCTTACACATCTAGAACACTCTTAGACACTTCTTTTTCACTTCTCCTTATGCAGATTATCCAAACTCTACGTTTTTAAGCAGCAGTACTTACTTTTAAGAGTATCCTACTTGGGCTAATGATTATATATGAGAAGATAGCATAAGATAAAATCTTGCATTTAATGCACTTGTGAAGCAAAATAATCCAGACTCACATCTAACCTTACCTAACAAGCAGATGCGTAATGTGGATGTCAGATTTTTTTCTCGTTCTGTCTTCTCCTCTACATTAGCACTTTAAGTGTGAATATTACAAAGCTGAAAACATGCATGGAAGTCAAATATGCTGGGTTTTTTTGGTTTGGTTTTTTTTTTTTTTTTTAATGAGTATGAAACTACATTTTGTTCTCCAGATGCAAAAGGGAAAAAAAACAAACAAAAACAACTTAGCAGTACTTTTAAAATTATTTAAAGAGAAGGATTACACTATGTTCAGTGGGTGTTTCCAAAGTAAATCAGTAATAAAATCAGACTAATAATTTTATACTGTTTCCCCAATGATAATTTGTACTTGAATTCCATGGTAAAATATCATGCATTCATCTACTTTTCATACTGCCTACCTTCTACTCTGAATAGCAACTAAGATCAGTATCAATATATTTCTAATCACATCCCAAACTGACCAAAGTTTCCCATTTCAAAAACATCTGAGTGAAGTTTAGTATAAAAAGCAGGATATGACAGCCAGGTATATTTATAGCAGCTTTTCTTTGGGTAACTTACTTTCAGCTGAATTCATTCTGCACTTATGTCTTTCATTGACTTTCTTGTATGTACCAATGAGATAGGAAGAGTTTAAAAAGCTTTTAATTTCTCAAGCACATTGCAGTGTTGAAAAAGCAAGTCATAGTTGGCTTACTTGTAATCAGAAGAGATTTTTGAATGTGAAAATCACAGTGAGAAAGTAGAGGTTAAGTGCAATTGTCTCCTCTGCTGGCACTGGTGAATGCCCAGGGAGACTCCCCCTTCAGTGTGGGGTCAAAAGTAAGAAGTGTAACTCATTCACTTAAAACTCTTCTATTTCTCACTGTAGACCATCAATCTTCAAACATTCCAGGGAAAAATCCTTACTCAAAATCTAATCCCTGAAGTAACTGCTTTCCAGAAAAAGAGCACCCAGAAACACTGTGTAAATTATTTATTTCATTAGAGAAAATACATAACAGAATCCTCAGTATTATGAATAATGCTTCCATATGCCCTATAACATTTTACAAAACTTTTCCACACTTTTACACAGAAAAGAACTTATATTTTCTATTTTTTAAGATAAAACTCACAACATTTTTTCACAACTCCTCTTCTTCATTAACTTTTGCAAACCAAGTTGTTTCCTTTTAATGACATTTAAAATTGCAAGTACCTTGCTAAGAAATGCTCTTCTCTGCACTATATCAACATGACACTTCTAATAGAAAATACTGACAATCTTGTCAAACATTCTACCTCTCTGCAGTAGAACATAATACTCTGTCCCTCAGTGATACCTGAGATAATACACCAAATCACTCCAAATTAACCAGTGTTGCACACATTATCACTGAATTGATGTGACAGAAATAGTAGTAGACATACACTGATGTACAACTGGAACAAAATATTGAGAAATCATGCTAAATTCTTCAAACAATGGAGAGGTTGTAGTTTAGGGTTTTTCTTTTATTTTTGCATGGATTATCAGAACAATATGTTATTGTAAAATATTGTCTCAGCTTGTACTGGATTATATTTTGTTTCATTTTATAGTCATAACTTAGTCTCAAGTGCCTCTTGTATTTCCTTGCCTTCAAAAGTTTAAGTTTTCTTTTTAGTCTTAAAAAGAATTAACTTAGCAGCAAGTAAAGCTAAAGGAGCCCTATTCTTAACCTCAGTATTATACCCTACAAAACATGTTGTTGCAAAAAAATTGAAGTTGCCAAACTAAAGCAAGCACAGATGTAGCTCAGAAAGCTTCCCACTGCTTCGTGCAGTGACTAACGGCAACATAAGCAGAAGCCCAGATCTGTATCTTGCATATGCATCATATTAGTGGCTGCTTTCATCAAGATCTACATGGGGTTTGATCTTGACCAGAAATTCCATTTTGGCTGTAAGAAATCTATTTGCAATTTATATTTTGTTAAAACAAATTTATCAAATCAAACGCTCAAGCAAAGCTCTAATATCAGTAAATAAAAAAGCAGAATAAAACATAGAGTTCAATATCAGATCTTCTTTTATGAGCATCTTTAAAGCACAGAACATCACATTAACTCATTCAATCATCCATGCTATGGCACAGCTCTATATTTCCTTCCAGAAAGATAGTTTATGGTTTGAGAAACCTTTTCCTTCACAAAATGAACAAGGACACAAGAAACCTAATACATCTCTCATTGAAAAATAGCATTCCTACTAAGAAGATAAGTGGTGTCATTTTTGAAAACTGATCCATATTTCTCTTGTAAAAAAATATTTAGTCCTTCAGAAGAAAGGAAGGGCCAGGTTCACTGACAGACCTTGTCCTTCCTGTCATCAGGTTTTGCTACCCTTTTTTCTTCTGAGTTCCAGGCTGTTGTGATTGTGTGTAGCTGATGTCAAGACAGTGTGGAATGTTCCAAAGTCATCAGGATATCCTAAAGCATGGGAAAAGAGGGAGGGAAATGTTGCGGTGCGTTTTGAGGTGGGGCACCCCGGGGATGTCCCTGGAGGGCCCCCTAGGCTGTGAGCTGGCTGGCAGCAGCAGGCAGGCAAGGAGACTCCACACGGCTTCTGAGGGTGCTGATCAGATGAAAGTTTATTTGGGGTCCCAACCCCGGGTACAGCATGGCTACTGAGGGAAAAGGGGGGAAGGGGGAGGGAGGGGGAGCCTCGGGGAGGGAAGGGGCAAGAGAGGGGGAAGAGGCTGAGAGAGAGGAAGGGCTCCGAACCAGACTGATCCCCTAGCACAGCTTAAGAGGGGAATTGAAGTGGGCGCGGAATCAGACTTGGGCCAATGGGATTACAGGTACAGGAGGGTTCAGGGCAGGACCACAGGCTTAGAACATACCATACATTTCGGAGGGGTGAGACAGAGCATACCATTTAAATAAAATGGAATACAACAGGGAAATACATGTAATAAGCATGTTGTTCTGCACTTTCCATAACAACCCTGTGCTGCTGTACAGATAAGCCAAGACACATGGCAGTCCTAATCAAGATTTTTGTATTAGAGGAGCTTTCCAAAGTCAGCTAGGAAATTTTACAACACCTTCCCAAAATCTTAACTCCATTCTGTTATTGGGGTTGTTTTGTTTTTTTTTCCATTTGGGTTTTAATATACAGTAATATGTAAAAACAAAACTTTTCAGTTTACCTTCTTTATTTCTCTTCTTGTTGTATTTCAAACCAGTTGTGTAGAATCAAATAAAAAACATAAACCTGGAAGTACAACTGCTCTTATTCTGGTCTAATAATCTGTTATAGAAACAAAAACCTGAGTTTTATAATACTTCCCATGATCTCTTTCATGTGTATTCATGTTTCAATTCTTCCCACTGTTACTTTTTTCCTTATATTTGGATTTGGATGGATTTTTTTTCTTGTTGCAACATGTAACTGTCTTAACACAGTGCACATTGGAAATTACTCTTCTCTAAGAACCACCAGAGGTAATGAAAGACTGACATTAGATCCTTCCTTAGCCCTCACTTTTCCATCCAGTTCACTCAGGCTGTCTTCAGATGTCCTAGAAGGCTTAGTGGTTCTCCACTAAGTTCATTCCAGTTTACATATTCCTCTTTTTTGCACCAAAAGCTCTAGACATGATAGAACTATCTTGAACTAGACATAATACTCTAGATGAGGCCTTCTAAGTGCAAAGTAGAGGGAATCAGTGTTTTTCTTTATTTTATTCAATTCTCTTGGTCATGTAGCCCAACATGTGGTTGCTTTTCATCAGCATAAGGTGAAACTAGTGACTTATTTTCAATTTTTGTCCCTCATGACCCTCAGGACCTTTTCCCCAGAAATATATTCTATCAAGTCTTTGGCACACCTGTGTTAGTGTAAGGGATTTATTTTATCCCAGGCACTGGGGTCTTTGGTATTCGTCCTTGCTGAAACTTGTACAGTTCCAGCCAGCTCATTCCTCCATCTTGCCAAGAGCCATCTGACAGCCTTTCCCTCCAGAGAATCAATGGCTCCCCTCAGTGTGGTGTACCTGTGGACATGCTGAATTCCCTCCCATGATCCAGATCATTGCTGAATGTGTTAGATATTAGCAACCTGGTTCCATTCTTTGAGAAACCCTCATAAACAGCTGTCAGTCAGACTTTGAGTCATTGATCACTGTTTTCTGAGCTAAATAATGCAGTAAATTACCTCATTAAATGGTCTACAATGTTCTATGATGTGCAAGGAGAAGGGTATTTTCAGATTGTGTAGAACTGTTTTAGGGAGATTGTGGTGATGTGGAAGTTTCCTTATGTGAAGTTTCCCAGCAGTGGGTATGGGAGGGATCAAGGACTGAGAAAAAACAAGCAGGGAAAAAAGGGTTATATAAAAGCCAGTCAAGGATTAACAGACTGACTGCCAGTATGCTTTTCTGTCTAAACCATGCATTTATCATATCCCCATTAAATCATGTTTCTAAATATTTTCTCTGATTTTGTTCTGTGTTCCAAGTGGGTAAATGTGAATAACAAACTTCTAGCTGAATGGGAAAAAAAAATAAGTGGCCTGACTACAAGCAACTGAAGTGGAAATACAAAGCTCAGGGGCTTGTAGATACAAGTAGCAGCATCTAGAGACCAAGGATTTGGGATTTACCCATTTATCCAGTGAGTATCTCAGTCAGCTGCTGGAGAGATCTGAACCGTGTAAGTTTGTGTGATGTCTGATTACCAGCTCGTAGAGTGGGACTACAGTTTCCAGGGGTTCATAGGTCCCAGAGGAGACCAGGAAACCTAGGATTCAGTATACCTAAAGTCTTCAAAACCATCTACTGCAGTAATACATAGCAGCTGTCTATATATTTCACTGGTGATTTCAATGTTAGTCCATCAGGGTGGAGGACAGGGATCAGGCCTTCCATGGTGTTCATGTTTGTGTGATTGCTGTGTGCAGTTATGTGTGTGCTGGGGCAGGTGATGTTCAGGCTGTGTTACGCTGCGTGGCTGCTCTGTGCACGTGTTGGGTGTGTGTATGTCCACGCTTTTGGAGGACACACGCTCAGCCTTGCTGCTAGCTGGACACAGAGCTACCAGTGGCACAGAAATGCTGCAGCCTCACATCTGTCAGGCTCTATGCTTCACCAACTTTCTACAGTACCAGGCTTTGGCTGACCAGTCTTTGTCTCCTCCATCTTCCTCCTTGCCTTTCTTGAAGGATTACATGAAATTTGCTTTTCCAGTGATTTGGGAACTCTCTGAATGTTCATGACCCTTCAAAGCTATAAGAGGGAGATCCTAATGGCATCAGCCAGCTCTACCAGCCCACTCCAGGGCATGCAGTTTGATCCCAGGGTCTTGTGTACGTGAAATTCGACATGCCACCTGACACCTTCCTCACCACTGCAAGCAGGATGTTTTCCTCAAACTCTGCAACTAGCTGCAGAGACTTGGGAAGCCTGAAAGGAAACCTTGTCGTTACAGAACAAGTAAAAGAAGGCAGTAGGTGGACTTCTCATTGGCACTACACCACCAAAACCATTCAGGAGCAGGCCCACATTTTGGTTGATCTTTCCCCCAGTGCATGTAAGTGCTTCTAGCCATCCTTCACATGCTAGATTGAGCTCTGCTTATTTGCAAGCAGAACATTTAAAATGGATTGACAGTCATTCTTTGTAGGTAACAATGTAAATGTAATATAAAAAGCCCAAGTACAGTTTTAACTTCAATTTTGCTGGGTTTTTTTTTTGTTTGTTTTTTTGGTTTTTTGATTTTTTTTTGTTTTTTGGTTTTTTGGGGTTTTTTGTTTGGTTTTTTTTTTCTTTTTTTTTTTTTGTTTGTTTGTTTGTTTTGTAGGGTTTTTTTGGGGGGGCTTTTTTTGGTTATTTTTTAAATTCTGTCAACAGATATTCAATTACTAATGCTTGGAAATGTCCAGAGTACAATAAAAATGGTCAAACTCAATTATTTTCTTACATGCAGAGAAATAATATAGGACTCTGCATGAATAGAGTTAACTTAGCCAGGGATAAAACAGCAAGTCAAGTGATACTATAGTTCAAAAGGAGAACTAGACCAGTATTTGGAAGCTAGGTATTTTAAAAATTTTAATCACTGTAGACTCAGGAAATCCTGTGTGCTGAGAACAGTTAGAGAGAAGCTCTCATGTATATTTGATCTCTTCTTATTTCTCTCCAGCTTCTGCTTAAGAGTACCACTGGGATGCTGAACTGGACATATCCTAAATGCAGATTCTGGACTGGTGTGCACTTCTTTATGTTGCAGGTTTATATAATCCATCCCTAGAATAATATTCAATTATTTGCCTACCAACAGTGAGCATCTCGTAGCATCCTCAGAGCATTAACCCAGTAATATTTCCCCATTCAGTAATTAATTTTCACAGTTCTGATTTGTGAACAGAATTACACTCATTGTCTTTTAATAATCCTGACTATATAGGACAGAATGGAAAAGATGAATGAAGGAAAAAATATTCAATCTGATTTTGAATATATGCAAAAATCAGATGTTTAGAGTAAAAATATGCAGAGTTTGGATAACGTTTTCAGATATTCAGATTCAGAAGATTGCATTTCTAAGCATAAAAATGTGTCAAAAAGATACTAAACCTATAATAATGTTTATAGAAAAGTCTGATTTCTTAACAGATTATGCATCAAATATTTTTTAAAAGGCCTATATAATGTGCTTTCTTTGGTATTGTCTTCTTCTTAACTTCCTGAAGTATTGGTTCGATTGTTGGTCAGTGAAGATGGTTTCATGAAATAAATGCTTCTTTATAAAGGAAAAGCCTTTCAATGTTCAGGAGTTTCTAAATAAAAATGTTAAATAATTAATGATCTATTCAAACTAATGTTTGCAAATATATTGGTAATAAGTTCTGATGTAATGCACTCTCAGATACCTGATTAAGGCAACCTAGAATTCTTTGCAGTGATATCAGTTTACCATTGGATTACAAGAGCTTTTACACACTGACTCCTTGAATCTGTTACTTGCAAATTCTAATTCATCTTTGACTATTGAAATATAAAAGCTGAAGTAAGAGAATATTGTCTCTTATCAGTTTAGAATGACATATGCACCTCTCTTTACATAGGAGGTTAAGCTCTTGAATTCTACAGGATTTGTAGGTGAACCTTCTTTAAGCAGTAGATAAAGGAAATTAAAGAAAATTATGTGTAAAAGAGAAAAAATATTCTGAGAACATATGGAGATAAAATCCATCCAATATATAGCCTGTAATGAAATGAGATAATGGGAAGTATTTATGTCTAACTATTTTTCCCTATAGCAGTTCAGGAAACAATTCTTTGGGGTTTGCAGTTTTTCTCTTATAGTGAAGAGCCCCATCTTCCAGTCTTTCAGAAAGCTCCATTCACACTTCTAGGGCTTCAACATGAGCAAAACCCGCAAACACATTCAAAACTGTAGCACTTTCATTTGCCTAGGAATAGAAAAGGTGTGTTGGGAAATACAATTGAAAACACCATTTCACAGTTCTGATGTGAATTTGTGTGCTACTTTGCATGCATTCTCACATGAGTTTGGGATTCACAGCAAGATTGTGCTCTGCTTATTTGCAAGCAGAATATTTAAAATAGATTGGCAGTCATGCTTTGTAGGTAACAATGTAAATGTTTGTAATAGAAAATGCCTGAGTACATGCCTGTACTTTATCTCACAACAGCAAAGATCAGAGCATGATGATGTATGCATTTAAAATATTCTTTCATTGTGCCAGATGCTGATGCTGACTGAATCATTGCAGGGAGAAAAAAATAAAAATAAAAGAAACAGCACACTATCCCAAATTCACAGACCTTGGACATATCGTGTCTTAGCAGGCCTAGAAGTAAATTTGCAGAAAATGGCACAAATGCTGTCTTACAAGGAATCTGTGGGTGTTTATTATGCCTTGAATGAGAATTAAATGCCACTTGCTGTAATCTAATATACCTCAGAAAAAAAATAGCTCTTAGGAAGTATCTCCATGAGCCAGAGATAAAAGTTATCATTAGATGCAGGCTGTATCAACCTTCAGTTAAAAGAATGGGCTTCCCAGAAGCAGAGATTACTTTCCCTTCACCCTTTTTCAAAAATCCTTATCATGGTTAGACATATATCAAAATAACCAGGAAAACCTTTCCATAGAGTTGAGGATATGTTAAAGAAATAGCATGCTGCAAAATTTCACAGATTAATGTTTCACAAAGTGTAGTTAAAATCTGTGTTTGTCTATGTAAAAAAAAACCTCAACAAAAAAATCCCAAAACCCAGCAACAAGACATTTCTATCTCAATAATAGCTTTCAGGTGATCAAGACCTATATCTTTATGTTCACATCATTTTGAAACAGAAGCAGAGATTGAGTTCCATTATTCACTACAAAAAACCCAAACACTGAAAAAAACGAATGTTGTCTGTAGTGGATCTGTCTTGCACTGAGCACTGTGCTATAGAATTTAATTTATCTTAGATCAATAGTTTCATTTGAACTTTCTCAAAGGCTGCAGCTCTTTTCTCTGTGTTTTTGTGTGAACCTGTTTCTAAACTAATTATGTGGGACATTTGGCCACAATCCTAAAATAAGGTCTCTTAGAATCAACATCAGGATCTGGGTGAAATC
Source organism: Onychostruthus taczanowskii (assembly GCF_017590055.1). Lineage (NCBI taxonomy): Eukaryota > Metazoa > Chordata > Aves > Passeriformes > Passeridae > Onychostruthus > Onychostruthus taczanowskii. Next base: position 4,938,904 of record NW_024503568.1, on the reverse strand, counting down.
TCATGGCTGTTGCCTTTCTTGTTCTACAAGTAATCTAATATGATTCTGATTTATTCTTATCATATAGGAAACTTGCTAAAGAAGGGCATGGTAAATGTACAAGAAAAGCCTGCTGTGACAGTTCTAGCTTATTTGGTTAACATCTATGAATAAATAAACAGCTGAGCTGGTGCCACCTTTTATAGCTATTCTTTTTCTCAGCTGGATGTTAAAAGATTATCTCTTTTCTCAGAGCTTTTCCTTTTTGTGTGGTCTAGACCTGAATTAACAGGTCATTATTTCATGGGGTTTTTTTCAGGCTGGTGTTGCAATACAGTAATTGCAAAGGCCAGCATGCACATTTCAAGGCTTTTATTTTGGGTGTTTTGCCTTGACTGTGATGTGACATTAGTGCAATATTATTATAAATGAAAGTGAGGAGCCATTACTGATAAATGAAGCAATGTGGATGATGCAGACTTTGAAAAAAGATGTAAAGTAGCCATTGTTTATTGTTCCATTGGAATGCCCTCTAATCTGAGTTTAACAACTGAGGTTTCAGTAGACACCAATCAGTAAGACTTCTGCTTAGCTTCCACATTTATCAGTGATACATCAACTTTATCTAAACAGTTGTATTTTGTCAAGAATTCTGGTACAAATTGGAAATCAGAACAAAATAAGCAAGACAGAGCATGAGAAAATTGTGCCTTAAGGGCAATGTGTATGTTAATTAATTTTAAGTGTTTCTAAGTCTAATTATTTGTATTAAGGTGTCCTGCTCATCAGTAAAATAAAAATAGCAATTATCACTAAAGACATTTTGTGATTATAAATGGTGAGTCAGGGAATCTCCCTTAAAACTGAGTGGACAGATAGTGCAGAATGAAAGCATACTCAATGTAATCCTTAAATTCAAACTGGGATTTCAAGTAGGCCTAAGAGAAACAGTCCCATTTCTGTCCAGTATTCCCCTGCAAGCTTCAACAGGACTCAGGAACCAAGAGGATTTTAGACCATTATATTTTTAGGTCAATAAACCAGTGGATTTTTATGAAGAAACTAGAAAAGTGTGGGGTTTTTTTGGATGATTGGTTGGTTTATTTCATTTTTCTTGTATTTTGTTGAGTTTTTTTGGTTGGTTGGTTGGTTAGTTGGTTGGTTTTGGGTTGTTTTGAGATTTTTTTGGGTTTTTTTTTTCTGTTTGTTTGTTTTGTTTTGTTTTTGGGGAGTTTATTTGTGGGCCAGGGGAAATACTGTCTGGATATTATATGATGAGCAGCTTCAGGACAGTAACATCTCAGCCATTGTTGCTATTTCTCTTCCAGTACTGAAAAGCCAGTGCATTTTGGATATAAAGCTGTAAGTTTTCTTCAGGAATGATAACAAGCTGAGAAATGCTGAAAATTCATAAGGGAAGATGGCAATAGGCCAATTAGCTAAAATATTATTATTTTATTCAGTATCCCTAAGTCTTCCAATAATCCCTTCTTCCAAGCTGTCACATATACTAGTTCCACAGTGAAAGCAATACATTCACTAAAAGAAACGTTAAACATTCATATTTGTATTGATTTAATACTTCTTAAAAGTAGTCAATAATAATAATATTCCCATGGACTGGGGTGGAACAGCAGTTTTGATTATTGCTCTGTAGATCTGTTTGGGGTTTTTTAGTCGTTTTTACCCAGGGTTGTTTAAAACATCACTATTACAAAAAAGGTAAAAGAGTACAGGCATTTCTGGATTTTTGGGGCTCATTTACAGGTACTAGAGCCTAGGGATGAGTCCTTCAACTCAAAACACTCTGTGCTAGACAGATAAAGGAGAAAGAAGCAGATGTCATCACTTTTTAGTAACATTTTGGGTTTGGCTGATGTGAGCTACTGAGTAAACATGTTCACAATAGTGCATGAACTCACTTGTCACTGAATATGAACATGTATGATACTTGCTGAAGCAGTTTTGGGAAGCAACCTTAATTCTTGTTAATTCTCTTTGGGTGACAAGTATCTTTCTTTGGAATTGTGATTGCTTTCATGAATTTGAAACTGGACCCAAATGTACCTTCATGTGAAATTTACATGTTTTTATGTACAATAATTTTTTGCTTTTACAATAAAGATCTATTAATTTTAGCAAGTACAATAAGTAAAAGTACAAAAGTAATGTGTAAAAAATGGCAAAAATAATGGTTTGGGGAAACAAAAGTAACACTAATTCTAGGCTCAGAACACAGAAAGTATGTTTTACTCATTACCAAAAACTTAGAGATTTCATAGTTTTCTTTTCACTCAAGAAGAAAGGACCAAAGCAAGACTTTCAAGAATTACCAGGGAACTAGAAAGCAAGAAATACCGATTCTCTTTTGGCCTCCTGCTTATCATTGGAAGAAAATATGCACAAAGGATCAAGTTGAGTGAAAGACATCACACAAACAGTCCTGGTTATTTGATTTAGCTTGAGTAGATATTTATTATTTATCTTACATATTTTTACTTATTATTTTGGTTTATTAAAATGATTTATTTGACTACTGTCACCAGCACTAAGATGCAGGTTGAACCATGCTAGGGTTGTTGTGGGTCCTCTTAATTTCTAGGTATGAAAAGACAAAAATTATTTCTTTTTAAGCTGTTGAGAATGCACCAGGTCTTCTCAAAAATGTCATCACCCCACTGCCTGCATACCCTGGAGACTATTTAACAGTGCAGGGAGGAGAAAGTAATAGAATATTGCATTAATTGTTCTTGTTGTTGTTCAACCATGAGGAAGTCTGAAACACCTGAAAAGATATGACTGGTCCCAGTTGAATAATTCTGTAGTTTTACTAGTAAGAGGTAAGGCAAGGAGCCAAAAAAGACATGAGCATTCTCAAATCAGAAGGATCTAAAATTGAAATTAAAGAGTAGACAAAAAGCAGGCTAGCAGCCAGAAGTTCATGCAGAAATGCTTCCTGATCTTGTACAATCATGTCGTATCTCTTATATACTATATATATATGTAACATTTTATTTAATCTCAACAGTCTTTCAATGATAAAACAATCCCATTGAAAAATAATTAAGGTGAAATATCATAAAACTTTGCTTCATTTAAACCTTCTTTTAAGGTTTTTTTAGTCTTGTGTGAAGGCAAGCATGCATTTATTTACCTGTCAAACTGCAGGAGCTGGTTTGCAATAAGATAGACTTGAATGAGAAGAAGCAATTGATGAAGGGAAAAGGTCAGTTTCTTTATAAGTATTATCAACAGAGAGAAGCAAGAACAAAGAAAATTAAGGTTATGTCACATAACAAATAAAACTTCAAAGTGAACATCTTAATATAAGGCTAGACAAAAGAGGGGTATATTACGGTGTGCTTAACACTATTTTCTGTGTTATTATTTTTAAGGCTCAGCGGTACTTCAGAATTGTGTTTGAGGTACTGGCCTACAACATTTGACCACACTTACAGTACAAGTGTAAAATCAATTTTCTGCACTGCCATTTATCTCGGTACTGATTTTAGCTGGCTCTCTAACAGAATGACTCTACTGGAGAGGTTATTTTACTTCAGAGTGGCATTTCAGAAGTGGCATTAAATAGTCTGAAGAAATGGCATGTGACCTTTAGGAATATTTTTAACTCTGCTTTCCTCTGAAGAAGAATTATTTAACCCTGTGTGGTTATATGAACATAAGTCCCTCACTTTTCCCTTTGTGCATCTCAAAATATGTCTGGCATTGGCTTGTTTCAGCATAATTAACTGTTGACCATGCTGAATTTTTTAACAGAAGCTGAGGATAAAAACTAGATTGAAGGCACTTATCTGCTGCTTTTTGGGGGGAACATTTTGAGAAGATTAATTTGTTTCATTTATAATTGTGGAAGTCACATCTCTGGATTCTCAAACGTTATGATATTTTTATCACTGTTACGAATATAATGCTAGTGTCTGCCCAAATGAAATTAAAACAGAGGTCTGGAATTGCAGAGGTTGCTGATTAATAACTCATTTAGCACAAAAAGGAAAAAATTATAAATTCTCGATTATACTATATCAATCAAAACAATCACCAGTCCTTTAGAATACCTACTCAGACAAATAAGTGGCTCAAAAATAAATTCAGATCATGACAAATGTCTTAAAGCACCTGATAACACTAGAGATCAATATCTAATTAACCCTGAGCAATGCTCTATAACAAAATTGGCTACCTAGCAAAATATAATGGACAGCAAAACAAAAAGAAATATAAGCAAATACTGGGTGCATATGACAAAGTGAGAGAAATATAAAGGAAGAAAATACATCATCATGAACAAAGTTTGTTAATAACTGGGTTAAAAATCCACCTGATTTTTGACAAAAGGAAGTATTGAAGACTTAAAAGCAATGTAGAAACTGACCACAACCATGTGAGAATTCCTAAGAATTCCTTAAAGTACTCCCCCTGTACCTTTTCATACAGAATAAATTAAAATTCTGTAACAAATAGGATAGCTAAAGAAAAGTCTTTCTTTTCTGTAGTGTAACTACAGAACTAATAGGTTTTAGTATAAACAGTACCTAGTTGAATTCTCAATTTTATCAGATATAGCAAAATTAATAGATGCCCTGATGTGATAGGACCCAAGGATATTAAATGTATCATCATTCATAATTTGGAGGTTTTCTGGTCTAGTCCTCACTTATGTCATATTTTAATTGTAGCCTGGCTGAACAATTGAGACTTCAGACTTTTTTGAGATATAAGCCCTGAACTAGGACACTCAATTCTGTCTGTAGTAACTACAAAAGTAGGACTGCTCCAAGGGCTAGCTCAGGAGTTTGCTTCATTGTGAGGAGCTGTTCTCTGGGGTTTCCCCATGGCACCTGGGTATGACACAGGTTTCCTGAGAGGCAGCTGAGTTTGATCCCAGTAACTGTGCCTTACAAATGACTTCACCTTTTTTGACCAAAACCTGAACTGAACTAAGTCAAAGTGGGTTTCCAAGCTGGTACTCTATTTTGAATTTATTTTCTTATGCTACAGAACACAAATTTTCATAAAGGCAGAGAAATCTCCAGTCATAAATTTTGCTGAGTTTGTGTCCTACATGCAGGAATTTTCCTTAACTGGTGTAGTAGCTTCAGCCTTACATCTCAAGTTCATAAGACAACTTCTGTAAGTAAAACCTCCTTTAGGGAAAATATGTAGCACAGTACTGCCACATCAAAACTACTCCCATGCTAATGTTTTTTTTCTAGAATATAATCAGGACCCACTCTAATGCCATTAGGCTTCATTTAATTTCCTCTCCTCCTAGAAATATGTCACAGAGTATCACACAGATATTTAGAAAACTAAATGCAAATTTAAATACTTTCATGGATAGATTTCTCATTTATTCTTATGTCAACACTATCCTTTTATGCTACAAGCTCTCTTCTATCTAATGAAAAAAAAAAAAATTCTCAGCGTATGCTTTTTCAGATGCAGCAGTTTCCGTAATTTCCTTCCTCTTAGCCATCCAGCCTTTTTCTTCTCTTCTCAACATCATCATCCTATATGAAAGAAAAACTTTTTTTTCTTTTACTGCTATACCTTAACTGCCTTCAGTCTTGCACTTCTAATTTGTGCAATGCCTGCAATTCTTACATTTAATTTTATATATTTCTTATATTTCCACAAATTTATACTAAAAAAGCTTTTGGTCTCTGATTTATTTTCCATTGGCATATTACAATTTTACTTTTGGTTATCTAGACTCCAGTTTTCTATGTTCATCTACTTTTTTTCTTAGTTTTCACAAGGTCTTTTGAATAAGCATATATTTGCTATACATCTCTACTAGGCAGAAAAAAAAATACAAACTGTTATAGAGACTTCAGAATGTGTTAAATGATGCATGATAAGGTAGCACTAAATTCCAGGAAGAGGCAGGAATGTGATCAAACTATGAAGATCTGTGTCCTATCCTACAAGTCCAAGACATTTTGGTAAGTAATAAGCATTTTAGGAATTACACATTTATATCTCTTTTAAAAATCTCTATCTTGGCCCATGAAGCTCAGCTTGGGTCAAGGAATATCTGACATTATACAGGCCAGAAATCTTTGGTGAGATTGCCCACGTTAAAAATTAGATTTAATTTATGAGTCTTGCTGAATAGTGGTTGCAACAATTTAAAACAAGGGTCCCACTAGTCCAGCAATCACTCTCTATCAGCATGGAAATGTGACTGCCCAAAAAAAGAGTATAAAATTGGTTAACGATACCTAGTATTTTCTCTTAAGTTTTTTTCTCCATCACCAAGCACTTGCAATATAGTAACTGCCTGAGCCAGAAGTAGCCAGTAGTCTTTTTTTTAATCTTCTGTGCACACCTGTACACTTGTACAGTTTCTCTTGAAGCAATATAATGAACTTGTATTTACAACATATTCTGGTAAAGAATTCCCTGTCTCCAATATACATGACTTAAATTACCCTACTACTGCCACAGTATCCAAATTTGTTTTGAATCTGAAATTCATATCCGAGTGACTTGCCAAGGATCCTGAAAGTTTGTTTTAGAAGGTCCTTGTTTTTGAGGCATGGGCACTAATTTACCTATGTTGCTGTCTGTCAGACTACCACCATTATGGCTTGACAAGAAAATAATTGATTTTGGAATTGGTGAAGTGCTCTTCACTCTACCAATGCTCCTCTAGTAGCTACAGTAGCATGCACCAAATGGATATTTTCTGCAGAACAAAAGTGTATTTAGCCCGTGTGTGCCATATCTCTGAACTTCACAGACACATTCTTGTCCCTTCCAGATGGCTCAGCAAGGGACTTTAAAGTGTGCAGTCTAACCTGTGCTCCCCATTCATTCTGCCATCTTCCATGGGCATGCAAATTGGATGCATATTATTTCAGATGCAAAAGTATCAGCTTTATGCTTTGTCTTCCTTTTTTATCACACTACATTACATGCAAATATAATTTGGGCAATCTTACATTTTTTCATTTCTTTTTTTGTTGTCCATAGAGAAAGGCTTCCATGCAGTAGACAAGCACGGGTTTTAAAGTGGAAAACCCTTATCAGTTTAGCCGAAGCTCAAGTATTTACCTATTAGCAGGACATGCAGGCCCTCACATAATCTGGCACTGGCCTTCCTGACATTGTGGTCACTATCTCAGCAGCTCCATGTTCCCTTCATTCAAGTATTTTAAGTTTTGCAAAGGTAGAGGTAACATGGTCGTGGTACCTTCTCATTCACTAACTCAAATAATGTATGAGAACAGGGCAATATTCACCAGGAACAAGTTATCTGTTAGATTTTTGACCTGCAAGATTTTTAAGTTCCACATGTCAGTTCTTTAAGTTGATAGAAGCCAGAAATGGAAAACTATTTTCAATAGAAAAACACTTCTTTGTAAGTGGCAATGTAAATGGCAGTGGAGAATGTGGCAATAGATGTTTTACACTAGCCTTGGAGCTTGGTGAGTTGTAGACGCAAACTTTAAAAATGGCTCCTCAAAATGCAGATTCAGCACACTTAATCAAACATACCAAAGCTAAATTAACCTAAACCCCTACCCTAAACTTAGACTCTGAACTCCTTAGTTAACTACCAAGCTCTCCACATGCCTAAATATAGGCATTCCACATTTTCTTCAATACCCTGCTGGAGAATTATGTGCCTATCTCCTAAGTCACTCCATTGCCATCCAGAGTTTAGATATGAGAGAGGCAACAACTTTTTGCTTAACAGCTCAGGGTTTGTATCTGCTGCCACGATTCTGGTCTTAGGGACAGCCTCTCCTCAGAGAAATGTCAGTCTTGAGGAGACAGAAGATCAAAGGGCAGCAGATGGAGAAGGACCCACAATATTTTTTTTCATGTTAACAGCCAAGGAAGAAAAAGTTAGTTATAAAATGTCAGATAAAGAGCAAACACAAATATTAGTCTAGGAAAATTGTCAAGGGAAAAGGAAGAATTCAGGTCTGTGACCTATTGGCAGAAATTGGCCTTCCTTTTGCCCAGTGACTGTGAATTCATATATAGAAGCATGTTGGCACTCCTATGGCACAATCTAACCCTAATGACACTAAGTCATAGTTCAATACATGTGTTTGTACAACATTAATCACAGCATGTTTTTTTGTGTCTGCAAAAATCACTTTGCAGCTCTGAAAGCATTGTTCTGGAAATGACCACATGATACAAACAACCTCATTTTCTGTCCCTCTCTGTCACACTAGGTCAGGCTGCCTTTTGCATAAAGCCATGGGTCAGAGACTAACAAAGTAATGAAGTATTTTGGGAAATATTTCTCTTGAGCCTAACTGGATTTGGTTTCTCCCTCACACAAAACAGGAATAACAGGAAATTAATCAATATTAATTTAAAAAAAAATCAGCTATACTTATGAAAATATGTCAAACTCTGTGTAGGTCTACTTTATTAAAGAAATGCAGATTTAGATATATGTGCCTAAGTAATCCTACACACTTGGAAAAATTATTCTAGAATTAATGCTAACTTTGTTTGATCATAGAAATATAGCTATTTGGCTTTTTTTTTGCACTACACACATAGGTAAATTGTATGAAACAGTTTGCAACAGTTGATAAAAGTCATTAGCATTGTGCATTAACTCTGCTTCTTCCATGTATTGTAGCCACACACTTTTAAGCACAAATAATTCTGAAAACATTGGCTAACTGAAATGACCTGAATAATGGCTAAGTCAATAGTGTGAACAGAATGATTGTTCAATCTAGCATGTATTTCTATTTAGGCTCCTCGATCAATAAGATACTTGTGTCTTGGGGTTTTTTTAAAAGAAAAAAAAAGAAAAAAAAAAAAAGAAAAAAATCATCTACCTCATTGGTAATGAAAATGGAAGTTCTACTAGGCATAGCTAGAGTTGCATTATCAGGGTCACCAAGAAATCTATTTCACTTGTGCAACAACCTTGAAATATTTTATTTGTCACCTTTCAGCCGTTCATTGTTTTTCAAACAAAACAAACAAAAAAAAAAAGACCCTGAAGATCTCCACTCAGAAAAATATGGCATTGTCAGTAGATATGGACTTACCTGAACAATTGTCTTAATTTGGCCTATGTATTAGATTGGGTTTCCTTTAGTGCAAAAATCTAAATGCTAATTTCCTGAGTTGGTGAGGAGAGGGAGAGATTCTTCAAAAGACAGTTCAGAGAAATTATCTTGGGACAGATTCAGTTCCTTGTGAAGATACCTCTTTCTATTGAATCACGGGATCATTAAGGCTGGAAAAGACACCTGAGTCCAACCTGTGACCGAACCACCACTCTTGTCTACTAAACCATAGCACTAAGGGCCACATCCAATGGCCATACCATTTTGAGGAGTGGTAGCTCCACCACTTTCCTGTGCAGTCCATTCCAATGCTTGTCAACCCTTACAGATAAGAAATATTTTCTGAATTGACTATGATTGATTATATAGGAAGCCTGAACAGCTGGCTTAAATTAAATGTCCAGCTTGGCAAATTTTACAGATATGAGAGGTGTCCCAGACCAGGTACCAGGATGGGACTGAGGGTCCCCATTTTGCATCCTGTCTGATTAGCCCTTTGCTCCAACAGTAATTATACTGACATTATATTGGTACTGGTCAGAGTGAGTTAGGAGATCAGAATTTGGAATGAAGGGTTTAAAAATTGTTGCAGAGGAGTCCTTGGGAAAACTCTAGTTTTGTACATGTCAGTGGCAATTCTTGCCGAATAGTTCCAAGAGGCAATGCAAAGTTATGCTGTCCATAACCCTACTCTGTGTCTAAGCAGTGCATTTCAGCCCCTGGCTAGTAACAATAGCAGATGCTTATTATATTTAATTATTAACCATCAGCTCTTTGAACTTATCACCTTAGTCTCTCAGCACCTGCGTGATGGATGGCAAAATTCCCATAATTTCCACTTCCATCAGTCAGTAAGTAAAAGGTGAGCATCTGCTAGTGCTCACCAACCCCTCAGGATATATTCGGCTATCATGATGATTGCTCCTAATGGTGTTTTACACAAAATAAGTTAGGGTGAAAAAGGCATGCTAGGTTATTTTACACATATACAATGTCAAAGTATTTATTGCCCTGTGTATGGAAAATTTTAAATATAAATAGATAATACCAGTAGTACATTTATTATTAAATTTAATATTTATGCAGTGACATAAATGTACATGTTCTTTTCAATGCTTCTGTATTTTAGAATTGATCAGAAGCTCTAGTTAAAGAAAGGAAATAAAAATTGGGAAGCTGCAGGGAAGCTGTACTTTACCATATCTGCCACTGGTTTTTTTGCACTTAAATGTATGTCTACACCACAAAGTGAAGAAATCCTCTTTGAAACTGTAAGCAAACCAGGTAAATTCTCATTATGCCATTAAGAAAGCTGCTAGATTCTGCTCTGAGCTAGGACTCTGATTGAAATGCAGAGCCTACAAACATGGATGTGTTGCCTTCAGGACTCAGGTTACTAATACAACTTTATTGGCATCTGATGCATATTCTCTATACCAGTGCATCCCCTTAGATCAGAATACCTGTACCTTCCCTCACTGTGACACAAGAAGTTTGGAAGGTGCTTACAGCAGCAGTCAAAGAGTTTCTTCCAGCCATCCCCTTCCATGAAGCTGAGTCACGGGGAAAATTTGACTATTATGAGCAATACATTAGCAATTTTATAATTTAAAATCTGATTTTCTTTCAAAGTATTTTCATAAATTAGGCCAGAATAATGAAACAGTTTGCATCACAGTCCTCTGGGAAACTTTCAAGGCAACTACTGTCATATTCTCTCCCAAGACTACACCCCCAAAAAGATCTCATTGCTGAGAGAATGAGATATTCCCCTTGCCTCACACATGATGTGAAAATTATCTAGAAAGTCACATTACTGATGTCTTGTAGGACTCAGTAATGGAGTTTGGAATTCATGTGAGACCAGTGCTAAATGTCGATGCAATAGCACGCCAATAAACACAAAGTGTTCCAAACATCTGGTGAACTGTGAAGAACCCCTCCCCTTCATGCCTGGCAAAATGGGAATAAAATGGCCACTTAAAATGTGAGCAATAACCTTTGAATATTGTACATAGGTCATGGCTGGGTTTAGAACAGAATTGTGCCATTTATTCCTGGTGCGCAGCTGGCATAGAAGCAGGGGTGCAAAGACACACATGCATATCACAGATAAAGCCTGAAGGCAAACTTTGCTAAGACAAAAGTGAAGTGTAAGGAAAGCAATTTCCCAGACATAGTCCTCTGGTAGTAGGCATATAAATCATGAAATCACTATGACTGCCCACCAGACATGAAGTTATGTACAATTTGTGTTGAAAATTTATTAGTGTTGAAAAACAGACTTTACATTTTTAAATGCTTTCATAAGTATATTTTTAAATGCCTGGGTGGGTATGGAAAACATGATTTTTACATTCATAAGCATATGAAAAAAGTATTTTTCCAGTTTATTAATTGGGACTTATTGTGATACAACTGTTTACGACTTCTTATACCTACTATAAACAAAAACATTTTACAAATTCAGAAACTGTTTTTTGAAGTGCTAAGAAGATGTTTGGAAACCAGTCAATAAAAGTTGTGACTATGGTAGGAACCTTCTTCAAAGATGCAAAAGGAAATCTCAGTATCTGAGAGACTCCTACATTCCCTGGTTTTTGGGGCCAGTCTGCTTCAATTTCAGGAAGAGCTGAATGAGTCTCTAGTGGAGTTCCTCTCTCCTATTCAAGGATGCCTCAGCAAGACAGGAGGCTTTTTGCAGAATAGTCACCCTGAGGGATCCCTGGCTGTGAAATTTCTGGTCTGTGTCTTGATAACTGCAAATTTCTTCATGTCTAACAATTTTTTTCGACAGCCACTGAAAGAGAAGAGGATGTTTCAAAGCCTTTGTTGACATTTTAGAAGATCCCTAATAGCTGCAGCTTAATTAACTTTATGACAATGTTTAAGTTATGACATGATCTTTCAGAAGTAATTTGAAGGTAGTTTCCATTGTTTGCATGAATGTCTCAGGCAAGACAGGCAATTAAAATAGAGATTGTACCACAATTCGGAATATGTGATAGGGTTTTATTTTTATCAGATATGCCTTCCAAAACTCTGTAAAAGATGTTCATTTACTTTCTTTGGCTACTCCATATTTCAGCCAAATATGAAAATCCCCTGTAAAAGTATTACATGCTGCAAAACCCCTGACAAATACTGTCTTATATGATAAAGACATCCAAATCTTAATTAATTGTATTTAAAACAAAAAAAAAGTGATACTGAGATTTTTCTCAAATTTACTTTGTTATTTGTTACCACAAAGCCAAAAATGTTTTCTTCTTCTACAGCATTTCAGTCACCCTTTGTTTTGCTTCTTACAAGAGACTGAATCCAAATTTTGGCTTTTGTGTTCTATGATGTGATCCATGCATTTTAGAACCCCAAATCTGGGAGTTTTCAGAATATGCTAAATTTATAAATTTATTTTTCCCATGTTGCTTAGTTCTCTGAAGATCTCTAAGCAATCCAAATGTAATTTCCAAATGAACAACAGTGAATCCAAATTCTTCCAGAGTACTATTTTATGCTGGTAGATATTTCACAGTAACCAAGGGTATATAGATATATTTGCAGTTTAAAATTTAATAGATTTTTTTTTTCAGGGTCTGTCTGTATGATTTAAAATGATAATTTTTTTCCAGCCATTTTTCTACTCATCTTTCCCAGCTACTGCTGACTCAGAGTGTTCAGACCATTTAATTGAAAATGAAGTGACAAGTCTTTACAGCTGGGTCAAAAAACAAGAAGAGTCAATGGAAAGATATCTTTGGCTTAATTAAGAAAGCCATTCCAAAAGCTTTATGTATATTCAAAGCATATTTATTTACATAATTTAAGACTCCCTCCCAAATCCTGCTATCACACAATCAAAGCTAAGCATAGACATGTATAGATTTAGCCTGTTTTGCCTAATTATTCTTATTTTTCCTTGATTTTCTGACCTAATTTTTAGAAAAATGATTTTTTTTTTATGTTAAGAAACATTTGCTTTTATAAAAAATAAAATGTCTCCGACTTATTTAAAGTGTCAACAAAGTAGCAGCACACTAGTGCTGGGGGTCATGCAAGAATTGAAACGAGATCCTTCCTCAGTCAACTGCTGTCTGTGTTTGCCCTTTTTCAAAGTCAACAGCCTGGGAGCAATACTGCTCCTACACTGCCAGCCCATTCAATGGGTCCCCACTGAGCTGCAGAATGCCCTGTGTGCTCTCTGTGTCTACTGCCAAGCTCTCACTGCCATCCAGCCAAGACACCTGGGCGTTAGTCCCTTGAGAAGAGTCAAAACTAGGCAGTCTGAAAGTCCGACCACACTGGTACAGTTAGCAGAGATGGTGTTCAGTATCCTTCTGATATTGTGATAAAGGATTCAAATGAGACCATGAAAAGGATGCAGAAAGACACTTAGGTTTGTAAGAAACAAAGAAAGAGAAAGGTTGCACTTTGAGGAAAGCGAAGCCAGATTTCCCTACATTTACAAGAAAAGCCTTCTCCGTACAGATTATTTTGACTTTACCATCTGAGAACTGACAGAAAGTGAAGGCATCATTGTCCTACTTTCAAACAGTAGAGGTAGATGACATTGTAACAAATAAATAAATGTCATTAACAATATTAACCGCTATTTTTTTAGGGCTGTGGCACTTTGTGTTGTAGAAATACAGCTGTGGCCACTCTAGTCAACAAAACTGTAGATAGGTTTTCCTGTGCATAAATTTTTGCACTGTTTATCAAATTCTTATCTGGCATCTGTCCCTTATGAAATAATATAGAGAAAGTCTATAGCGAGGAATAATGAAGAAAGGTGATGAGAAAAGAGGAGAAATTGTATTTTTGTGTACAGTCTATATACAGTACAGCATTGTCTTGATTTTTCTATGGGTTCTTCTAAAGCAAAACCCTGAGGCATCTTAGCAGCTAGAATGAAAAAACGTGTTTTCCTGGGTTTATTTATGAGTACAACAGGACTTCACTAATTTGTACCCATGCAAGGGAAGGCATAGGAAATGACAGAGTAAATGAACACCTTGTAGACCAGAATTTTATTTCATTTTCTAATTGTCATTTGTTTTCATTTATTTGCCGCAATACATCATTATAATGTTGCTGTTATTTATCCTGATACCGCTGCCACCTTAGTAAAAGTCAGTTTTGAATAAAACCTCAGACTTAAAGTATTATTAAAGTATTATTCTCATTAAAAGGTTATATTGGTGCCTGGAAATATATAAAGAACTGTAAGTGAAGGATCCTTTCTAGAGCGTAGGTCACTTTTGCAAAGTCATTAGGAAAATGAATGTTCAAAAGTGTGTTGTTCAGATGTCAAACAGACTAATAAATGCTTTGGAGAATGGCATGTAAAGTGGCATCATAATAATGATGAGTCTCAATAAATCTCCATTTCGAAATATTTACTGAGATATAAGAAAGTGATAGGTAATGTTTTAGGTTGGTAGTGTGCGTCTTCAAAACACAATTTATTTTAAGCAGTATCTACTCATATATATATACCAAATCAGTATATATATATATATACTGATTATATTATAGTGCTTCCAGCTTTGACCAACAGCTAGCACATCCAGTTGACAATATTTGAAGCTTTGCAAAAAAATTTTTTAATTATTTTTTTTTTTTTTTATCATTTCACCAGTGGCCACCTGAAGGCACCCTTTAAGGTATACAAGTCCAGAAAAATTCTTTGAATATAGCTTTCTAGTTCATCTCAAATAAATGTAACCGGTCTTTATGTTTGATTATACGTATTTTATGCGCTCTACTTAATCATGTCTGAAGTTTATTGAAAGCTCAAAAATCTTTCAGTAAAGCATTTTATTCAATGCATGCTTCACTCTTTTTCCCATACTCCCATAAGCCAGAGACCCTGGACAACAAAACTTCTGTAAAAAATTTAGCTGGCCTTGAAAATTATTTTTCCTTTTTTCTTTTTCTTAGTCACACAGCTCAAATGAAAGTAAATTCTGTAAATACTGAGTATTTTATGCATTTAATAATGACAAATAGAACTATCATCTCAAGGAAAATATATTAGTTTTAGTTTGAAATCAGTCCAAGCTAATATTTACAACTTCAGAGTGAACTTCAAAAGATTTGAAGTTCCAGAAATCAGATTGATTTTCAAAACTGTTACAGTCAGAAATCGAGAATTTGCTTGACTGAAGAAGGCATAAATTAAACCCACATTGCTGAAATGCTAGCAAGAACTCTAAGTACTCTCTGGTATGGAGACTTTCTGTCTATATTTTTTCTTCTTTCAGACACTCCCATAGACACTACAGCATTTAAAGTTCAAATGCTTAGCCCTGGACCATCCTTCATTCTCCCCACTTCTTTTTTAGATTCATCTATGAAATTTAAAGTCAGAAGGAAAATAAGATCACTTAGTCAACTGCAAGGTATCAAAGGTCATTGGATATACGGAATTTGTTCTTACATTGATTGTAATAATTTGCATTTGGCTAAAATCTAACTTCTGTCTAAAAGGTATTTTCTAATAAATTTACAGTCAGTCAGAACTGAATGACATCTTGCCATGGTTTAATTCAAGGGCAGCTCAGCCCCACACAGCCACTCGTTTACTCCTCCTCAGTGGGACAGGGGAGAGAATCACAAGCAAAAGTGGGAAAACTCATGGGTTGAGATACAATTTAATAGTAAAGCAAAAGAGACATGCACAAGCAAGGCAAAACAAGAAGTTAATTTACCACTTCCTACGGGCAGGGTGGTGTTCAGCCATCCCCAGGAGACAGGGGTGCCTTTATGTGTAGCGATTAGCTGGGGAGACAAACACCAGCACTACAAACGTCCTCCTCTTCCTTGTTCCCTATAATTTAGATGCTGAGCATGACCCATATCGTATGGAATATCCCCCTGGTCTCTTGGGGCAAGGTGTCCTGATTGTGTCCCCTTCCAACACCTTGTGCCCCCCCAGACTCCTTGCAGGTGGGATGGGGTGAGGAGCAGAAAAGACTGCGGCTCTGTGTAATCGCTGCTCAGCAGAAACAAAACCATGGCTGGTTTATCAACACTGTTTGCAGCACAAATCCAAAACTAGCTACTCTGAAGGAAATGAACGCCATCCCAGCCAAAACCAGCATACACCTACAGAAGAAGAATCTGCTTGGCAGCTTCCTCCCATGATTAATGCTCTGTGCTTTACTTCCTAGCATTTGCCTGGCACCAGCAGCCACTGGTTCTTGTTACACATCTGCTTTCTGGATGTCATATTTTCTCCCTTGCGAGAGTGTTATCCACCATAGTATCTTTCCTGTGATAAGTTAATAAGTGAAAGCTCTAAAATTCATATGATGGTGACTTTTCCTGTTTTCAAATCAGTTCTGTGGCTCTTTCTAAGTCCTTGCTAATTTTTAAAGCTGTCTAGAAGCATCCGGACTTAGCCTCCTCAGCGCATGTGAGCTATTATCCAGCTGCTTATGCATCCTGGAACCATATCTTTACTGTGGCAGGGTCCTTGAGAATTAGGAATCATATTCTGCTCCAAGATCACCATTTCCCAAGACTCACCTAACTTCCCTGTCCCTCAAAATGTAATTTTGAAAAACAAACTTCCATGTTTATTGAGTTCACTAGAATAACAATGTACCCAGTTTACCAGTACCTGCTCTTACCATTGTTTCACTTCTCACTATACCATTTACAATTAGTATTAATATATTAGCACACCACTTCCAAAGAGATATTTCACACTAACACTTCCTTTTTGAAGACCTGTTAGTCATGTAGTTTGAACCCATATCTTAATGGCACCTTGCATTGTGTCAGGTTCTTTAGTTAGATAAAAGGAGGTAGATGGTTGTACACATTACCAGGAAAAACATATATACCATTTTCAAACACAGTTAAAATGTTATCACATAGATAATTTTATTTTATTACACCACTATGTAAACCACAATGCTGACATACCATTAATTATGTTCTTAGTTTTAAATACTTTTTAACTACTTTGTTTACTTCCTATTTAATCTTTTCCACTATTTTTCCGCAGAGGGTAACACCTTAAATTTTGCATTCACACTGTATCAACAATCTCGGAGATTCAAAATCTTACAGGGATTTCTATATTTAATAAATATTAATACTGTCAGTTCTCAGACATTCTTAGAAGTGCAGACATCTTTAAAATATTCCTTTGTGATTAAAAAACCAGAAAACAAGTCTGCTATATTGCACTTTTTTCGTTACAGAAACTCAAATTTATTGAGCACCTATGTCTTCTCTGTCTCCTTATTAGTAATTTTATCATTTATTTTAAGAATAAAATATTTGTTTAAGAAAAGTGTTTGTTTCTTCCTCTTGAACATCTTCTTTGCTTCCTTGTTGTTGCTGTGGATCCCTG
This sequence comes from Onychostruthus taczanowskii, assembly GCF_017590055.1. NCBI lineage: Eukaryota > Metazoa > Chordata > Aves > Passeriformes > Passeridae > Onychostruthus > Onychostruthus taczanowskii. The sequence goes on along the minus strand of NW_024503568.1, from coordinate 4,921,480 downwards.
TATTCCTGATGTATATTTTGATATATATTTTCAACCTTGACTGTGGTTATTTCACTTAGAAACACTATTTCTTCAGTGTCTTTATCTTGGTTCATTAATGTTTTTCCATAAATTTTCACACTTTCTGTTTAATATCCCTCTTTTGGACTATAATCTCTTTAGATAATACACAGATGTTATATAGAAATTTATATCTGCTTTCATTAGCCAATGAGTGGCTCTCACATTAACTACTTCCTATCATTACACCAGTGATGGCTGGTGTCATAAAAGGAAGTGACAAAGCCTTTGTAGGACTGGCTGTGTGTCCTCACAGCCATTTGTTGCTGGGAGCAATTATCAGGGATGGCAGAAAAGGTGTAGAGACAAGAAGAACATTTCTCTTTTTTATACACTTCCTTCACGTGCATACTTTCCTCTGAGTCCAGGAGAGAACTTCCCAAGGAATCAGATTCCTCTGGAGTTTTGAATTTTTCACATAGGTCCCTGTAGGCCTGGAGAAGATTCTCTTTCCTTCTTCATCAGAGACTGGCTTATTTTTCTTCCTGAATCTAATACACCTCTTACTTGAGTTCTCAAGCTGAAATTTTCTGAACTTCAAAACCAAATCCAGGGCTAAATTGTGGGTCATACCTTTTACAGCAAAATTATATTCTACCTGAGTTCAGAAGCCAACAGGACATTTCCAAAAAAGGTTGCAGTTCAATCACATGGACAAGTTATCAATCTTTTTATTCATCTGTGTGCAGCTGAAATCTAGTCCAAGCCTCTCCCATTACATCCGTTACACCAAGGAACTTTTGTTGTCCTTCTTAACTGGAAATCACACAGTAATGGTGGTTAAATTTGGTGTAAGCATCTCCTTTTAGGAACAGTGTTTTCAAAGCATTTCACTACTTGTAGGATTTTGAGAAAATAATTCAAGCATCTATGAATATCCTACTGTTTTTGATCTGCTGTCTTTTTTGGCAAAAAAAAATTGAGGTTTTCCTCATGCAACAGAAGCTCAGGACAGTATTAATAATACAGTTCAGGATTTCTGCTTTTGAACATTTGTGTTTGTTCAAGATAAGAGTTCAAGAACCACCACATACTTCTGAATAAATATTCATTTTGTCTAGAGCTGGTATACAAATCTCTTTGATAACATCTGTCTAAATATTGGTCAAATTTACTAAATTTGAAGATTGCAGATCACTGGAGAAAGTCCTAATAAAAATGGAAAAGTAAGAAAATACTTTAAAAGAATCATAACTTGATGTCTTCATGACATTACATAAAATTACATCTGGATAATATTTTATAGTAGCTGGATTGTAATATTCTGACTCTATAATATGACATACAACATGTAGGCACAAAACCATCCTAAATTATTCTTGACATTCACTACTGTTATTCAATCTCTCCCTGCCACATCTATCCTGGCCTTGACAGGTTCTACTTTTATGTTACAAAAAACTTAGATATTGGTAGGACACAGCAAATTCAGAACATCACCAGATTGTCTAACCTAAGGACATGTCAGTATGGAGCACAGGGTGAAATATGTATAATGTAGAGTGCAAAAAGCCTGCATATATCCTCCCTGAATTTAGAAAATGTAACACACTCTAAACAATACAGCTGTAAGACCTTGCATGTGGCTGACTGTTCAAGGCCTTCTCAAGTGAATGTTCTGTATATGCTGTCCCAGTCTGATACTAAAAGAGGTAGGAATATTAAAGTGTTTGCATTTAAATTTAGGTATGCAGATATTTCAATTGCTCGGCATTGGGAATAGGAAACAATTACAGTTCCATTTAGTGAATTTCCTCCTCAGCTGGCTTTACAATGGAGAATAGAAGCCTCAGGGTATTTTGACATAGAGGTTGTAGCTTCAAGTTTTTTGACATCTAGTCTTAGCATTTTAGTGACACTGACTGGAGTTAGATATAAACTTCAGTGGGACTATCAGAGAGCTCCAGAGATGATTTCTCACTTGCCAAGAAAAGCCTTTTGTAAAGAACAAGAAAAACATTCTATATAATAATAAAAACAATTTTACAAAAATACTGTGCTGTATCAAACAATGGCCACATTTTAGCAGTCCTATGCATCAAGAGAGCTCATCACCGTCTTTTTGAACACCCAATAGCTGTTTAAGAGAGACTGTCAGGTTGGAAAAGACAGTAACATTTGAAATAATGGGATAAGACCTCCTTTTCTGAAGTCCACTTAGCAGTCTTTCTGTGGAACTGTGGAGGTGAGGAAAGGTCTTGCCCTGCTCTAAACTCCAAACCCTGGGCACAATTCCTCCTAGTATTGCTTCCCCACTGATGACCTCTATCAAGGCTTTTATTCACTGCCTTCTGCACCAGCTAAGGTAATTTTTGAGTGTTGGAATTCAAGAGACAAATTTATATCTACAACTATATTATTTATTTCAAAGAGTGTTTATTTTACTGATGCAATGAACACAAATAAAAGGTAAAAAATTTGCTAATTACTAGAGTAAATGAGCATCAATTCCCATTATTCAGTGTGTGAGAGTATACAGAGGAGTCAAGATGTCTTTCCAGACTATTTTACTTAAAAATTTTTCAGCCACCCATAAAATACTAATTTCTATAGTTTTATCTCCAATTACCTAGGTGCAAAACCTTTGTCTAGGTGCAAAGCTACCTTTGATGCAATCCCTTGTACTTTTATGCCTTATAATAGTTTTAAGCACCTTGGGTTTAATTTGTCTTATATAGCACCATTCTTTCCTAAGGCATTCAATTAATAATATATGGTAATTTATAATGAAGGTATTTGCAAGTCAGAGGGCTTGACAGCAAGCCAGTAAATTGAAAAGTAAGCAAAGTTAAATAAACCTTTTAAACAGGGTGGTCTTTGTGGCCAAGATACATTTTTTGTTTATAAATATTTGGTATGAGAACTCTGTCCCTTGGCAAAGTACTTGTTCCAAAGATGGGAAAGCTGGCTGCACAGTCTGAGCATACATAGAGCTTTCTGCAGGCACTGAAGAGCACCACTAGGCTAACTAGACCAGCAAGTGCACCCCTCAGAGCAATATCTAAAACTGTGTCACATTTAAGCTCCAGAACTGGAAAGCAACCAGAAAAAACAAGAGAATGGTCACAAATATTTTCACTTATCTTTCCTAGGAGAAATTGCAGGATCAGAGAGTGGGCTGGGTTAGAAAGGACTTTTAAAGGTTATCTTCTTCCCAGCCCTCTGTCTTGGGCAGAAACACTTTCCACTAGACCAGGTTGCTCAGATATCCATCCAACTTGGTATTGAACACTTTCTGGGATGGGGCATCCAAAACTTCCCTGCACAACTTCTTCCAGCCTCCCCACCCTTGCAGTAAAGAATTTTTCCTAATGTCTAATCTAGATTTACTTTCAGTCTTAAAACATCCTCCCTTGTCCTGACACTACATGTCCTTGTAAATGGTCTCTCTCCATCTTTCTCACAGGCTCCCTTCGGGTACTTGAAGGCTGTGATTAGGTCACCCTGAAAACTTCTCTTTTCCAGGCTAAGCAATCCCAATTCTCTCAGCCTTTCCTCATAAGAGATGTGCTCTGTCCCTCTGATCAACTTGGCGCCCTGCTCTGACTCAGTCTGACAGGTTCATGTCCTTCCTGTGCTGGGACCCCAGAGCTGACGCAGCACTGTGGGTGGGCTCTCAGCAGAGCAGAGCAGAGGGGCAGAATTCCCTCCCCTGCCCTGCTGCCATGGTGCTCTGGATGCAGCCCAGGACACATTTGGCTTTCTGGGCTGCAAGAGCACGTTGCTGGGCCATGTCCAGCCTCTCCTCCACTATCACCCCAAAGCCCTTCTTGGCAAGGATGGTCTCTATGTGTTCAACCCTCAACCTCTGACATTTACACAGGTTATGTGATGCATAAATACTCCTTGAGCACTTGTTTAGCAAAGCTATGTTGCAAACAATCTGCTAAAATACATTTACTCATCAACATATCCATATATTAATATGCCTCTTTCAGACTTTCTTCCTATTCTTCTGACTAAATTTCAGCAGACAACTTCTGTTTCAAAGCATTACAAGACAAAGTTCTGGATTTTCCATTGAAAAAGCACTAAGATTTGTTGCAAAGGCCCTGTGTACAGTTCATGCTCAAAAACTCCCATGTATCCAGAAAGCATGTCCTGTAGAACTGATGAGCCATGTGGAGGGGCCATTTGTCCCGGATTTTCAGACACCAAATAGCCTACTCAGACCCATAAATTTTTATTTTAAGTACTTTAGGGCAAAAATCTGTCATTTTAATTTGTTGAGAAACCACCATTCTTTCCTAAGGCAAGGTGTGAATAATACATGAAAATTTAAAAAGGAGCTGTTTGCTACTGTTGCTGCTCCTGCAAAACTTCTAGATTCTCAGACAAATGACCAAAGTATTCTTAATGCACATAGTTTATATTTTAGGTGCAAGAAGACAATATGTACTTTAAAATTTGAACTTAGTACAAGCCACATATTCAGTGTTACCAACTGAAAATTCAGTCTCAGGTTATTTGCTACTCTATTTAAAGATATGGCTTGTATGGGCAAAGAGTTGCAGTTTTCTCTCTAATTTCTTATTAAGTGCTTAAATCCCATTGAAGGCAAGTCATTATATATCTAAGTGTTTCCATAATTAGTCTTCCTAGTTACAGAGAAAACCCTGAAAAAAACGTTAAAAAAAAAAACCCAACCAAAAAAAAAAATAAATAAAAAAAATAAACACCTCCCCCCCCCCAAAAAAAAAAGACTAAGGAAAAATGAAGACAAAAAAGCCCCAAAGAACCAACAACAACAAAAAATCTCCAAGCATGAAAATAATTATATTAAATTAATCAATTAAAAACAAGAATAATGTGCTGGTTTCTTAAATTTCTTCAATTTTCATATTTATTCAGAAACCGTCATGTTAGTACATGAGGGTATATTGCCAAACCAAGGCATTAATGTGGAGTGTTGTAGAAATTTTCATAATGAAACAATGATAGTGCTGTAACTTATAGATATTGGTAAAAACAGGTTTACTAGAACAAGCTGTATCTATGGGTTTGTCCATGTGTTTCTTCCAGAACACTGCTGTTTTTTTAAAAAATAAGCTATTATTATTATTGTTATTATTGTTATTATGATTACAATGCTAACGATTAATCATTATTAATAATATGGATGTAATGTGGAATTGCAGAATAAGGAGTACTGCATATTGTAATATGTGCAAAAATAGATACAAACAGACCCCAGAGACAGAAAGAAATCATCACCATTAACATAATTCCTCTACTGGCAAAGAGGAGGAAGAACCTCCAGCAATTAACCTAGTTCTCCTGATGAAGAGCTTTAAGTGCTGATTTCTCATCATGAAACTTTATTTTCTTTTTCTTAAGGAGCATGGGAAGAACAACACAACTACACCAGAGAAAGAGACAATCATTGGGAAGGTTTTGTACATTAGTTCTACCTGTATTACTACATAACTCTAGAAATGAGATAATTCAGACTGTGTGTGCTACTACCATCGCACTTAGATTAAGAATAAATCTTTGACTAACCACTAAAGCTTTCATTTAAGTTATGATGCACCAAACTCACAACACCTCTGTTTATGAACAGTACCTAATTTCATTATAGCCACCATAAAGTCTTGGATATTTTGTGCAATGCCTGGGGTTCTTAACAATATTCTGAAATCTGGAAGTATCAGTATTTCGATGAAACACATGAGTGTAAATAGGATCCATTTAATGAAGAGACTTATTTATTTATCTTTCTTTTAGAAGTGGACTGCCAGGCATCCATTTTCTGCATATTCCCATCCAACCCTTTGTAAACCTTCCATTGAATCTCTAAAAGATAATAAACTCATTGGTCAGACAAATAAAAAAAGTGGTGCTTTATTTGCTTCACACTGTTCTCTAGAAGCTCCAAAGCACGCAACTTCTAGAGAAAAAGACGTGTCCATCTCCATTGTTAAAAAGCAGTATCTCCAGTTATACCTTCATGTAATCTTTACCCATGTCCTGATTTCATTAAGGATAGCGTTCATTTTCTTTCTAGTAACTGATACAGTGCTGTATTTTGCAGATTTTGTTGTTAGGTGAAGGACTTTTCAGTTTCCTGTGCACTGCCCAAAGCAGGTGCACAAAAAGCTGAAAAGGAGCACTCCCTGTACAGGTGACCCAAACTGTCCATGGGGGTGTTCCATACCAGAAAGCATCATGTGCAGTATATTAACTGGGGGCTGCTGGCTGTGAGAGACTGGTTGCTGCTGAGGAACAGACTGGGCATTGGTCACCAAGTGGTGAGGAGTTGCATTTTGTGTCAATTGTCTTTCTTGGGCTTTATTTATCTTTCTGTTTTTGTTGCCTTCCTTTATATTAGCGTTATTTTTGTTATTATATTTTACTTTATTTCAATTATTAAACTGTTCTTGTCTCAGCCCACAGGTTTGGGGTTTTTTAAATCCAATTCTCCTCCATGTCTCACAAAGGTGGGCAATGAGTGACTGCATAGTACTTAGTTGTCAGCTGGTGCTAAGTTTGTCAGCTGGTGCTAAGTTACTAAAACCAAGAACACTTGGAATAGCAGTGATCTGAAACAGGTTGGAAGAAGATTGAGGAGGACTGAAAAGCAAGACTACTTTTAGATAAGGTGTTAAGTTTGGAAAGGATAAAGTAATTGTGGGTTACTATTCTGCCTCTGTACTCTTTTATACAAGACATCACATATGAATGGGTTTTTTTGAAGCTGCAGTTGACAGCAGCAAGAAAAAAATGAGGAGCAAGATAGAAGGTATTAGGCTGTTAAATAAAGTTCAAATCACCCTGGCTAGCTTAAACAATGGAGCCTCTGAACTGTACCAAAAAACACTTACAAGAGATGGCACACAGGCAGGCCCACCACAACAGCTCACTCTCACAGCCAGCAGAACAGGATAAGGGAAAGTAATGTGGAAAATAGAGCTGAACAAGCTGGATAACACCAGTAGGCTGAGAAACAACTTACCAGACTGTTATCAAAGTCACGGTCAAGAGAATGCTTTAACATGGTTCCTAGTGATACATTTCTGAGATGTGCCACCAAACTCCTCTCCTTAATAATGATTTCCTCATTTCTTGTGAAGATTCAAAAATTATAACTGGACAAATAAGGCAAATATCTAAGGAAGATGTTCAGTATTTCTGGGAGAGACTTGAGGATTGTTAGTTGTTCACTGTTGGTGGCTCCTCACATGGGGCACCAATCAATGATGGACACACAACTGACCTTGAGGCTGATTTTAAGTATCAGCACTTTATTATTCCCCAGAACAACATTTTATACCCTTGTCCCTCACATGCATAACACCTGCATGCCTTTTTACTCTTTTGTGGTTGGTGAACACACATCAGCATTCGGTGCTTCCTTTTCCTTCAATGATGTGTCCCATAATCTGTTCTCCTACAGTTTGCCAACCATAAACATTGCTAATAGTAAATGAGCTACAGTTTGAGAGTATTCCATCAGGCCATTACAGAAGTTTATATTTCAATTTCACAATTGGGCTGTAGCAGTATATTAACGGTCTTATTAAAATTCTGTATTTTCATATATATATGTATATGTACCTAGATGGAAAGTTCTGCTTTTTTACTCAGATTTTCTGCACCCAAAGGCATATATTTTTAAATTTTTTTGAAAAGGTGAGAAGAATTAGCTCATTTCCTATACCTATGCAAGGATTAAAAAATGCTCAACGTAAAGGAGTTATATGCTCAATGTATGCAGGAAGTATCTGAACTTTAAAAGCTGAAAGTTAACAGGTAGATACAGAGGGTTAGTCTCCAGGCCAATATGCAAAAATTAGTCACACAATAAAGTAAAAATATACTCAAATCAATTATGCAATGTGTTACTTTGCTACTTGTAGCAAATTCAGTTATTAATTCTGACTTTCCCAATTAGCCTTAATGAAACCTTCCTAATTTTGATTGTTGCCTTGCAACTTACTTGCTTGATGTCAATACTGAGTTTACCCCACTGGGTTTAATTTCACTCATTGTCACCTTTTTTGGTGGAAGTAGATTGAAGTATTCACATTCTTGAATCTATTCTGACTTACTGCTCCTTCCAAGGATATGCATTACAAGTGGTTTGAGAAGCAGATATGAATTTTGCATGCCATGGTTTCATGTTGTTTGTACAATGGTCTGCACACAGATGCATGAAATTCAGCCCACCTATGATTCTATAACTATATGCTGCAATACAAATAATAAAAAAATATATTAACATTTTAGATAAAGCTGGCTTTAGTCATTCCCTTTTCCCAGAAGAGATGTCTAATAAGTCTTGCCTGTTTAACAAAGGTATTTCAAGACTTAATTAACTGATGTTTGAAAAATGCTTTGAGTTGCCTGTATTTTTATGTGTCTTGTTGGCTTACTTCTCATAGAGACTCAGTATTGCCATAAGTTGTATGTCCTGCCAATTGCCAACAGGCAGGCAGACAAAAGAGCTGTGGCAGACACAGAATCTGTAGTGTGAAGCCTGGAACAACAAAACTTACTGAAATAAATAGTCCAGAGAGAGAGAGTCAGGAAGGGAAGGAAGACTAAACTGAAGATAAAACAAGAGATGATCTCATCCTCTCTCCTCTTTCCCTCTACATTTTTTCTGCCACCTTTCTCCTGTTGCTTGCTATTTTTCTCTGAGATTTATTGGAACATTTTAATCTCTTTTCTTCAACCTACTGCCTCACAATGCTGCCAGGGTGCCTTTTGGGGGGCTAAGTAGGATGCTATTACTTAGTAGCATTTAAATCCCAACTTTGCCACTTGCTTGCTGGAAGGGCTGTTTTTCTTTCCTAGGTCATATTCATCTAGGCCAAATCCAAAGCTCATTGAAGTCACTGACAATCTATCCCTGGATTACAGAGGATTAGGCCTCTGTGCCTAACTCCATGCTGTTGCTAAAATTAGTTCAGTAGTGCCTGTAGAACCATCTAGAAAAAAAAACAGAAATAAAATACTACCGAAGGAAAACCAGCATTACTATTTTCTGGAGAGCTGATTGAAGATTTGGGGGTTTTGTCACCAAAGTAGGCATGCAACTGCAATGCCAGTGCAGAACATTGTGCCAGTCCCAAGGCTGCAGAGGAAAAGCTTTGATCTCATTTCAACTAACAGAGGTTACAATTTGTTTCATCAGAAGTACCTTGACAAACGCATTACTGTTTATGGACCACTGATTACATGTCCCAGAGTAGACAAGACAGGTAGTAAGGCAGGGCTTATCTCTCAGCACATGCTAATGAGGCTGTTCTGCCTGCAGCTCCCTCTGGCCAGATGCTGTACTTTAACAGAGTCCCACTGGGATTCTTTGTGGGTGCAGTCGCAAATAGTCAGTTGCAAAAATCACAGTTTAACCATCATTGCTGAAGAAAACCAGGAGTGAATATCAAAGTTAAATTATTACCTTACTTTGCTGATGAGGTAGGATTCCACATCCCCCTCTAGCTTTTGCCTAAAGGCTAAACATTTGACATTTTAGGTACAGGTACATGGCAAGATGTGTTCAACTACCTCAAAAAGCAGTTGCCAAAGGTTACTGAGACTGCAGAATTTCAGAGACCGTGCCCACATACTCGTGGCTACAGCAGGCATCACAGCAGGGCCTCAGATCTGTCTTGGCCAATAGACTTCCTTCATATGGGATCAACATTGCCTCTCTCTGCAAAACAGACACGAGCATTGCATTGAACTCGTGCCACCCCTTGAAACATTTTAAAGGCTGTCAGGAGCCAGACTGACAAGAGATGTTACCTGTCCATTTGCCCAGGAAAGTGAGCAGCATGGATTCCCCTGCAGGTTTGGACTTGTCCAGAGAAAGGACAAGTGATCGTCATCTCCTCAAATGCTTCAAACATTCTAGCATGGATTAGTCAGTCTCAGCAGACTTTGAAAAGCCTTTGTCATCCATCAGAAGTGGCTTCGTCCTTCCCTACGTGCCAGGCAGTGCCGTTGTTTTGTAATGAACAACTTCCATCAAAGCGCACAATTTCTCATCCTGTCTGACTCTGCTGATCATTCTTGTAATTAAGTCTCTTTTTATTCTCTTTGGCAGCACACCATCTGCACAAGAAGGCACACCTGGAAAGCAGTTTTCCTCTGGTTTTTCTATCCTTGATTAAACTCCGTTTTAAAGCAGAGAACCTTAATCAAAAGAAGTGCCTGAGTGGAGGTATCTGTGCCTGTCTCGCTTTTGTCACAGATTCCCTCTGAAGTCTGCAGGATTTGGATTTGCATAACAATTTCCAAAAAGGTGTCCACAGCAGAGGGGTAACATTTTCAGGGAAAAAAATCCAATGGTATGAATTGAAGAGAAAAATAACAGGATACCATAGGAATTTAATTGGTATTAGTATTAATTATTATAAATTCCTATTGAATCCATTATAAAAAGTCTTTACTATTTGCAGGGTTATTTTATGACTCACAAGAATCTCATTCCTGAGTTCAAGAAAATGTAAAAGAATATATTAATCTTTTAATAGAAAACTAATTTAAAATTATTCTACCCCCATAATTTTGGGAACCAGAGGCCAGGTCAGTGCTGAATCTCATATGAGGCACAAAGTAACTAGACAGCATGAGAAAAAAGATAAAGATACCTTTTGATCTGCTGTATTTGACAGGAGGGGTGAAGATCAGCAAAACTTTTACATTGTTTATTCTGTGTTGAGTCAAATGTCAAAAAGAAGATCCACATGTACCCAGACATACATATGAAAACACACATGTATATTCCAAACAAGTGCCAGTGCATTCTTCCTGTCTATTCCTGAACAAAACTGCACCTCATTGCCAGCCTAAAATCAAGCCCCATGCTGGTGCTCCTAGCTTATTACAGTTCTCTAATGGCTTCTGGTAGAGTGTAACAAAGCTCTGAGTCCCTGTATCTGCTAACAAAATGATAAGCTGCTTCCTGTCTTTGATCTCCCATCATGACCTCTGCACCATGCAGAAGAGACTGGAAACTTTATCTTTTTCATGTGAAAACTTTTTCCCTGGTCATTTACTGCATTCAAAAGCAGCTAGATGGAAAGGATGAGACAGGAGCCAACAGGTATAAAAATAAAAACTGAAAAAAGAAAACCACCCCAGTTTCTGAAGTGAGCAAATTGCATTAGAAAGGGTGTTTTCTAAGTTTATACATAGTTGGTGCCAACAAGTTTGAGCTGCTTAACAGCAGTGACTCACCTTTAAAGAGCAACAGAAAAAGGCACTTAGTTTACTAAATAATGCACTTTTTTACCCTCAATGAAAGGCTGCTTCTTATCACACACATATCAAGGCAAGCCATCTAATGGCACTAATTTCAAACCCTGCTGCTGCAATGTTTAGTGCATGGGATACAAATTACAGTGAATTCAAAACAGTTAGTGGTACATACAATTGATGAACAATAATGAAATTTCATTTTATTAGGTTCTGAAATATGTGTGCGAGTTTTCAAAATTTCTGCTAAGAACTAGCTCTAACACTGATAGTTGGGGTTGGGCAAAGCTTAAAAATAAAAGCAAGTGCCTCAAAGACTTGTCACATTCTCAGTGGGAGTTATGCTATTTACATGGCTTGTAGTTCACATTTATAGCAGTGTGCGTTGCTCTTTATTTCTCTCACTTTACGTCCTTTCACTGCAGTTATCTGCTCATTCAGCAAACATGTTTCAACTGAAGCTTCTTTGACCTGATTTATATCTTAGAAAATGCACCTGTAACAAGCACAACTGAATGCTCAAGTCACACTGACACCACTATTTTCTTCACTCTTTCTTTTGCAAACTCACACAAGCAGATTGACATTCTCACTAATAAATGGCTTTTTGTAGTAGCTTATTCCCAAGAATGTAAGGAAGTAACTACAGATCAGAATAATATGCTTAGTAACAAATTTCCTTTTTTAGTATCTTCCTTCTGTGGACAAAAAAATAAAGTAAATACAGATCCACTGCTTTCCCAGTACTGACTCATGCAGCTATTCTTTTTGCTGGGACTAAGTTCTGCAATGTGTCAGTACTTCACTTCCACCAAAATCATCACATTGACAATTCTAGTACCACATCATCTAAATCTGCTATGAAACTGGGTGGTACTCAAAAGACCAATTCCTTCTCCATGGTATCACTGTTGTGCAAACAACTGTGCTATGGTGTCAGGAAAAAATATGGCAGGCGCATTTATTTTACCCAGAGGTAATGGAAGAGGTTTCACGTGCCTACAGCTCCTGCAAATCTTTCATGAAAAATTCTTTAAGGTCTTAAGTAAGCTATATAAAGATGGTCTCTTCATTTGGTTTACTTACTGTAGCAGGAATGTTTATAAATAGCTATCTGGAACTTTTTGTTTGCATACATTGCTAACTAGCAACTGTGAAAATAATCCTGTCTAAATCACAGTTTACATAGGGTATATTAATGAAACATAAATAATAGAGCAAACAGAAATCCATTTCTGGAAGGCCTTTTATTGAAAAATATTGTTAAAAAGGTCATATCCTGGGCATTGTCCTACCCAACAGAATGCTTCAGCCAACATGGGACACATGCTTAGAAGTATGTTTCTGTCTATAATCCAGCAGTCTTAACTTCATATAAGAGGAAAGAGATCTAGAAATTACATTCACCAAGTTCTAGATAAAAGTCTGTTCATTGTCAGGTAGTCAGCAAGTTCTCAGTTCAGTTGCTGAGCTAATTGTGCTGTCTGACATGTCCTAAGATATGAGAGAGATCCAAGTGGGGATAGCAAATTAAGGAGATAGAAATGCCTCTGACACATTGTGGCTCACCTGGAAATCAGTGTGCTGAGCTCCCCCATACATGGTTCTTGTTATACCATTACTTTGTGGGATAGATTCAGAGAACAGAAGGCACAAAAGCACTCTGTTCATCTGCACAATAATGCATTTGAAACAAACAGGAGTAAAGAGTTGTAATTGATCTCTACAAAAAAAAAGGCGTGTTTCAAAGGAAGTAGTTCAACACCACAGTTTTACCTGAAAATTCATTGAACATTATTTTCCTTTGTTGAACTTATTTTATTTTCATAGCATATTAGTTCTCAATTTGACGTTTGCTGCAAGATCACTTGATTCAGAGTTAAGAAAACTGCTTAACAAGGGGAAGAGATATGCACAATTAAAGGTTATTGATATCATCACTGGCAAAGACACTTAGATGCTCAAAAGACTGTTAAAACTAATCTGAATCTCAAAACTTTTTAATGCTGCAATCAAAAATATGGCTAGAGTCTTGCTTCATTAAAGAAGCATGACTTTAGGAATATAAGACCTGAAAAAAACAGCAGATAAAGGTGCTGTTGGCAGGGGGAAGAAGGAAGGGCAGAAAATAATTAATTATTTCAGAAGCTCCTGATCCTAGAGTGCACTGGGGAACGCAATCACAGACACAGCGCAGAGGAGACCCATCCTACTATGTCTCTTTGCTCTATCGCAGCAAATGACACTTCAAGTGATTCTCTCCTTCCAACATTTCTTGCTAATCATATTGGGATGAACAGAAGTTCATCAGCTGAGCAAGTACTAAGGTACCAGCGGGAACTCACCGGAGAGTTAACTTCTTCCTTCTGCATGAAATCAGATTATCAGGAAAGGATAATAAGAATTAAACAATATGTCACAGAGCACCATCTAGAGAAATACACACATAGGAATACTAACCCTGCCATGCTTTTTCATCCAAATGAAGTGGCACATGACAAGGGCAGAAAATGAAAAACTAACATATTATTCCCAAAGCAGGACTATTAGTAAGATGAATTAAAGGAGAAAAGTTTGGATATTCAGATACATATTTAAAATTGTGAAAATGTATCCCAAAGCTATGAACATTTAGGAGATTTATGTCAATATAAAACATCATCAGACTTTTCAGATTAATATTATCATTAATAAGCTGTACTGGTGGCAGTCAAATCAGGAGCTTTTTTAACTTTCTCCTGTTGATGTGACATAGATGGGTGATTGACCCACAAGCCTATGACTGTGCCCTTCAAAACACACTTGGCCTCATCTTTATACAGAGGAAAAAAAGTGTAAAACTGGTGATTAAATTGCACTCTTCTTGCCCTGAGGTACTGATCCAGTAATGCTAGAACCAAATATGTTCTAATACATAATGCTCAGACTTCTAAAAAGGTTAATCTTAATGGTAGTGGCCACTGAATTGGCCTAGCTTGCCTGCTGTGTCCACTGTCATTCTAATAAAAGACATGAGAACTAATTATGCCCTGCAGTCAAATGGTCAGGCAAGATATAAAACAATTTCCAGAAAACAGCCATTTATACTGAAGAGAAAATGAGGAAAAGCTAGGAAGACAGACTGACAGCTCAAAGGCTCATAGAGAATGAACTTTTAGCATATGGCAAGAAGCTGAAGGAAGCCGTGAGGTAAAATAGTAAAGATGGTTATCAGTTCTGGGGCTGCTTTAACATATTTTGTTGTTGTTGCTGTTATTTCCTATAGTAAATAGAAGCTGGTGTTTGCTTCTTGACAGATTTCACTTTCATTGATAATTCAATGTAAGTAACATCATAAAGCCATAATTTGAAACAAAGCCAATATACATTAATGGTTTAAACATAAAAAATATCATTAAAAACCCAAGTAATCCCTGAATTAATGAGCTGGAGTCAGCAGACACTTTTTGCTGTTTCTTGTCTTCTTCCTTAATGCTGAATTGTTGGACAAGAAAGATTTGTTTTCATCAAATGACTTTATCATGCTTCATCCTCCCTGGTGTAGTTGAAGCTAACATCTTTTTCCACATTCTGTTTATATTTGATAGTAGAAAATTACCTAAGTGCTGAAAATACCATCTAAATATCTTAATGTTAAAATTCTTTAGTTATAATATAAATCTAATTAGAATGAAGTAAAGATAAAGAAATGAAGTTAAAAATATTTTTAAACAAGGTTTTCAGTATGGAGGTAGGAAAGTTTTCAATATGACACAGGGTAATTCCAGATGAATTTCAGTAATTACATCATTTGTGTAACAGCATCCTTAAAACTATCCTGTAACAATGGGGTAGCCAAAATAATGAATATGTTACTTTAAACTTCAAATTACATCAGATGGTGATGTCATCAGAGCTATGAAATTAGAGTCATATTCTATTAACAGAATAATTATACTGCAGATAACATACACCTGTGAAAGAATTATAACTGAAAATATCTTAAACACTGATTTCCCACTGTTTTGTTGGCAGGTCTCAGTTTTGTTATTTGTCTTTCAGATATATGTTTCAATTTTGGGGGGGATTTGAAAGAAAAAAGAAAGGGGCATCTTTTTTCCATTTAAGAATTATCTAAGGCACAAATACAAGTAAAGCAAAGGAATGTAAAAATATGATTTTTTTGTTGATCTGATGAAAAGATGGTTTTCTCCCTTGTCTTCAAAGAAATTCAGAAGGAAGTATTTGCTGCAACTGTTCAGAAAGGGAAAGCATTTTTTCTTCACTGCAGCAGCTGCCACCTTTTCAGCCTAACAGTGAAACCAGCGCTGAAGCTGCAGGTTTGATACCTTGAGACTCCCGAGTGGACAGAGTAAATTGACTCGATATGGTTTATTAGTAGCAGTGAAGCAAATAAGCTTTTTACATTTATTTAGTGGACACATTATTTAAATCTCTCACTTACAGTGTCTATTCTGCAGTGACTCTAAATGCTTTTGTGAGAAATTCCAAATACTTGAACAAGGATGAAATACTGGCAGGATATATAAAGAATGTAAGCATCAGGTCAGGAAGATTGCAACATATTGTCATTTGGGGCTCAGACTGAAGCAAGTAATCTGACATGCTAAAATTTTTACTGTGGCTTTTTTTCCTGTGTGACAAGTATGCAGAAAAATAAGCAGGATATTGGCAATATATTTCAGTATTCAGGGGAACAGCTAGTCCTTTTTATTGTCATTAAAATTTGACTTTGGTGGGGTTACATTGATTTATGCCAACTGATGATACAGTCCTCCAGACTTTAACAATTGTTTTAGATGTACATTGGCAAGCTAGAAACTGTCAGTGCTGGTTGGCTGGACATGGATTGGTGGCATTTCTTAACACTTTATGGATTTTTGAAAAGTCCTTTATTTTTTCCTTAAAGTAAAGGACATTTTGATGTTTTTCTTGGAGCTTGTTTAATACTGCTGTACTGATTGCAGCTCAGTAAACAAAGATGGAAAAAGGACAAAGTGAACACCAGCTATGCTGTGACACAGTATGGCACAGGCAGTTTTTATGTTACTTCAGACTGGAGATGGTTGCAAAACTGCTGTTCTGTCCTTTCATCTGCCTCACTGTCTCTTAAACACTAATTATTATTTTGTATTTTCTTGAAATAATAAATATTATTATTTTTATCTTTTATAATAAAGATTATTATTTTGTATTTTCTTGAAAAATTTTATACTTTCTTGTGTTACCATTATAAAATTCTGAAATTCCCAACCAAATTTTCAGTTTTCAGAATATGAAATTCAAGAATCTTTTGATACACCTGAAATTTTTTCAGACCTAGGTTTTGTAGTTCTCAATTTGAATCAAGATATAAGGTTATTTTGTAATATATGCATGCATGAGTGTACTCTGGATCTGTGTTCATGTCTGCTTGTATATATATGTTTACATAGAAAACATCTGACTATTTCTGACAGAAAAGTGGTGGTAAATAAGATACCACACTTGTAAGCAAACAGTAGGAAAAACCCTGTTAAATTATGTGTCGGGATTCATAATCATAAATCCATGGAAAAAATATGGAATGATTTAATTGGAATAAACCTCATAAGGTCATCTGGTCCAGCTTTTCCTCTCCAATCTTGAAAGCTAATGGAACTTCAAAAATTAGATGAGGTTTGCCAAGTTAAACTGTCTTAACACCATGTATTGGAATGCAAAAATAAACAAAATAAAATTAAAGATGTCACTTACACCATCCCCTTGTGCTGAAGGAGCATTAGCTCCAGCACTTCAGATCCATTTTTCTCACAGGTTTTTGGAGAATGCCCATTAAAAAAATTTCTATTGCTTGTCCACCTTTTTTAATATTTGACTTTCCATACGCTTAGAATGGAAAAAATGTTGTTAATCAAAATTTGGATTTAGAGCTTTAGTTTAGAGCTGTGTAGTTTAGAGCTTTGTTGCCTTATTATTTTCCTTCCTTAGTAGTCAAGCTTAAGAAATTCATGTTGTCATTCTTAAACAGATCTTAGTTGTGCTGTTTTCAGTAGGGATCCAAAACCTGCCTCTGCAGGCTATTTCCAAGTGCAGCTGAATATACTAAAATGTCAGTAACCAGAAAATCCGGCTGAAGAAATACCAGAAATAAAGTTGTTCTCTGAACTCAGGAACTGTTTTTCTGACTTAAATCATCTACATTTTCATTACAACTTGTAATAGTCACCAAAACTGTCAGTTGTCTGTCACCCAAGAATTCCAAACAAAGCAGCTGAAAGAGTAGCAGAAGAGTTAAAAATTACCTCTATGATTCTTCCTTCTTATTTATAAAGGACAGAGATAATTTGAAAGAATAGCCAGTTCATATCTTAGAGCATTAAAAGGGCTGAAATGGAGTCTGGTAAATGGTTTTCAGCTCTGAATCAAGAGACTTTTTCTTTTAGATTCTAAATTAAAATAGTGGAGCCATTAAGAAAAAAAACAACCCTGCCTCCCCCCAACGACCCCCCCCCTAAAAAAGATCAAACAAACAAAAAAACCCCACTGTATATTCATTAAAATAAAATTAAAATTTAGGAAATCCTTAAAATCTGGAAATAGAAGACTAAAAGTGTATTAACAGCAAGAGGATTTTTATTGCATTACATTATGTTTAGCAGTCTGAAGAAAAATTTTCTGCTGCTGTCTATTCAGCCAATAAATAGAAGTGCTACAGCAGCAGTGGCTTACATCAGGGCTACTCTATTAGTTACATGCAAGCACCTGTTTTCTACATGCAGAAACTAAATTATTAAGGCCCTGTAAGTTTGCTGAATCTTATTACATGAGTAGCAGAAGATGGATTTTAAAGTTCCAATTTGAGAAAAAAAAAAGTTAATTCAGTGTGGTATGAAAATACATCTCAAAAACCAGAAAGTAGTTTCTCCTTTCACCTCCCAAAGCAATAATTACTAATTCAAATGGGTTTTTTTCTGTATCAGTGAATTCTAACTTTTAAAACAAAATATTTTTTTTAAAAAAATCACCTCGAATTTATTTGTAGTTTCTATACAAAACCCTAGGTCTCTTACTGTACATGTTTTAGGACTTTGCCAACATATATTCTTCCTTATACCTTAAACTGATCTTAATCCTTCAACAAAACTTTCCTTTTTTATCTATCAGTTGAACCCACAGATCTTAAGTGCTATGACTCCCAAACATCTACACATTCCTAAGGCCAAGAAAGGAGCAGAGTCCTTCTGCTCCACCACTGGCATCCTTTTCCTTGCTGCATTATGTCATAACACCCTATTTTACAGCTCAGCTCTGTCTCAGGACTGTAACAAGATATTACATTCTAAGGGAAATTTCAGTAAAAGGCTATTCCCCAGCCTTTGCAGATTGTGCACAATCTTCCTCCAGTTTTTTTTGAGAGTGAAAGGGATATGGAACACTATCACAAATAAAGATGATGTGTCTCTCACAAATGCTCAAAAGTAACCAGCATACTTTTGAGCATTTGCTCAAAAGTATGAGCCTTGCTTTCTCCCCACTACTTCCAGCACCAGAAGAGGATCTGCATCTTAATTCCTTAGCTTTCACATAAAGCTTATTAACACACTGGAGTTTGTAGGTGCCCCACCATCTACTCCCAACACATACAAACACACACAACTTAGAGAAATCCTCAAGTCAGCCTTACACTGCGTACCAAACAGGAAGACTTTTCAGTGTCTGTATCTTCTCAACGATTTCGAGCTCTGTAGGTTTGAGTTTGAAAGTCATATTGCTTTCAGAGCTTTTCCAGTGTTTTCTACTCCGTAGCTCGCCCACTGAAGCTTTGTGCTGTGCTGTTACTCCCTCACCTGCTCTTTCAGTTCATTGCAGGTTGATCATTTCTTAACACCTGGTTAAACAAAGGTCTGTCTACCAACAAAAGTCGAATGCATTCATGTTCCTGTAACCACAAAAAACAAGCCAAACTGCTTCGAAATGATACATGGACATTCTATTTGGAGTTTCAAAGGAAAACCAGGTTATTAATGAAGCTTTCAGAAGAATCATAAGCACGTTGAGCAGATGTCTGCTGCTTATATACAGATTTACATGTAAAGCTGCTTGAAAATATTTGATTTGCCTTAAGTAGATTTTAAAAATCCAGAAAGTATTTTTTAGATGTTCTTAGATTTCTAAGCAATAATGAAACATCAAAGAGAGTTTGGGTGCTTCATTGGGTTTCTTTGGAAACAAAAAAAAAAGAGCTTTAAAAAAGCAAAGAAAATTTCAAAGACTGTATTCTCCAGTTTTTGTCAACAAATTTAATGGAAATTAAAGTAATTTCTGAAATGTCTATTCATAAGAAACCAGGTGCTCACTTTTTTTTTTACATGTATATTTTTAATTATCATATGTATTACCAAATTACATTTATTCATAAAATCACTGCATGATCTGAGGAATTAAAGCTGCTTAGCCCTTTGAAGAGTTTCAAGCAATAAGATATTTAATGAAAAAGCAAAGTATCAGCAGTCTGACATTCAGTGCAAACACATACCAGACATATACTCTCCTCCAAGACATATTTGGGTAAAAGGGACCCTAAAATATTACAGCAGTTCTTTGCCAGTTACATTAGTACAAAGTAAGGTAATATTTATTTTGGATATCCCGCTCTATAAAGAAAAGTTTTGTGATTTTCATGAAATGGTGATTTACCAGTAGCATGGTAATACCACACCACTGAAAGCAGGAATGGCACTAGCTCAGACTTGCAAGTGTTATTAAAAGCTGCACTTTTGTTCCTTAATCCTGTATTCAGGGAATACTGCAAGTTCTGATAATCAGTCTGCTATTTCCTCTGACTTTGTTGTTATAAATGTATTAACTTTTTCATAAAGCAATCTGTATTTGCAATTAATCAAGTGAGTTGTCTCTTTAAGATAGTAGCCTAGCAACTTCCCTGAAGCCGGGGGAAGTCCCAGTTGGTGCCACAGACCAACAAAGTTATTATCACAAGGCTAATCTAACTCGTCAGAGAGTTTTAAAGCATCTCTCTGATTAAAAATGAGGAGAAATAAAAATGGTGAAAGCTCAAGAACAGTTACATGCAGGTGAGTATTCTCTATAAATGTGAGCTAAAGAATTTTTCAGTTGACAAGTAATATTTTTGTCTAGAAATTAATACAAATTTTTTTCTCAAAATTTAATACACATTTCCAAACAGGCCCAATGATGAAAAAGGTAGTATTTTCTTCATATTGTTTTGTTTCCTCTCCAAACTAACCACTTATTCAATGGGAGCAAGAGAAGGATTTTGGAAGCATCAAATTATACTTTCTAGGTGAGATGAACTGAGTGTGAACCCACCTAAATGGATTATACTGAATTCATCTCAAGGTGTCTAGATTACCAATTCCATGTCACACTAAAGACCTGATGATTTTGGTTTTGACTTAGCCTTTCACAAGTTTATGGCATAGAGTCTGGAAATACTGGGTTTCTGTGACTGCAAGGTTCCTCAATATTTTTCCTCAATCTGAGCTGCAGACTTTGGTTTTGTCTAAAAATGGCCACGAGGCCACCCTTGTATCAAGCATAGATAGATCTTTCAACAGGAGCAAAGGAAACCTCAGGGAAAGAACTTTATCACAATTTCACTTTTGCACACACGTGGTGCACAGGTATATTATTTTTAATGTCTTCTGTCAAATCTAAACCAAAATAATTTCTTTCCCTTTTGTAGCTACAGGAAATGTTGTATGGTAAAATAAGAAACAGTAAATATGCTTCTCTCTCCTGGGTAAACAATTCCTGCCAGCAGGCAATGGGCAACAGCTTACAAGACAGGTCTCTCTGCCTGTGCCTTCTCTGAGTGTGAGTCTAAAGCCTTTTGGCATGTTCAACAAGATGGACACAATTTATGTCTGTGCAGACAATTCAAAGGATCACAGTGCAAAGAAGTTTTTCTCATTGTTCTGTTTGCTTTCTCTGAGCATCTTACAATGATCAAAAGCCTCAAGATATGCAGGGCTAATTTCAAACTTTCAATTTAACTTCAGTTTACAGGGACTAACCTGAAGAAGAGTTCATCCCTCATGTAACATCATTGTGTTGTTCCCCTGAATATTCAATTGAGCAGCAGCTGTAACTCCTTTTCCAAAATCTTCTTGTATTCATTACCAGAGAAGCAGAACAGTTCTGATTCAAATTGCTGAAAGAATTTCATTTAAATCAATATATATTGTTTTGGGGCTTTCTGTATGGGATTGGGGATGAAGATTGTTGCAAGCAATAGTAACTCTCTACCAAAGACAGACTCACTGAATGTTGAGAAGCCTACACAACTGTTTTGTATAATCCCCTAAATTTGCATAGTTAATATTATGCTGAGTATGTTTTTCTTCTTTCAGTTCAACCTGATTATGAAATTGTCCTCCTACTACACAATCCTTTGAACTTAGTTTCAAAGGCAGTAAGTGACCAAGTGCTAACACCATTCTTGGAGGCTACAATTATTTAAAAAAAAAAAAAAAAAAAAAAAAAAACTACACCCTTTATTAACTTTTTGAAGGACTGCTTAAACTTTCAAATTTGTTTAATCCCAGTTTGACCATTTGTGGACCAGTTTGACCATTTGTATCATTGTTACATCTTTCTGCTTAATGCCTAGTATTTTCTCTCCACCTTCCAATGTGTTTTACTGCTAAAGACCAATGTCTCTGTTAACTGAGACAAAAAGGCAGATATTTTGTGTAATTTTTAATTATTTTTTTTTTTAGAAAATATGGATAAGACTCAGTGTTCCTTGCACAACAATCAGACAGTCCTCTCAAATTGCAAATAGCAGACAAGTGGTACAGATCCTAAAGCATGAAGTTTTATAAGGGGTAGGAAACAATAGGATGCAGTTGGAGTGGGAGTAATAAGTGAGTTAATAGACAGAGAGGGGGTGACGGAGGATATTTGCCTACCAGCTGTCTTCACTTGTGCAATTTACTTCTCAGCCTAGACCTAAAGAGTTCTACAGTCAAAAGTCTTTTGGGCTTGTATTCAGATGTATGGGAAGGCAGCAGAGAACTGCAGAGATGAGCATACATGATGTAGAAGAATCCAGCCCATCTTGCCATATTTAGATTCTTACCTGTTTATATGCTGTAGGAAAAGATAAAATTTATTCCATGGAATTAAACTAAATACTAAGAAAATCATAGTCTACTGAGTATAACCAAAAGAAAGGTGGACATTGGAACTGTAATATAAAAGTTCTATTAGTTCCTAAACATCACCCTAGTCTGGGAATCTCAGTGATGCCTACTAGAAGGCTACTGTGCTCCTGTGAGTAGCATAAGTTAAATATTCTTCATGGGTATGAACAGGGAAAAAAATTGTTTCATCAGTTTTGAGCACCTGTCATATAGCTGCACTATATGAACTGTTTACACTTTTGTTTTCTAAGACAGTTTTAAGAGAACAAAGGAAATCATCCCTGTGCTATGAATAGCACAGAACCTCTCACCTTTGAACTGAGTCATCTTGGAGGCAAGACAGCTGGTTTCTTTGCAAGCTGAGATATTCCAACAGTTTCTGCATAGTTGCTCTGTTTAATGGTAATTTTCTCCAGGAGACCAAGGGGCTGTGCGCTATCTTGGTATCATCTGCTGTGACATATGACACAAATTTTCTTATCTTTTTACACAAGGTGATAGGCTGTCAGTTTCCAGATATGTAGCAGGCCCACTGCCATGAGTCTGGAAATCCCAAACAAGTAAATAAGGTGGGTCAAATCATCACTAGTCTGTATCACAAGTTAACTGTCTTTACCAAAGTTTCTGAGGGATGTAATCTGAACAATGCTTCCGTAAGAAGATACTATCATTACAGGAACATAATTTTCATGGCTTGTATGTCTCCTTTCAGATGAGAATAGTAGAATATCACATACTGAAGAATAGCCCAGAATTGTAGGCTGTGTGGCCATTTACAAATTTGAAAAGAAATAGCATTTATTAATTTAGCTACTCATAGCTAATCATCAATAATTTAGCTACTCTGTTTCCCAAATTAATTAGAGAAACCAATGTTTAAAAGAATGTTAGGAATGCTTGGCTGGTTTGCAATGCTACTCTAAGTCCATGAATATCCACCTATAATACTCACAAATAAAATTTTTATGACCAAGAATTCACAACTCTTTCAAGGACTAGCAGTGAGCCATAGCTCCTCACCTGTAATTCACCACAATTCCAGTTGTGAAATCACTAGTTTGGAAACTGAGATAATCTGTGATGTAGAAATGCTACTTTTCAGATTAAGTTTAAAACTGAGAGGTCAGCTATTGTATGCTTTCACTCCCTATTCTATAGACAATTAGAAGAATTTCACCTGATAGCGGCTGAAATTTCAGCACCTTGTGAGAAAACCACGTTCTACAGATGTACTTCTAAAAAGCTGTCTTACATTTTAAGCACAGTGTTAAGAGCAAAACCTGTTCTTTGGGTTGTCAGGAGGGAAAATGTTCTAAACCAATGCATGGCAGGGCTAAAAAAGATTTTTTAAAAGTCTACAGTATCTGGATTTTTATTACTTCTTTTTTTCTTTTTCATTAAATTTCAGAAACAGACTACTGTTGAATCATAATGAAAATAAGCATACACTTGTGTTCTCACAAATACTGACTCAAGCAGTGATAATGGTTGTTTAATGGACTTGGTACTGGTATCGATTGCTCATTGCTTAAAAAGGAACTTGCAGGTTAATCAGATCTGCAAGTGTCTTTCTCATTATTTACATTGCTGAAGAGATTAAATATTAGGGGGAAAGACCAAGGTTTGCTTTGCCAGATAAATAAAAATCAATCTGTTGTCGTTAGCAAATGTGTTAAATGTAGCAAGGTAACAAATCCTGCAGCCCTCCAGAGGATTATTTTTCAAGACAGAATAGCCTTTAAAGGCAGTAAAGACATGGTAGTGAACATGGTACTATGTAGGAGGTACTGCTCACTCCCTCTTCTGGTTAATTCTTCTGTTAACCTCATTTCAAAATCTGATTTTTCATGTAATGTGTGATTTTAATCTCCACAGGGGATGGACAATTACACACAGCTGTTTCTTCTTTTAATCTTGTTTCCAATTCATAGCTTGAACATTTCTTATGCAAATTGTTTATGCTCATGACATTCAGGTACTCCAACAGATCTGGAGACAGCTAATGAGGCTGGAAGTAGATCTTGATGAGTTTCTATAATGCAGAACACCTTCATCACATATTGTTTTGCAGCTGTACTTGCAAGTTCCATATACTTGAGTATTTCCATCCCTCTGACTGCTTGCAACACAAGGTGTATTGCAGACAGCCAAGGTTCTTGTCAAGCTCTTTTGCTAAGTTCCAACAGATGTGGTACCAAGTACTTCATTCAGTAGTAATATCTGCATATTTGCATTAGGTTACAAATTACATGGAGTCATAGATTAAGGAGAGTTGAACTTGATGTGAGGCAAAGTTACAAGCAAAATTATTTTCAAGTTTAAGTCTGCTTTCTCTAAAATTGTCCTACTAGTTGTGCTGGAAATATTTTTCCTCTGAAAATGTGTGTTCCCAGCCTGGCAGGTCATGGATACACAAGATCTGTATGAGGGTATGTTGTTCTTCCTCACACAGTCGAGTCTAGTTCTGCAGCAAGTGCTGTACTGTGTGTAACAGTAGAACAGCTTCTTATCTCATTCAATTGCCTGACAGACAATGCAAGTCAGAGAGCATACCTTATCAGTGTTATGTTTGTTTACTTCTGTGTGTCCATATACTGTATAAATCTCTAAGCCATTTGGATGAGATTAGAATGGAAGAATTGACAAAGTGACATGGGTGAAATGCAGCTTACACTTTGATTGTGTGTGGAATAGGCTTCATTTTTAAGTATCTGAATAAACCAGATTGCAAACAGGAAAAAAAAAAAAAAAAAAGGTGCTTGTTCTGCAGTTTGTGAGCTCAATTTATTTCCCAAACTGGAAGCAGGTAGACGGTTTACCTTTTTGTAGTGGTAAAAATTAAGCAAAAACTGTAGGGCTACAGCACTGAGAAGGCTGAATTGAGTTGTAGCAAACAGCTTCATGCCATAGTGACAGAAGGATATACAGTACCATAGCTTGTCATCGCCCTTGGCATTCAACTCTCCTTTCCTTGGGGAGTAGCTGTTCCTGATGTTCTTGAATGTACCTTTAAGTACAGAAGGTTTTGAACAATCATTTTTAAATACTCTACAGCTAGAGCTGATTGAATGAACAGCTTTTGATTAAGTTTCTTTTAAGCATCTGTCTACTTCTAATTTCTGAATATTAATCCTTTTATCTTAAAAATTGACTAGTTAGCAACTTACCTATTACGCACACTATCATGAGATAACTGTGCAGATGAGCCTGCAGTATTGACAGCAAAGTCCCACCAAGAGTTGCTTTTAACATATCAGACCTATTTCCTTTGTTCAAATGCAAGAGAAAAACAATTCATCAGCAGTGGATATTTTGCTGAGATCTGATTTATGAAAATATATTGCACCTGTCTAGAAGAAATTAAATATACTTTAATTTTATGAATTCAATTAAAAGGCTTTGCAGTGTTTCACTGGTTTTGCACTGTAATCCTTTGTATAAAAATATGATGCTAACACTGCAGTTCCTCCTGCAAGCTTTCTCTGATGCCTCACTTTCATTCTGGGCAGGACATCAGTAATATCTGATCTTTTCAAACAAGTGTTTACTGTCTCAGCCCTTTTAACAGTTTCTCATTAAAATGGCTCCCATCACCTCTTACTTCCTGCAAGTTCTTTACCTCTGCCTAGAGCTTTCACAGGTCAAGGAAAGGGGAGGAGATATCTTATTGCTTCTAGGTACTTCTGAATGAACTGATTTGCATATTTGTTGTAATTACTTAGGGTAAACACAATGTCTCACTCATTCCCCTTGTAGTGCTAGAGCAGCCAGTGGGAAATCCACCTAGTTCTGGTCATCCTCACAAAGTCACAAGTCACAGAGTGCTGTTGTGACACTGAATGCTAACAGCATATTGACCTGCATTAATTGGTAAGAACAAAATCACCAGGATTAAGATATTATTTCCTTCAATTCAGCCCTCAGAAGATCACATCTGGAGCTTGTATCTGGATTTGGACCTTGTCAGAGGGATTGCAGAAGAGAGAAGAGAGTCAATCGAGAATCATTCCTACGATGGGAGTGCTGGAACTTGCAGAAATACAGGGCCAAGGCAGACAAGTTGTGCTCAGCCTCATGAGGGCACAAGAGAAGGTGAATTACTGCTGCTACACAGAAAAAAGAAAGAAGCTCAGGGAAACTCTCATCCTGAATCATTCTTTGCCAGAGAGAAGTAATAATCATGTAGTCTCTGTGGTTGCTTTATTTCATGAGTGGTGAAAAAACAGTTAAGGATTTAGCTTTGGTTTCCTGTTAGCACGAACAATTGTTGCTGTAGTTTACCTTCATACATAAACACTTTTTCTCACGCTTTATGTATGCTTCCAAGAAAAAGCAGTGAAGAGTGACTTTTTTGCTTCAAATAGTTAGTGGTAGAACTATTAGTGGTGGAACTGGGAGAAGATGCCAGCAAACAGTTGCAGGTTTTGAGAAAGTATGGCATTTACAAAAAATAAGGACTGCATAGAGCCTTTGTACATAGCGCAGTACAACAAAACTGAGAGTGACAATGGCTACTAAGTGCAGTGTCAGAAGCAGAAGAGTTACTTCAGCTCTGGACGGCAGAGCTCAGCCTGTGCAGATACAAGTACATTTTCTCAAATTAAAAATAAGATTTCCTGGTAAAAGTTTTCTTGATCCAGTGAGTATATTATTCATCATCACATACTCTGCTACTGTATATTTACACAGATAGATTTGCAAAAAGTTGTGCAGCAGAAATACAGAACATCCATATGGCCCCACGGAAATTTTTAGAATGAAGATCTATACCATATTAAAAAAAACAATAGCTACTCTTATATTGACATGAACCTGGAGTGATGCAACTGTTATTTTATTTTTAATCAGTTTGGAATTTGCATCCTCGAAATTATGATGAGCATTTTATTTATTTCCTTGATCTACCTGAAACCAATGAGCTTCATAGCAGCAGGTAAGACATTATATAGGATTGTAGCATAAGGGCATTTTCCCACAGAATATCACTATGCATGGCTTCTCCTAACAGAATTTGTAGGTGCAGATTCAAGACTAGCAGCAAAGAATCTGGACACAATACAGTAACCAAGGTTTTTCCTCATCCTTGGCAGCCTGTTGTGTTCCCTTTTCAGGTCTCTTCCAACCTAGTCATTCTGTGAAATGCTTGTTGCAGGTGACACATTTTCCTACTCTCCAGATCCTTCATGACTCTTGCTACAGCAACTCCTTTAGCATGCCTCAGAACTTTCCATAACACCTGGAAACTGAACAGGTTACAAAATGCATCCTGCCTGCTTCTGCACCTTAAGATTTTCTCACTTGAAAATAAAGATATTTCCCCCATCCAGTTGTGTCATTTCTGAAATGCTGAGAAGAGAAAATACAGAGGTTCTAATACTCCTACTGTTCTGTTAAAAATTTGGAGGCAAAAGGAGAGAATAAAAAACCACTCAATTTTGTAGATATACATGTCATAAAATTTTTTTGTGAGTCATGTTCAGCATGAAGGGGAAGGAACAGAGCGTGTTCTGTCCTGGACATGGGTCAGTGATTAAATGACTGGCTGTAAGCAGCAATTCCTGCTACTAAATTCCAGTCTTCCTGAGTAGGGCTTCTCTGCATTTTGGTTTATTTCCTTTTAATTCACAGCACATTTCTGTTCTGCCTCTGGTTCAAGGATACAATCACTGCAGGAATACTGTAGCACAGTAATTGTTGGGTAGACAAGCTGATTTATAGACCAGATTTCCTTTTCTTTTCTCTCTGCTTGTAAGGTAATATAAAAAGGAAATAAAAATGGAGTCATAAAATAATGGATTAACTGACATATACTAGCAAATGAACTCACAGTTCAAAAAGGCAGGGGAGCAGAACAGATGATTGTCACATCTAACAGTGACAAATGCCACTCAACAGTTATGAAATGAGGTTACTACTTAGTGTTACTTTCACAGCAGACAAAGAATAGGAGAATGCCAATGTGTTGCCTTCTTCTGAATGTGTTAATCCATTTCCCCGCCTCTTCGCTGACACTTTCTTTTGAGCTAATGGGCAAAAACTGATATTAAAGTTCTTATTTCATGGTGGTGGTGGTTTGGGTTTTTCTTAAACAAAGAAAGATCCCATTGATCATCTTCAGAGATTCAGCACTCCAGGTGCCTCTGTCATAATTTCAGTGCTTGCATAGCAGGAAGTGTCTTGAGAATCTGCATGCTGCAAAGAGTGCTGGATGGCTTTCATGTGGACTGGTTTACTCCACAGGATTATGTTTCATGGCACTGTCTCAGATTGGGGGCATAGAATGGTATTTAAACCAAATTATGAATAATTAACAATTTCTCAGAAGAAATTGATCAGACCACTGGATTTTGGGATCAGCAACAGCTTCCACTAGGTCCTTTATCATCTGAGTCAAATTGTCATAATAATTATTTTTTTAAATTTATACACATTTAGAGAGTTACTACAAATTTCTGTATAAAATTGCAGTAGAATTTGAATATTTTATTTCTTATGCACTGTTCCTCTGGTCAAACTCCATTTCTGAAATTCCGATCTTGAAAGCATGACCCAATATTTTTGACTTCTGATCTAGACCTTATTCTATTTATAACTGGGCAGATTTTTTTTCTCTGTTTATCCTAAGAATCTGTTGGTACTGTGATGTGTATAGTAGTTTCCAATCAAGATCCAAAATAATTTCTACTGATATGTTTTCATTAAGGTCAGTAGATGCAAAGGTAGATGGAGGTAGATATCGATAGATAGATACAGGTATAGATAGATATAGATACTTGGGGAATATCTTCTCTGATGTCATTTTTTGCTATCACACCTTTCTTACAGTTTCTAATTTTAGGAACTGCTACAGAGAATACTCACTAGGATATCTTAATGTTTTCAATACAAAACACTGAGACCAATTTCAAAATTCATCTAGATCCTTAAGATGTAAAATGTCAATAGCTAGAGATAAGACTTGACTTCTGGCCAACCTGCTCTGCAAACAGCATAGATTAGATGCAGGTCAATGTAAAATAAATGTCTCCTTGTCCTAATATGTAGTCAGTGCCCTCCCTGTTCACAAACCAAGGCCCTCTGTAAGTGTCCTGATCTCACTTGTTTCACTTTGGTCTTAATGAGAAAGTGAAATGTGTATGATACTACTCAAATTTTCATCATTTTTTCTCCTTCATAATATTTTCAGGTCTAAGCACATGACAAGGAATTGTGAAACAGACTTTCAAGGTTTCTTGAAACAGTATCCTTCAAAGTCTGGCCATCAGTTAATGGCTGGCAGCTCGATCAATACGAGATTGCATCAACAACCTATTTCCTGCAGGAGGTCACTAGAAATGTCTGCTCTGAATGGCTAACTAAAACCTTCTACTTATCTCATTACGTGTAGAAAGACACTAACTATGGCTTTATATTTTCTCTTGACTGGTGGAGTGATGATCAAAATACTAATTTTACAGGCTCAGGACTGCCAGTAGCACCTTATTTCTCCCTTACACGTGCACACTTTTTTTGGTTTTGCCTTCTGCCACAGAAGAGACAGAATAATGGCTTTTAAAGTTAGCATTTCATCTTCAGGTGATCACTGTCAGTTCATCCACATACTGGGCTAGTCAGGATTTAGCTAATGTAAAAGGACACTGATCCAGTTCTCCCAAAAAATCAATATGAGATTCACAAATCTCAATTGAAGATGGATCAAGCCTCATATGCACTGAGGGAGATATTTTCTGAAGCATAAAAGGATAGTGAGAAATAAAAGTCCCAATCCCTGTCCATTACCTAGAAAACCTCTTCTAATACTACTTTTCCCAATGTGAAATAAAAATATGGACCAGGAAATGTAAAAAACCTTTTACATCCCTGGACATAGAACATTGCCAGCTTGTTTTTCATCTTGAACTGAAGTTGCTATAAAAGTAATTTGAAAATTTCTACTGTCCTATTTAAGCTATCTGAAACTCAGACTTTCTTTTAATAGATTTGGCAGAAAAGACAAATTAGAGGTAAAGCAAAAAAATATGTGAAGGGCATTTTTTAAGACCTACCAAAGCAATATATTTTACTTGCATACCATCTTTTCCCAGCAGGTTCTCTCCAAATGTGTAAAGGTTTTATTTATATATAGATTGAGTAGATTTAGTTATTGAGAGAAAAAAAAAGAGAAAAAATATTTCTTATTATAATAAAATCACTTTTTCACCCTTTTTTGATGTTTTCCACACCTCTAATTACTGTTTGGAGTTATAGTAAGAGTGAAAATGCATCTTTGCCTTCAATGGACTGTGACACTGTAGCTTCATAATAAAAAGAAAGCTTTTTTTCTTAGCAGCTAAAGGTCTGGGTCTTTGTTTTGGAAGGTCATTTGTCTTCTCTACAGTACAAAGTAAAGAGGATAATCTCAGTTTGTTTAATTATGTTTACTGCTTCATCTTGCCTCTGAGCAAATATTTGTTAGAAAGGAGATATAGGCATTCATTGTGCCATCAAGGACCATAATTTTGAGCCATAGAATTATTAATCTGCAGAAAGTGAGCTTTCAAAGATATTTGTTCTTCAATTACATGCCTAGAGAAAAAAATCCACCAGACCAAATACTCTTATTCTATGGCCCCATAATGATCTCTGTTTCTTGGAGATTTTCTGTTTCTTGGAGAAATCTACATGTTTAAACAATTCTGAAATTTACTTGTTGATGTACAATCATAATGACCCTTAGGAATGTTCAATGTTCCAGTGGTTTTAGATGACAAGAAATGATCCAGAGGTATTGTAATTCTTATGAAACAATGGAGATGTCCATTGGCTATTGAGTCTAGAGATGATAAATGGATAGCAATTTCAAAATTTCAAGGCCATCTCTAGTAGGATAAGGGCTTAATCTTTAGTAGGATTCATCTTGCTGAACAGTAGACATTTACCATATAGATGTCTGCATCTGAATTACCTTGAGTCTCTACAGATAAATAATCAGTTCTCAGTATAATTAATATTGGACTCTTGTAGGCATCTAAAACCGTTCAAATTAACTGTGCTTTACAAGTGGCTATTCCTCTTGGCTGACTAGTTTAGCTACTGCCATACACATAATGCCTTATTAAAAATACCTAGGGACCCGAAAAAAGGATCTGATCTGTGACCCTCAGGATGTGATTTAAAAGGTGAACTTTTGGCCAGCTACATATTTTAGACTCTTCCAAGCTCCTCCTCAGGAAGGGAGAAATCAGCAGAGAACTGTTTGAAACTCCTCACCACTACAGGAACAATTTTGAGAGCTGCTGTGCAGCAATAGGACCCCCGTTCCCTTAGAATCCTATTTTGTTTGGAAGGTTTTCCTGCAGCTCAACTGCAGTTTTTCTGTCAAAGAATTAAACCTTTTCTGCCCTTTTTCCTTAGAGGCTAAAGATTTGGAATAACTTAGAAATGGCTAAATGTTATATACTTATGAATATACTAGCACAATACTAGTTGTCCTCTTAGAAAAACAGGCCGAATGGAATAAACAGTTTCTCTACCCAGCACTTACACTGATAGCATGCATTCATGGGTAGTATTAAAATGGAACATCTCAAACCTTTTGATTTATTAAATATTTCTGTCACAAAATTAAACATTTTTATGGCTAATCTTGAAGAAACATGACAAAATCAAGACTATATATATATACACAAATACTGTAAACACAAGTTATTTATCAGAATGGATTGTATACATGGGAATATTATTAAGGCTGCCCTAGATTATCCAGTCACACATCTTACTTTCAAAACCATAACTCCAAAGAAAACTCTAATGCAAGTTTCTTTGTCTCTATTGTTTTCATTCAGTATTCACAAATGACAGGAAAAATCTTGACTCCAGGAGAGAAATAAATGTTTTGCAATTGATATCTGTGGCAATAGCATTTTGCCTAATATATCTGCATTTCAGTAGCATACTAAGCATATATACCTTTTGCTAGGATAGAAAGGAAGTGCCATTATTCCTGGTCTTTTTCTTTCTCTCTCATGTCTTTTACTCATATTCTTCCTATTTAAGAAAACAAAAGTAAAGTATTTATTTCCAGTTTCTTTCTCTGATAATCTTCTATGTCATAATACATGAAGAACATATATGTAAATATTGTTCCCTTATGAGCACTTGAGGATAAACATCCGAGAATTAGTTTGTTGAAATAAAATTGTTTTGGAGGAATGTCTCATTTTGTACTTCATAAATATAAGTTAAAAAAAGATTCTTAGTCTATTCTAAGTCAAAACCTTTTTTATTTAATTGGTGAATATTTATTGCTATAATATGTAGGTGTCTTCTTGTACTATCTTTCTGCATGTAAACAGTAAATATAGTAACAGTAAACAGTGACAGTAAATATATATGACAATATGGTTGTAGGTAAACAGACAGCTGAGGGAGATTGGACTTTTAACAACTTGCCCAACACCTAGAATCAAAACACAAATCTCCAAAGTCCTAGTATACTGCTTTCATTTCCTTCCTTTACAAAAAAAAAAAAAAAAAACCAAAACAGAATTCCCAAACAAACCAGGAAATGACCATGAAACAAAAACTCCAACTAAAAGTAAACAAAAAATACCCAAAAGAATGTGCATTTACATGACACCTGATCATCTGACACATTAGGGCATAGACTTATAATTAGCAAAAAGTTAAATACTGTTTTGACAACTGACTGATTTTTAATAGTATTTTTTTTACTAAATTGTAATGATTAAATAATAATTAAATTATTAATTTAATAATTAATAAGGCCTTGAGAGGATATTTCTGAGCATGAGTCAGGTGTCAGGTGAAAAGGGGAGATTTCCTCCTTTAGTGTTTGACTAGTCTGTATAGTGAAAAGCTTGTGAAAGCTGAGACCCTGGTGCCTGACGAGTTTCCTCCTTTTCATCCCACTTAACATTTGCTTACAGTTGTAGATTGTATCCATGGGGAATCATTGTGGAATAGGTTTTGGACATGTACATTGCATTTCATCCAGGGAGTAGCATTTAGTCCTATAACTTCCATGCTGTTATAAGTTCTGCTAGTATGTGAAAATAATTTCCCAGTTTCCTCTTACTTTATCCCCAGCCATCTTTCCACTGTCAGGCTACAGGATATCTTCAGGTACAACAATCTTTTGCTAGGCAGCTATGATCTAATCAGTTTCCCTTAGTAGCAGGGAGTCACAAAATAAAGAGCAAGATCATAGCTGAGGCCATGAAAGTAAAAGAACAGGAGTTAGAAGCATGGATGCAAAATGATGAAGTACAGGTTACTGAGGCAATGCAGCATGAGACCTGAATAGGATTGGCTTTAGCTGACAACAAAGTGTAAATCTAACATGAAAATATCTCACATGTGGTGGAAAGACAAAGGAGACAGGAGCAAGATAAGGAAATCCCTACAAGAATGAGAATGAAAAGAGGAGTTTTGCCATACTGACACACCTGGACCTTCTGCAGACCGGTTGTCAGCTCAGCTCCACGTCTTACCCACAGTGAATCCCACTTCCCCTTCAGTGGAGAAAGGGAAATGCTTTAATTTACTTGCTATACATTAAAGGTAGCCATGGCAAGTTAGCAACTTCCAGCAATTCCTTCTTCAAGTAAATCCTTCACTCTATGGCAGAAAGTATTAAGGAAAAAATATTTTAAGTCCGAGGGACTCTTTTGAAAAGGTACCGTGGTTTCTAAGAACTCCCATGTGTTCACTGACCTAACTTCTATCAGTGTTAATATAATACATTCAACGAAGTGATATCTTTCTGCTTCATTAATGAAGCCATGACTGTGTGAACTCTGTTGTATAGGAATGGCAGTAATTCTGAGTAACATTTTTCAGGGAGTTATTCCATTTGGTATTTAAATTAAAGGAGAAATTCAGTGATTACGGTGCAGATGTAACAAAATGCACTTCATTTTACTCTCAATCAACCCTTAATTAACAGTGAATGCAGAAGATAGGAAATAATTGAAAACTTATTACTTTGCTTCTCTATTTTTCATTAATGTCATCATAATAATTCTATTAATGGAACAATTAAATTTTTTACTTTAAAAAATATCAAATATGCTGCTAAAATTCAAGCATAAAGTCTAGTCATTGCTGTATGAAAGATACTGTGGAGCAACAGGTCTATAATATGTTTTTGAGTTCATTCAGAAAAGCCTTCAAAACCAGTCCAAAATTCAGCCAGCAGAGAGCTTACATCCTGCATCTGTAAATGACACCTAGGAACTTTGCTCTGTGAAAAATCTGCTACCTGCCTGGGCTCTGTGAAAATAGAACTTTTCTTTTGTTAAAACAAGTTCTGGAAGTGAGGAAGGATCAAATCACAGCTGAGGAAATACAGATTTTGCACTGTACTATAACACATCAAGCCGTACAGTTCTGATCTGCCTTTCAGGACAGATATCTTCTGGATAACTAGCATGGAATCACAGCTTCTGAAAATGACACATTTTTCATACTGAATATGAATAGATGCAACCACACTGACTTCTGAACATTAGTTCTCCCCTTATATTTGTGGATGTCCTTTTTTTTGGAACAGTTTTTGACAATAGGAAGCTGCTACTCTTGACTTTAGGATCACTGATTTACCACAATTAAATTAACGTTACTCAATGTCTCAGTACAATAACAAGTTCCCAATAAAAATATCTTCCAATGCACAGTGTAGACAAGAGCTCTGAGCACAGTTTTTCCTTTTCATACCAGAGGTTTATACAATTATCAGCTTAAGCTTTAATTGGATTTAAATAATTGGTAAACAGGATTTTTATTCATTAGTTTTATACATGTATCAGTTCCTCATTTAAGGTTTAATTTAAATTCAATATAAGCAACTGGATGGCTGAGATATGTAAAAAAGAAAAAAAGAGTGAAAAACCTTGATGAGGCACAACAATTTCTTCACTTTGCTGCTCTTAAAGATGCCTGTTATTAAATCTGATCACTTTTTACATACATTTGTAATAACATTGTATGAAATACACACTTCTAAGAGGTCATGCTATGGGTTTTGACATCAACATGAAGAGAAATACAAAAGCCCTTTAGTTTAATTTTTATAAAATTTGACATATATTCCATACAAATCTGAGAAAAGAAATACAAATTTTAAAGTGTGTTTATATTTTAAAAATGAACATGTAAAAAAATATATTGTTTATTGGTATAAACTAGTTCCATGGTTTTACAACAGAATGTGGAAGAGTGTTTAAATACTGTAACAACTTAAAAATAGTAATTATTACTATGAATAAATAACCATTCACAAAGTCTCAGTTAATTTCTACAGAAGTACTGCTATTAGAGATATGGGATATTGAACTGTGAACTGAGCCCACAAATTTCCATAAAACCCACAGATAATGCTGCAGTGCTTTGGCATTTATTTATTTAACAGGCTTTTCAGGTTTGTCTTTATTGTATTTATAAAGACGGCTAGTGGAAAATAAAAGATGAAAGCATAGGTGGCACACTCTCTTTTATATATTCTAAGACCTTCCTATGTATTTTAGCAAGAATCTGGCTGTAATCACAGATGTTCTGATTGTACCCCTCTCAGTGCCTTTTGTTAAAGCACACATGCTTTAGCAGAAAAGATCTTTTGCTGTAATGGATTAACAGCAACATAAATTTTCCAGCCTTTCCCACTTGTCATTTTCCTGCAATAAAACAGTACAAAGAAATATTCCCCTTACAATAAATCTGTCTATAAGTGAACATGTTAAGAGTAGATACTGATTACATTCTACCATATGCACCTATGTGGTCAAGAAATCTCATGGCCACAACATAATGCTGGAAATAGGAAAATATAGAGATGTACATAAAAATTATGGAAAGACAAGAAAAAAAAAAAAAAAGGAGAAAAATGCACACATGAATATAGGATAAAAGGTTGGCCTAAAGTGTCTAAATTAAAGACAGGAGAGATACAACACATGTAAAGAAGGAAAGTTAACATAAACTGGTGGAAACACTGAAGAAAAACACAGAAAAACAGAAACACTCAAAAAACCTTGAAAACTCTATTTTTTTAAACCCATTCAATCATTTTAGGAACCATGTAGAAAATTTTCACTGGTGTCCTACAAGAATGAACACATTTTTCATTTGAAAGATGTCCAAATTTTTGTGTTCAGTCATATTTCTCCATTACAGATGTTTCCTGTAAGTGAAATGCTGAGAAGAGAAACAGATTATCTGCTTTAAGTTGTACTTTCCCTTAATTGTTGTCTTTGTGCAATGATATTGGCTATATGTTACCCGTAACTCAAAAAGTTCCTAAATGCTTTTCATAGTAATGAGAAATCTTTTAGACACCTACCCAGTCAATTTTACTGGGATATCAAGGGTGTAAGGGAAAGACCAGCACAAATGAACCTCAGATTTTCCATCTCCTTTATTTTTTAGGGTTTCATAACTAACTTGTCCCTCAGTCAATTGTTCCTAATCCTGAATTACATAGAAATTCATTCTTAGTGTTTTCTGATGGACTTCCTTGTTAAACACCACTTAATCCCTGTAAAATTCTTATGAATAATTAGGCTTCTATTCACAAGGTTTTTGCTGATGATGTCTTAGATTCTGCTCAAAGCCAGGTGTCTTCATCTTCACGTAGTTAATATAAAAATATTTCCAATTGCATATATTTTTAGCATTTCTTTGGCTTTCTCTGTTTTTATGTGATAGCCTTCTCTGCAGAGCAGACCTTTCAGGCAAGATATTTTAATATGGCCAAGACAGTGATAATGTTCATCTTTATCACTTGAAGGTTAAGTACATGAAAATTCTATGAGCTCATGTCATGTTCTCTTCTTGTGCAAGTCCATTGACAGTCATTTCGCTACCCAGGAATCCCTGCTATAAGTTAGAACTATGGTTTAAATAGGAAGGGACACATTCTGCTTAACTGTTACACTAGTTTAAATCCCACGTAATTCCACTGAAGTCACTGGATTTGCTCTGGATTTAATCCATCCTAACCAAAAGTAGAATTTGGCCCTTTGATTCCTGCTGCAACTCAATTGTTGGGAGATTTACTATATGGGTGTGCTCTGTCCAGCTAACACGCTGCAGCATAGCTGTTGATCTACTTACCAGCAGAGTAAGAGCTTTATAGCTGAAACTTCTGAGCAAAAATAAATTGCAGAAAATTCCCAGCTCAGCTCTAATATCAATTTTCAGGAAGAAAAAATACAGCATTCCACCAAGCTAGACTAGCTGAAATGGAGGTAGTCTAGTGCATGATGCTTTCTAATATACTGAATACTCTGTCTAGAGTGCTCTAAATGGATAGCATGACAATTTGCTAGCAAATCTAAAAATTACTTTTCTTAATGGGAAAATGGGTAAAAAATCTAAACATTGTTGGGTGCTGCAGAGCAGAAATTCACCAGCAGAATTGACAGCCAGCAGCCATTCTCATTGACTTCCCCAGGTTTTCATGGAACAAGAATTTGAAGGGGGATGAGAGGAGAAAGTACTTACCTAATTTTCTATTT
Organism: Onychostruthus taczanowskii; assembly: GCF_017590055.1. Lineage (NCBI taxonomy): Eukaryota > Metazoa > Chordata > Aves > Passeriformes > Passeridae > Onychostruthus > Onychostruthus taczanowskii. The sequence goes on along the minus strand of NW_024503568.1, from coordinate 4,883,529 downwards.
TAAAAATGTATTAGATGTTGACAAATTACTTGACAGGCTTTATGAGTGAGTAAATAGTGAGACAAATGGGGATCTTATATGAAAAATAGAGCAGGACAGTATAAAACATTAGAACAGTAGAAAAGCTTGATAATCACAACAACAACAAAAAGACTGGTGAAAATCCATAAAGAAAATGAATTAACATAATCTGGGATTAAATTTTCTCCAGTCTAAACTGTTTTCATCAAGTTAGCATATGTATACCAGTCTTCAAACATAGAAAAGGGGGATTTATTTCAATTATAAGATTTTCTTTGTACAATATTAAAATATTCTAATCAGCAGAAAAGAAAATTCCATGAAAAATATTAAATATACTCTTGACTTTTCCTAATAAAAGCCACAGGAATTCACACAGGCTTCAGGAGACAACTGGGAAAGGTCTACTACTACATTAAAATAGAAACAAGTATATATCACATCTAGTTTTTCCTAACTTATAGTTTGGGTGTAGATCTCAACAGAAAAAAAAACAAAAAAAAAACAAGACAGAAATTCTGTAGTGAACTGTAAAATTTTGGAGCCTAAATGTGTGTGTCTATGTGTATACCTATGCACACATATATATTTGTATGTATACTCAATCTCCAGGCACTATTTTGTACTTACTATTATGCAAAATCTCCACTTTGCTCCCTCAGCAGTATTTATGCTCTTTAAAACCCTAACTCTGTTCTGAAGCTGTTTCATGTTTGTTTTCAAAGACTTCTTGTAAGATATTGGTGGGTTGTGGGGATATTTTTGACAGTAAAAATAAGAAACTACCTTTCCATTTGGGTTAGAACTGAGATGAAATGAGGAATGGCTGCCACCAAGCAGAAAATTTTCTCACTTTATGTGTGCCAGTTAATTACGACACTTCAGAGGCGCTTCTGAAAGGATAAGGCAAGCTGCATAAATTTAGCTGTAATCCAGGCAGGCAAAACTAATTTGCAGGGGATGGCCTTATCTAGCTGCTGCAGCTTTCTCAGAAAATTAACCTTGGATATTTGGGCCCAATTCAGAAAGTGTTTGATTTTTTTCCCCTTTCCTGCTCTGCATAAGAGAATTTTAAATTCAATACAATACCTGACTTTTAAGAGGCACTGTGAATGCTGTAGGCAGTTCAGAGTTATTACTGACAAGCAAAAAAATTATATTTATACATGTACATATATATGATTGTCCTTCAGGCCCATTATCCTGCCTTCTTGCCTGTGCATCAGAAGGTTTATCACCATATGTATGGGTGGGAGGGTCTTTGGATTAACAGAAGATGCAGCTCATTTTAATGTACTTAGAAAAATTCATCAAAGTTCATTGCAGAATAAGTCATGCATACTGACTTGTTCATTCCAGTGGAAATGAAGAAATCCCCATAAAAATAGGAGTTTAATGAAGTGTTTGAGCAGAGTCTTGCTTGTCATTCCAATTACCAATGATTTAGAATCTTTTCTTGATACACCACTATTAATTGCTCTTACTCAGCACAATCAAAAGTTTACCTTAGATTTCACAAGCTTCACCATTCATGGATGAAAGATTTAGTTAATAAATGTTGCCAAATCCACCTTAAAATCTTCAAACATAATACGAAGTGTTAATAATAAGAAGTGTTGCTGACTTCTTAGCATTTTGCAACTTACTTCATTAAGACTGCTTTTTATCTTACCTAACAGAACTGAGTTCACAGCCTGACCCCCACTCTGCCCAGGCAATATTCACTGTAGGAAAAACATGAAAGCATAACCCACATAACATTTTGCTTCTACAATTTAACTGATTTAAAGCCACTGGATGTTTTGTGGACAAAAAAAAAAAAGTGATTTGTTTGGTCAAATCTGATCATCCAAAAATTGGGAAAAGTTATTTTAGTATTTTTAGGTGGTTGAATCTTGCTTTCTCTATTTTCATAGAGGTAGATACCTCCTTTACAGAGACTCTTTCCCATAAGCTTGATGACTAAGAATAGGACCCCAGAAGGGTAATAAATACCTTTTAGGTCACTTCACTGCCTTCTGTCTTCACTGACAAGTCTTGCAAATTCAAGACAGCCAAATTCATACTGAGCTAACCGGCTAGTTAAAGCCCATTAACTCTTTTGATGTTCAGCAGCACATTAATCATGACAATATCTTTTAGATACACACTCACTTGTCACTCGACTTTGATTAGGGCCTTGAAAATACAGCTAGCTTTCAAAAGGATGTACAGATGTTAAGCATAGAATTCTGAATATTTCTATCCAATGTAGAAAATTGCATGGCAATGCAATCTTCATACTTGCTCTGAATTTTGCCAGATTTTAACAACCAAGGGTTATTTATGATCAGCGAAACACAGGCTAATTTAGCACTCTCCTTTTCATCCAGCTTCAGTATGCCCCAAGATACCTTTTATTCTTGTATCATGTCAGTACAATTTTATGCTAATGTCAAGATAATGAGTAGCTGTCAATTGATCCTGATTTTGGCCTTCAAATCTATAGTAAGACTTCATGCAAATATAAAAGACAACATAACCAGTATATAAGACAAGATTTTTCCTTTCATTATTGTAATTATCACTGTCATTATTATTTTTATTACTATTTAATCATTACCACTACAAAAATTTGCAATGCACTAACTACTACCCACTCAAAAGAAAAGTCCAATGCAGCTTGCATTGAAAGAGATATACACTGCATGAAAGACAGAAGGGGGACAGGTAAATACAGATCTTTTCTTAGGGAGAAGACTGATGTTCAAATCTAAATGTTCACTCTTCATGAACAAGTAAAAATGAAAAGTTATAAAGCTGAGGTATGAAAAAATGCTACAAAAAACTATCAACAGCAAGCATAAAATGAAAATTGACCGAGGTATCTGACAATCAAAGCACAGCCAACTTCCTCTTTCAAACAGACTTTTTACAATTGTATTCTTAAAGCAGATCTTAAATTGCTTCAATTTCTGAATGTATACCTCCTCTCTGAAGTTTTATGTTTTGTTAGTCAATACATCTCTTGAATGTACAGATGTTTCACTCAGGGAAAATAAAAATCAGGGCCAAGCTATAAGAGATAGAAAAATATTGATCTTCAGAATTTTGTTGCTTCAGTCTTTACCAGATGCTCAGTCAGACATCTTAATTTTCCAGGTTTTTTTTCTGTATTGGACACACAAAAATTGGAGCTAGGTATTCAGTTGAAGTGTAAATATTACTAGTAGCATACAGTGAAATTGTGTAGCTGGTTCATCACACATGCCTCAAAGTGTCAAGAGCATTGTCAGTGATTTCTTGTATTTTACCAATTTCCTTTGGTAAAATACAAGATATCACTGGATAGTCAGGGTTTGTAAAAGTCTTTTTAATATATAGTCAAGTGACTATTATGTATAGGAGCCCTAGGTAGGTATTTCTAGACTTTTGTAGACATTAAAATCAAAACCTACACAAATGTCTGTATTCGGCACTAATTTACATGAGCTTTCGTTATGTGGAAATTCCTATTCTGCATAATCTTGAAAAATTTTCTCATGTTGCTAAACATTACACTTAAAATTCAGTTAAATAGTTTCAGGTACCTCCTAAGTTACATATACAGTCTTACAAAACAGTCAAAGGAAAGAAAGAAGCATCTCCACTGATGTGTACTCACTGAGGCATAGATCTGACAGCAGGCTTATTCCATGATTTATATTTTCTTTCACCACTAAGAAAAAAATCTCAATTACAAATTTTTCATGTAAATAACTGAAATCAGTATTTTATCCATTATATTGTGTTATGCTGAATCATAGCCTAAATACTCTTGGCATTTTGTTATGTGTCAGTATCTGAAGTGTTATTTATTTTTCTGTTAGTTGAGGATCAGGGATAGAATCACTAAAAACCCTTATAATGATCAATACTCATGAAAGTGAATCCCAGATGAAAGAATTCTAACATGTATTTTGAATATTTACCTAATCTAGAATGATCACAACTGATTACGAGCCTTCGTAATGAGAATCTTCAAGACAGGACATGATAATACCATAGAGATCCACTGTGACTGGACTAGCATTAACATTAGTCACTCCCACAAAAGGGTCCAGCTGTGCTGATGAAAAATGCATGGTAGAGTCTGGAATCACCAACATAGCATCTATCATTCTCTGAGTGAGGAGATGAACTACAAAACCACATGTTTATGAATCTCTAGGCACTTGTTGGCATGTCATTTGGCAAATAAAAAATATTGTTAAAAACACCTTGAAGTGTACTTAATATGAGGAAAATTTGTCTTAGTGGTCACTGCACAGAGAACATTAGGCTTGGATATTTCCATTTTTTGGGGATTTTCACACTCTTGGGGTTGTAAACACCAGATTTGAATTCCAGTATTTCTTGCATTGTTTATACACGCTTACTCAAAAATCTAGGTGAAATGAGAATCTTTGTAAGTGGCTCCTATTTAATACATTCAGGGCCTTTCCAATGATCTAAAAGGTAGAACTGGGATGAAATTTAAAAAAAAAGAAAAAAAAAAACAAACAAAACAAAAAAAACCAAACAAACCAAAAAAAACCAAACAAACAAAAAACACAACAAAAAAAAAACAACAACAAAAAAAGGCCCTACTCAGGATCAAAGAGGAACTTCAGAAACATAACACTGGAAATGGGTTCAGGGTTGACAAACAAGTTCATACAAAGACTCCTTAGGAAGGGGAGAAAGGGAGAAACCCTGCAACATAGGTCTGAGGACCTGCTACTTGCTCATTCAGGTCAGGACAGAGATAGAGAATATAAGAATCTGTCCAAATGGTCAGAGTTAAAATATCAGAGTCAAAAAAGAAAACCTGATCAGCTGTGTAAGAATTAAATGAGTAGTAGCTGAAGGTATAGGTGGAGCACAGTCTATCACACTTGGCAACATAGTTAAATTAAATTTGATGTAAGACATCATTACAAATAACTCAAGATGCTTTTCCATGAAGAAGCCAGACCATGGAGACAAAAATTTTTGGAAATTAAGGACTGGTTCTCAGAAAAATCAAGTCTACATCTACAGCTTGTGCAAATAATTTTTATTGTACTGTTTGCATGTACACTTTTTTTTTTGTTCTCTTATGCAAATTTCCTGTCTGTGCATCTTGGTCATGTGGATTTGTCACAAGGTAAAGAGGATGTGAATTTGTGTCTTGCACATATTGAACCAATAAACCAGAAAATAATGATTTTATTCTTCATCTCTAAATTTTATGTCTAATGAAAAAAAGAAAAAAATACTGAATACATTTTCTTCTTCACTCAAATTTTCCTTCTTCCATTTCTTTTTCCACACTGCATTATTGAGAGCTGCCAATAGCATATTAATTTCCTGAATAAATAATCCATCAGTGTTTCTCAGAAAGAATATGAAAAACCATATTATTTTTCACTCCAGTAATTACAAATCTACCCATCTTTTCCAATTATTTTCCTTTCAGATTAGGTTTATTCTATCTTCCAATAAATCCTTTGCACTCACAGTTAGAATTCATTCTTTTCTATAATTCAAAATTGTCTGTAGTAAAGGCAGTTTTGCTAATGAAATGTCAAAACACCAAAAGGTTACTTTTTAATTTAGCCCAAGGTAGAACATTGTCCTTTAGAGCCAGTGACCCATTGCTAAATTCAATTTCCCAACTGTTTAATTAATTTATGTATACAATTTAATGATATTTAATTTGATATGCATGTTCAAGATATAGTGTGTATTTCTAAATCTTTAATTACTAGAAATTACTGAAACCATAGTTTTATTCTATTGAGTTATTCTATATTTTTTTAACTTTATCATTTTATCCATTAAACTGTGTTTCCCAGACAACTTAAATAAATATGCTATAATTTCTAAGAAAACTAGGAAACATAATAACCTTTAAACTTTTTTTTTTTTTTTTTTTTTTTTTTTTTTTTTTTTTTTTTTTTTTGGGTGGGACAGACGAGGAGGAGAATGGGGTTTTACTTTGTGTTGATATATTGCATGTTGTGGCCATGAAAGAGAATCATCAGGATGTTGGGAAAACAGCAGAAAGCAATCTGTGTGTTCATTGCATTAGGCAGAAAGGCATTCCAGGGATAAATGCTTTATCTATTACATCTCATGAAGAGCTTTGTCCTCTGCTCTAGGACCGTGAGGGAAAAGGCATGTTTTTCTATCACAAGTAAAATAGTAAACAATTTGCACTAATCTGTATATTAGAAAATAAAATTACATGAACTTGTAAAAGTGACAAAAGAATCAGAGAAGGTCTGGTTTTATAGGTAAACAATGTTTGTTACATCCTAGGAGTACCATGAAGTATACTTTGTTATAATAAAGGCTCTTCCCAAACTCATGACTCCAGTGTTGTGCATGCACCTTACAGTAGACAGTCTGTACAACAAAATTTACTTTTTGAGTAGATGCAGAGACCAGTGGAAGGAACAAACAAATCACGTTTCACCCTCTGACTATATTGAGAGGGAAGATTAAGCCTCAGCAAGGTTGCAGTCTAACACTTTACTAGATACTGCTTTCCCTTTTCCAGAAAAGGAGGCTAACATTCCAAGGGAGCAACCTGTAATTATGATTTTTATAGTCTCTCTGGATATATGATCAAGAATTGGAAACATCCAAAGAGGGAAATCCTGAATGACTTTGTCAGGTTCAGCTAGGGATGTAACATTGCAGACAGCAACAAAGTCAAATTCCAAACGTGGAGCACAGGCTATTTAATGTTAACCCAGGACTTCACAACACTTTAATAGTCATCAAGAAGAGCACATTTCATCCAGAAGCTCTCTTGTGAGGGGAATCTGAGGGGCTCTACAAGTCACAGAGTTTTGGGCAAGTTCTACACTAAAAACATTGGCTGAAGACATTAATTGCAGAGTCAATCTGCCGCATTATTCTTCGCTCCTTGGTCAGCACTGGGTATCTGCATTACATTCCTTAGGGATTTTTGGTTACTAATGGGCACTCCAGTGTTGAAAGCAGGAGCAATGTAAGATCTGAAGTGGGATTCATCTCACCTACCTTTAGACATTTAAAAGGTAGACATCTGAGTCTGAGCTGGAGAGAAACAGACACCTCTAGAGGGCAATTCATTTGACCTATCTCAGATGCCTATTTTAGTCAGAGATCAATCACCCTCTAGAGATGCCTAGATTTCTCTATTGGCTGTAAAGGAAGCCTAGGGCAAGCAGTTCACTGCTAGACTTCTGACTTTCAGACATGTAATTTAGAAGAGATATTTCCTGTTCACTGTACTGATAAGGTTCAGTTTCAACACTTAATCACTCATGCTGTTTCCAGTTTCATAAAATATCAGAGAACTCATCCCTAAGTATTCCACATCTGGTCTTTTTAAATGTGTTTGTTTGTTTGTTTGTTTCTTCCTAAGCACTTACTGTCTTTAATTTTCACTCATTTTCTCATTGAAAATATTAATTTATATCAAGTTTACTGTAACCTCTCTATATTTCACCTTCCAAAGCAGATGTCTCAGTGATAACAGACAGAGTGCATAATGAAATTACTATGTTTCATCCAGCTGTTATTCTTTCTTAAGATTTACTTTTTGCTTCCAAGGTGTCTGAAACCTTACTTTTCAGGTCTCTATAGTGGAAATAAACTATTGTCTTTCTCTATTTAGTCACTGACTTAATAAGATTATTTGTTCAGCATTGTATATGGTGTGAATTAAATCCTTGTAACTGATGCCAAGCATTTAGAAACCAGAACTAGTGCTTGAATTGGATTTAAATTTCTTCTAATCTAGAGGCCTGACATTCCCAAACCAATTTTCTACTCGTGCAACTCCATTGACTTCAGTAAAATCTTTACAAATGTAGCAAAAATGAGAGAAAAAGTAACCACAGGCTATTGCTAGACAGTAAATCATTGTAGTTGTTTCTATTAATTTTTTAACTTTATATTTCCCATTAGAAAATATTTATTTTATTAAAAAGCATTTATGTTTGGGTCAAATGAAGTAGATATTTCCACAGATTTGTAGTGGGTTTTTTCTTCGACTATTGGAAAAAGCCTTTGTTAGTCAACAGTATTGCAGAGCTGTTAATTGATATAAACAGCAGCTTATGTTTCCTCAGGATTTAAATTCAAGTATTTTAAAGACTTATCCAGCATGTTCTGTACTTTCATTACAATCAGGAGTTCTGTTAATAAAATATATTACCATATATTTTAACAACCCTTCAGTTACTTCAAACATTTAAACAGACGATTCTTAACGTCAAAGTTTTATAACACAGACTAAGTGCAATTAGCATAAAAATAATTTGACAGCCTTCCGCATTGGTGAGTAAATGAGGCGTAACCTTAAATATGAAACTTAGAGGCTGGTGATTTCTTTAGACTATATTAGAGAATTTATGACACTTCCTTTGGGAGAGGAATATTTTTCAGGAAAGTTTATTCCATCTCCCATAGGCACAGCAATTTCTTCCTAAGTATTCTTAGATTATCAGCATGAGCAGGTGTTTTTCATTCTTTGTAGGTGTCAGAACTGGAACAACAGAAGTAAATTTTGTGTGAGAGAGTAAATTCTGGAAATGTTTTGCAGTTGTTTTTTACATCTGCTACATGAACTTGACTGTGTCAATTAGTGCCTACTATTTTATGTCCTAATAGTTATATTGGAGACTTAATTCTGGAAATGCTGAACAGTCTCCAAGTACAGGTGAATTTTCCCACCAATGGACTTTTAAGACATGCAACAAAATTTTATCATCATTAATCATGGGAAATGGCATCACAACTTTTTTCAAACATGGAGTGCTTGAAATAAGCATCAGCTGGGAGAACATAGTTCTTATGACTTAGCAGGTAGATCTTAGGGCAGGGTCTGGCCCATTATTTTTGTCAGAGAAGTCTACTAGATTTACAACAGGATGCATAAATTTATTCAAAATGTATAAATGTATTCAAAATAATGTATATTTATGCATAGTACTATAATTTATAAATAACTATATTTATAAATAGTGCATATACTTAAAAAGATCTTGAAAAGTGTACATTTAGTAAAGTTTTCCAGATTTAAACCAAAGTAAGGCTTACATGGTAGAAACTCCAGTCTTGTTAAGGTATGGCAGATCAAGAAAAAATGCCACCAACAGCTGAAGCTTTGGTGGCCCATTTTAAAAGCACTCTCAGAACCATTGGTCAGTTGCTTGGCAAAGTGAAATTCAGAGCAGAACAACTTAGATCTGAGAGAATCTTGTGTCTTTAAGTAAAACAGACTAGTGCATAGTTTTCTTGTTATTTAAGGCATTCCAATAAAATTCATTAGACAGTGTGGATGAAAATTCCTGCAACCAGAAATCAGGGTGTTTCTTCTCAAATAAGTCTCCAGAGTACAGAATCAAAAATTACTTTCTCTCCCATATTATTGGTGTGCTACTCATTGGAATCATTTCAGCAAACAGGATGAGGATTAATTTCTGGCTCCAGAGATACCCTGATGATCTCCTAGGTATTTTAATGTAGAAGATTCTGGATTCTGCCTATTAGTTTGTGAATGAGTTCTTTAAGGACTAATAATCTTATTTAGGGATAGAAAGAGGCATGCATGTCCACTCTGGCCTCAGGCATGGTTTTAAAAAGCCTAATAACCTATTTTACATGGTAGAAAATTTTTACCCATTTTACATGGTAGAAGTTTTACCTAGATTTTTGGGTTTTAAAACAAATTCTTAAGTACAGTTCTAAATTAAGTGTACATATGAAAGAAACAGCAGGAGTTTAGGATAGAATAAAAATCACAAAGCCTTCACTCGGCCCTGTTAGGTTGTAGACATCCTCACCCCAGGAAGTTGTAGAAGTTGAAAGTTTTACATTCAAGTTTTTTTAGGCATATCTTTTGTCCAGCTTCACATAGATCCTGGGCAGTGTTGCAGTGTAGATATTTTATATAGTAAAATGCAACGTAGCTCACCTTTAGGCCTAGTCAATGAGATTTTAAATGTAAGGACACCACATATCTATAGTGACTAAAGTTAGAACTTTAAAATTATGTGTTTAGCAACAACTTAAACATTGCTAATCTTTCTGAACCTGTCTGCAGAAAAACTTAATCTGGTTGCAATAGCTCAGATCAGTTCTCTTAAACGTGACTATGCAGACAAAGGCCAAATATGAAACAGCTACAGATTTTCAGTTCAGGGAAAAAAGCATGAGGAAGCCACTCAAAAACATCAAAGAGAGCAGATGTAAAAATAATGTTGTGACAGAGACAAAATGAAGCAGTATTTTTGAACTATTGCATGTACACTTAGTAGAAGTGGAAAGAAAAATCTAAAAGAACTTGTCATTGCTTCAGCTTGCCATTTTAAACACGATAATTGCACTGTAATTTATCACTGTCTCACATTTTAAAGTAAATCAAAGTGAATTTATACTCTGAACACAAATATGTCATAACTTCACACCAAGCAATACCTTATTCATTACATGGAAGCACATGTTGACAGCCATCTCAGCAACAGAAAGCTACCTAAGACAAAAGCACTAAAAGGACCCAAAAATGTGAGATTACTATCACTAAATATATTATTTCTTTCAGTTTATCATTTTATGGCACTTCTTGTGTCTATTGTATCACAAAATTTTAAGTTTCATACGTCAGGGACAAAAATGCCTGGTTACAGCTCTATAATACCACTTTTATGAGGTTTCCAGATACATCTCAGGCTGGTGTTTATTACTTTATTGTTGACTTGCATGTTTTACAAACTATGTTATCATATCCCTTTGAATCCTAGAGGCCAATACCAAAGTGAAAAAATATGCCCAAAGTAGAAAAATTTAGAAAGGAAGGGAAACTTTTATTTATGTGTGTCTCTGGTTGTACACAAGTAGATTGTTCTTATTCTTTTTTGTGATTCTACACAAATCTGGTTAAAATTGTAGCACAATATTTACGTAGACATATATACATATATTTGTGACTGGGTAATTGAACCTATGCAGATATATTTTTAATGTTGATTCAGATTTTTCTAGTCTTTCCCTTTTTTTTAACATGATCTCAGCAAATGAATGTCTTTAGTTTCTGTATTTAGCAACTTTATGGTTGTTATAGGCAGACCAAATGACTAAAATAAAAACTTCAGCTGATATTTATATTTAGTATTTTACTAGATTAGGAAACAGATTAACAGATTAGGAAACTCAAACAGCTAAACCAGGTAATATTTTAAGGCAATAAAAAAAGATTCAGAATTTCCTTCCTGCAATTTCTCTCAGACTTCTCTTTCATATTAAGCACCTGTAGTCTCCAATGTAGAAGACAAAAAACATTCTTTCAGTTGCCTCCAGTTCTCATACTTACTGAAGGATGTAGAGGATCTATTTGGGGTGGATGAAAGGAGAAAAAACCATAAGGCTGGGATAGAAACTGGGTGGAGAAAACTAGGAAGCTATGGAGTAACATGGTGGAGGGAGATAGGGTTGGGATCTGCAGAAATATTATATACAGTGTCAGAGAATAAATAGCACAGAATAGGGAGGTGTAATGTGGCATTCAAGCATCCTGCTGCATGCACAAACAGTCCAGCGTAATTCTGAAAGCTGCTGCTGCTGCAGTCTCACAGCCAAAGTGACCCTGGAATTTCTTTTCAAGGTGTAGAAGAGGTTGAGTTGACTTTTGATGACATAGCATGGACTTAGGAGTGGTTCTAAGCCATGGCATATGAAGGCTGCACATAGTGTATAAGTTGGAAGGGACTATAAAGAGTCATACCAGTCCATCTTTGTGATGTGAATGAGCCTCTGTACTGAATAAACTGGGGGACTTTGGGGGAAAAAATGTGTAAAATCAGAACTAAAATATATATGAAACTTCTCGACCTGTTAAGTTAACTTTAATTCTGTTATTTCTAAATTCTTGCATGTCTAAACTGGCATTTTAATTACTTTTTCCTATATAGCCTTCAAAAAAATTCACTGTGCTATTGCCTATATCAAATAAACATAGTAATGCATTTTAGTTTGCTTTTAGTCATATGAAGATACATTGCAAAATGTCTGTCTGTGGGATAGACAAAATACAAATTTTAAACTCCTATGCTTTTTCATAGTTTTGTGAAAATATATGGTGGGGGAGCTGTATATAAAGTGAAAAAGAGAATGTTTTTCTTTTGTTCTGCATTGAAGGAAAAGAAGAAACATTTCCCAAACACAAGGCAACACAAATACTCTTTAAATCCCTAAAAATGGAAAGTAAGCATACTGAACACCTAAAAAAAAAAAAAAAAATAGTAGACAAACATCTATAAATGAAAAAGGGAAAAGAGTGAAATGAGATGTGACTACTTCTGAGCACAGGGATTTTTAGGCAATATATTCATTTTCAATAGTTGTCAGAGAAGCAAATGTTCCAGAAATACAGGAGCTGAAAAATTATCCATCATCTCTCTTGGTGAAGCAGGACCTAAATAAAGGATGAAATATAATGAAGCCATAAGTTGACAGTGTGGGCAAGGTCATAATTCTGTGCAGTTTCAATAGCCAAGATGAGCAGCTTGTCTTTACTTTTACCCAGCATCTTAAGGACTAATCATTCAAGTTCTCTTAAACTTCTCATTATGACTGTCTGGGACAGTTATAATAGAGAGAAGAAGGAAATTTCTATCAATGAACTACATTAATTTACATCATGCTTCCTTTTTTCTCCAGGAAAATGTGTAATCATATGTAGCCAAAATGGGACTAGCCAGAATAGGTTTTCATAGGTTTTTTGGGGTTTTTTGGTAGGATAACTTAACGAAAAAAAAAAAAAAAAAAAAAAGGAAGAAATTACAATTCTGAAAATGTTCTATAGTTACAATGGTTGGAATAAGGCCTTTTGACATGGTTGAAACTTTTAAATAAAAATACCTTGATCTTTCTAAAAGTATTTTTTCAACAGAAATTATTTACTTCAATACATTTATTTGAAGTTAAACATAAAATTTAAATATCAAAGCAAAAATTATAGTTATCATTAGTGTCTGAAGGGAAATATTTCTTTAAATTCCATTTAAAGAAAAAAATTAAATATCTCCACCCAATAAGATTTTGCATTTTTTCTCAAGAGTTTTTTTGTAGCATCAGGTCACAGCTCCAGCTTCCAGGCAGGTTTCAAGAATGTTATGCTACTTTATAACCTTTTCCACCAAACACAACCTGTATAGATAAAATTTTACCAATGAGCAGACAATAAATGTTAAAATGAGAAAATGATTAATTAATTTTCAGACTATAAAAATAGATTATTTGCTTTCCAAACAACAAATTCCTGTACCAGGTTTACAGTGTGTTAGGGAAGAGCTGCATGCTCAGTGTCCCTTTTTGTGGCAGCCCGCTAGAAGCACTCTGCTTGTCCTGCTGGTGCCTGCTGCTGCAGGGATAGCAGCTCTGCTGGCTCCTTAGCATAGTTTCCATGGAGAAGAGCTGAGATCAAAGGCATGGCAATCACAGGTACTTGTTGCATTTATTGATTCTTCAAGGGAAGGTTAGGACATGTAGCACCATAGTACAAGAGAGATGTGGAGCTCCTAGAGAGGGCTCAGCAGAGGGCTATGAAGTAGGCTGGGCCTGTCCAGCCGTGACAAGAGGTGACTGAGAGGGAACCTCCCCAATGTCTGTAAGTGTCTGAAGGCAGGATGCCAAGAGAATGGACCAAGCTCCACGTGGTGCCAAGCAATAGACAAGAGGGATTGAGCAGGAACCAATGCATGGGAAGTTCCACCTGAACATGAGGAAGAAATTCTTCACTGTGCAGGTGGCCATGCGCTGGAACAGGCTTCCCAGAGAGGCTGTGGAGTCTCCATCACTGCCAGTATTTAAGAACCTTCTGGACACTATTCTGTGGTATGTGCTCTGGGATGACCCTGCTTGAGCAAAGAGGCTGAACGGATGATCCACTGTGATCCCTTCCAACCTTCATGTCTAACTTGGCGTTTTTAGTTACTGTTTCCTTTATGGCATTCATAAAAATTCATTGTGCTATTGACTATAAAAAAACCAAACATAGTAATGCATTTTAGTTTTCTTTTAGTCATATAAAGATACATTACCAAATGTTTCTGTCTGGGATAGAGAATCCATTCAGTGATTCTGTGATAGTTTAACCAGCTGTTTAAATCCTCTTGCAATGGGTGCTTTTACAAATACAATTATACTCAACCAGTAGGTCTTTAAATTCTGATTTTTTTCAGTCTCGGATGATCCCAGTGCTGAACAAAATATACTTCAAACTTTACAGTCCTTATTGCTTGAATAAGTTTCAGTTACTTATTAGTTTATTGAGGTACTGAATCTCCGCATTTAACTCAGGTAATTGTACTTAGAATGAAGCTGTTGAAGCATTTGAGTATGGACTTCTCCCATGAGCAAGGATTACAGCATTCAATGTTGTAAAAATTAGCATATTTTTGGGCTTTTGCCTTTTCAGTGTTGAAATATAAATAGAAATTCTTCTCAGAAATATGAAAATAGACTTGCATGAACAGAGCTATATTGTTTTAACATGCATTTAATAGCTGTGAATAATAATAATTCTTGCTGGCAAAGCTAGGCAATGTATAAGACCTCCTGTGGTATCAAAAGTGATTTAAATAGGATCACCCAGAAGCTGATAACCTCATGGGTGAGATCAGCTGCTGTTAAACCTACAGCTAATACTCAAATTGCACTTTCTTTTAATGCCCTTGGAATAATAATGCTTCATTTGATTTTTTTCTGAATCAGAAATGACAAAGGAAATACATGGTCATAATCTCTTCCTTACAGTTGACTTTTTCACAAGGTGCAAGAATGTTTATACAAATACAAAAAATTATGAAATTATTTGAGCATTCACCCAAAAAATAGTGTATGGCATTTAACTAGGGAATTCCATAGGCTGATGCTAATGTATATACTAAACCATGAAGAGTAAATATTATGCCTTGGGGAAATTTTCCCTGATAATAAAATAAAATAGAAACTTTATTTAGATCAGGAAAATACAACAATGTAGGTAGGATATATGCAATCTGTGAGATCAAGTTCAATACTCAGAAAGAAATTTCATACAAACCTCATGCATTAGAGACTTGTTAACACAAAAAACAAGTTTCATGTTTCAAAGCAGCATTTTCTGGAAGGATAAATATTTATTATTCTTAAGATATTATTCTTTAATAGCCTCATCTCTAGCTGTTCTTTATTGCGTCACATGAAATATATATATTTTCCTGAATAAAATGTATATATTCCTCTTTTCAGTTACTGGGAATACCCTCTAAGTAAATGGCAATAGAGCCCTGCTCCTTGGCCTGCATCCTGCCTCTTTCAAATTTGTCAATCTACATCTCACTTCTACATGGAGATTACAGAAAACCTAATCTAATCTAATCTAATCTAATCTAATCTAATGTTGAATTTGAGCAATAATATGTTGTGGTTTTACCCAGACAGTAACTGTGTATGACGCAGCCACTCACTCACTCCCCCATCGTGCCTGTGGTGGGATGGGGAGGAGGATCACAGAAAGTAAATCCAGTGTGTTAAGAACAGTTGAATAATTGAAACTAAGTAAAATAATACTATAATAACAATAATAGTAATTGTCATGAAAAAAGGAGGCAACACAGAGACATAAATGCCAAGGAAGACAAGTGATTAAAAATATAGCTGCTCACCACCACCTGACCAATGCCCATCCCATTCCACCCCCAGCAGCAATTTGTCCCTCCTGGCAACCTCCTCCCAGTTTATATACTGTTTATAATATTCTATGACAGGGAATTTCCCTTTGGATGTTTGTGTCAGCTGTCCTGGCTATGCTACCTCACTGACAACTCCTTGTGCAACTCCTCATTGGCAAGGCAGGGGACACTGAAATTCCCTGACTGAGGGTAAGCACTACTTAGCAACACTGAAAACATCAGTGTGTTATCTACATTTCCCTCATACTAAATCCAAGAAACACAAGTGGAAGAAAATTATGGCAGATTTTACCAGGTACTAGAAGAGAATTAACTAGCTGAAACCATGACATGAAAGATTTCTTTATCCAACTTTCCCTTTGGAAGTTTTGGGCATTTAATGAAAAGGGATATGCAATTTGGAAAAGAAAAGGGTTGGTCATTAAAACCTACTACTACTGCCAGTTGTAGATTAATATATTTATACTCAAACATAATAAATTAGGGCCACTTTTTAAGCTTTGCTTAGAAGACTGCTGCAATTTCATAGTTTGTTATTTCCAGGCTTTAAAATTCTCATCCAACCGTGACAACATTTCCCTATGCCTTTAAATTATACTGGAAACACAAAAGAGTTTCCCATCCAGTTTGTTCTCAAACCTTCTTGAATAATCACAAGAGGTTTGTCTCAGTATAAACTGATATTGAGCCAGACTAACAGCTCCCATGCCAATTCTCATCTTTCTCTCTGCACAGATGGAGTGAAAGGACTTCCCTGTGGGTTTTTGGCAGCTAACATAATCAGATCACCTAACAATTGTTCCAATTTTTTATAAGAGGATGTTTTCTCCTCCTAATTATAATTACCCATTTAGAATTCCTCTGATTATTTCTTAAAAATGCCTATAATTTCCACTTTTTCAATGAAATACATCAAATATTGCAGCAGCAAATTGGTTAGTACCAGATCCAGTTGTGATTTAATTTCTTTCTGTTAAAAGATCTCACTTTAATTTCTTTGGAGACAAAGCATCAGATGGATAAACAGGGTAACAAAATATGCAATTTTTTCACTTAAATTAAGAGCTGGAAAGAAAAAAAAAAAAAAAAGCATGCAGAAACCCACAGATCTCACAGGTCCAGATCTGCAGCTGTGAAAGTACTACACTGTGTTTCTGAGGGTCTAAGCTGATATAGGCCAACTGAGAACTTGGCTTGGCTCAAAAAGATGTCAGTCTACTCTGAAAACTTTCCTTGAAAAGCAGATCATGTAATCTAGAGGGATATAGAAGAGCTTTCATTCAACTCCCTCATCTGTATAGTCTCTTACTACCTGAGAAATACTGATAGCAGATACACTTTTCACTTCATTTTCAACACATCTCAAAAGGAAGACATATATCCTTTCTTGCAATGTGCCAAAGGAACAGCAAATGCTCTTAGTCTGAAAAGACAGCCAAAACAAGCTGAATAAATGTTTAAATATAGAAGTCTGCTTAATTTTTTATTTACATTGAATGAGTGGATAGCTCTAAATCCCAATGATCAGTAATGCTTTGTCTTAATTCCCTGCTGTACTGCTTCAGCTGCTTTTCAGTGTACTTCCACTGAAGTCACAAGAAAGCTACATCACCATGAGCTAAACGAAACCATTCTTTATTCAAATCCTCTAATATCTACCATCTCTAATCTTTACATGCCTACTGAATTTTGATACATATTATGAACTTTTGTTTTATTATGCACACGTAGAAGCAGTCATATGCTGTGCCCTCCTCTGGGTCTGTGCACAGGCTCAATTATATATACCCTATCTGTGTACGCATACTGCAATAAGCTCACAGTGCTTGCTTCTTATCAGATAATTGCTCAAGTGTAAACTCTTTCCCATGTCATATTTTAGCAGGTTGCTAAGGATATTTAACATGCTCTGAAGCTGCCTATTTTTGGCTCCACATTGTGAGTCTATAATATAATTTTTTTAATATACTTAATGCTTTATATGGTATACTGAAAATAAGTATTTAATTTGCACTTCAGTTAACAGGCGTTTATTGTACAGTAAGAATCAATTGACTGCTACAAGGACCTTTTTATGATTTAATCCACTCAGAAAATTCAGTTGCTCTCACAATATCCTCAAAGCTGCATCAATAATAAATATAAAAGTAATATATTATTAGCAATGGGTATCTACATGACATGAAACAAGATATAAAGGGAAAGTTAGCCATCAATTAGCCTACGTTCTTAGTGTCAAAATGTATTTAAATTAATTTAGTTTTTCACTAATTAA
Source organism: Onychostruthus taczanowskii (assembly GCF_017590055.1). Lineage (NCBI taxonomy): Eukaryota > Metazoa > Chordata > Aves > Passeriformes > Passeridae > Onychostruthus > Onychostruthus taczanowskii. Next base: position 4,865,520 of record NW_024503568.1, on the reverse strand, counting down.
ATCAGATTTACTTTCTTGGCTTATGAGACAGCTAAGTTTCTAAAGAAAGCTTTTAGCTTTACTGTGCGAATAATGAAAGCATAGCTATACTCACAATATACATGCATCTCACTTTAGCAGCACTGGATCGTGATTTATAGCACCATCTCCTAAAACACATATACAAATAGCATACCAGGTTTGCCTTCAAAAAGCTACAGGATTCCCATAAACCTGCTAAAAAATCCCTATTGAAGTATCTACCTATTTTCAGTAGGTAAAAAATGCCTACTGAAGTAGGTAAAAATTTAATCATTGAAACATTTAAATCCTTTAAGTCACAAATATTTATCTAGTTGGATATTTAGTTGTACTGATGCTGCACTGACAGGGAAGAGTGACAGAGAGCTACATGCAGCTGTAAAATGAAGGTGAGGGATGCTGAAACTACTGTAAGGTGACCCCTCTAGCCTCCCCCCAGTTACTGGCTTCAATAAGTGTGGTGCAAATTAAGATGAAAAGTGGTGATAATCTGTGGTTGTTGAAGTAGAAACTTGGAGACATGAAAAAGCTTGAGAGAATACTGGAGAATTCAGAATTAACAAAATGGCTTTATTTTTTTAATTTATGTCAGCCTACCAAACATTAAGATGAAAGTCCTAGGGTCTAGTTGACTTTGACAAAGTAATTAGACTAAAGCCTAACAGAAGCACAAAAAGCAAATGAATGGGCATTTTCAAAAACACATTATCCACTTTCCCATCCACAAAGCTTATTTTGCCAGAGTTAAAATCCATTCCTGTGCCATGTCTTCACCTTAGCTTTTTTCCAACATCAGCTCAAATGCAGAGGCATCACATGCTGTCACAAAGGTCAGCATACATATGCTATTTCCTCTGCCAATCTTGAGAACAAAATCCAAAATCCATTTTTCAAATCAGCACGTCCTATTTTATGGCCTGAGAAATGTGAGGATGTTGCAGATGAAAACCAAATTCCTCAATCTACTGTCAGGAACCGCCAGGCAAAACCTGCAGAGTTAAAAGAACATACATCTCTCTTTGTAGCTCAGAAAGTAGCTCAGACATCATCTCTATACCAGTAGGAATATCCAGATAATTTAAGAGGCAGACTTAAAAACAGAGTACTGCAGCTGCTGAACCCTTAAGCAAGGACTGAATGACAGTTTTAAAAGACTGCGCCAAAAATGTACAGTTAAACAGAGACCTACAGGAAGGTTCTGCTGGTAATTGTTTAATATAATTATTTTAGACAGCTGATCATAGAATTATAGAATATCCTGAGCTGGAAGGGATCCACAAGGATCATTGAGTCCAATCCCATCCCTGCACAGTACCATACACAAGAGTCACCACGGACCCAAGAATATTGTCCACACATGAACTCTGCCAGGCTTGGTGCTGTGACCACTTCCCTGCAGAGCCTGTTCCAGAGCCCAACCGCCCTCTGGGTGAAGAAACTACTCCTGATATCCAACGTAAACCACCCCGGCACAAGTTCTCGCCATTCCCTTGGGTCGTCTTATTGGTCACCATAGGGAAGAGATCAGCGCCTGCCCCTCCCCTTCCTTTTGAGAGGAAGGTGTAGAGTGCAATGAAGTCCCCCCTCAGTCTCCCCTTCTATAGGCTGAACAGACCGTGTGACCTCAGCCACTCCTCATTAGGCTTCCCCTCCAGATCCTTGTGGCCCTCCTTTGGTCACTCCCTAATAGTTTCCTATTTTTTATATTGTGGCACCCAAAACTGTCCCCAGCACTCGAGGTGAGGCCAACCCAGCTCAGAGCAGATTGGGACAATCTTCTCCCTTGCTGGCCTGGCTATGCTGTGTCTGATGCTCCCGGGACACAGGTGGCCCTCCTGGCTGCCAGGGCACTGCTGAGTCGTGTTCAACTTGCCATTGACCAGGACCCCCAGGTCCCTTTCTGTGACACTGCTCTCAGCCTCTCATTCCTCAGTCTGCCTGTGCCTCCAGGGTTGCTTCACCCCAGGTGCAGAATCTGACATTTCTCTGTGTTAAAGTTGATATTGTTGGTGATGGCTAAGCCCTTTAATTTTTCAAGGTCTCTCTGCAAGGCCTCTCTGCCCTCGAGGGAGTCAACAGGTCCTCCCCCAAGTATCCCTTCCAGTTCTGCATCCAAGTAGTTTATGAAGATGCTAAAGAGCACAAGCCCTAAAATTGTGTTAGCTTTAGCCATAACCTGAACTGATGGGACACAAACCAGCTCATGCTCATGTTAAAGTACATTGGTGAGAACTGTACCTGCTCTGGTACCTACCACTCAGCCTCAAAGGTAGCTCCTCTGTCAACTGAGTGAAAAGTGGCAATCCACACCCCTGATCTCTCATCTTGTTCTTTACCTGTTTTCCCAGGTTACATTAATCATGCTACTCAGCTTTGTAGACAGCTAATTCTCTACAACATCTCCTATTTCAGTTAGTGTTAAGCAGAAAGAAATACCTTCCTCTGTGCTCTCTTTGTTAGCCAAAAAGAAAGAGTGGGAATGAAGTATTTTGCATATTGAAATTACATCTGAAGCACTAGAGACTTTTGTACCAGTCACAAGGAAATGGACAGCTTAGGCAGTTTGCCCATGGTCCAACATCTGGTATAGCAGCCACCTGACTGAAGGCAGTGACTCCCAGATACCATCACTATTCTGGTAACTAACAATTACTCCAAATTTCAGCACTGACTTCCTCTTTTCTGCAAATGCTTGCAACATAAAGTTAAAATCTTTACCAACTGTAGCTATGAACTTTCATCTCTCACATATTTTTGAGCTGTTACAGTCAGTTGTGCTGACTCTTCATATGTCCAAGAAAAGCAAGATGGAGGAGAACAGTTATCTTATGTTCACATCTTATCAAACTATGAACTTAAAATGCAGCAATGGCCGTGTCATGAACCTGAAACCAAGATGACAGGTCTCCAAAAACTAGGAAAAGTCTTCATTAAAACTTTCATGCCTTTTATCCAGCTTGATAACAAAGCTAGTTTGTGACTTATAAATTGCTTCAACACAACCAGGAGAGATTGTTGCCTCACTTTTAAAGTTATTGAAAATAGGTTTATGTAGTTCTTTAGTCACAGTCTTAGCAAAAAACCTGGTTCTAGTTCTTCAAAGTCAGCTAAACCTTGCAATAAAAGCTAAGCAAAAAGTTCTTTTAGGGCTGCAGGTGGTAAAATTTTCTAATTCACCCAGTCTTTAATAGGAGGCTTTAAAGCAGCTTTTTTTATTTCCCAAGGTTTCTTTAAAAGTATTTAATAAACACTTTTCTGTTGTGAATCCTTTCATCTATCTTATGTCTTTAGAAATTATCAACCTTAACTTCTCTCAAAAATCTTCATTAAGTCTCACTATTATTTCTAGCTTGGACCTCTCTTTCCCATTTAGTGTTTTTAATCTTTGATTCCACAGAGACTAGCTTTGAGGATTTCTTTTTTCTCCATTTTGGGTCACAACAGGACTACTTCTGTGAAATTCAATTAGAACCTTATAACAAGTCCCTATAAATTTCATCACTTCAAAAAACAAACAGTAAGATCTTGAAAGAAGCACTCTGTGACTGCCAGAAGGCGTTTATTAGCACTTTGTCAGAAAAGCATATTTGTTTTGGGTAGATCAATCAATTCGACTTCAAATGACAAGTCCTTGAGCTCTGAATAGTGTGGATCTAATATTCAGATTTTATTAAGAAAAAAAAAAATACCACACTCCATCTTAGCATGAAAGACTAGAGAATGAGCTGACTATTAAGTACAAAATTATTGCTTCAGAACATTTACTTTTACCTTCAACTTTAGGTAAAGTCTTGTACTCAGAACATTTACTTTGTCACCTTGATCTGGGCCACCAGAATAGCCATTAAGGCTTAGCAAATGATTGCTTTTCCTGTCTCAAGTCATCATTTCCCAAGCATGTCTTTTCAAGCTACAAAAATCACTGACTGATTTGACACATTTAAGGCATGTCTGCATTAGGAGAATCTACAATACAATAATCATACCAATGTCATTTAGATTTAAAGGATCTGAAGACCCACATTACAACTGCACAGAGCATCTGCTCTGAGAGATTTCAATGATGTTGCTAATTGTACTGGTAAAAATTTCACCTCAACATGCTATCAAGTAGGTCATCCTGAGTTTTTTTTCCTTGATGTCCAAACTGCCCAAAAGTGAGAAAGAGACAATCAGAAAGAAACATTTTTAAACAGGATCAACAATATAAATTAGTTGTGAGAAAAAAGCAGCAAAGTAGCAGTGAAAAAAGGAATCTATTTGCCAGCAAGTTTCAAAATAATAAGAAGCAAATATAATATTTTTACCATTTGGGCTAGACATTTCCCTTAGCTTCAGATGGCTTTTGGGTAATTGTATTTTTTTCACACAAATTGTAAAGCATGAACAGTTTTAGGAAACAAGACCATATTGTCTTGATAGTTGTTAAGGCATTTATTTGGGTTATAGCAAAAGTTTTCCTGCAAATTAGAACAGAGTTGAATCCAAGTTGCCTGAAACACAGCCATTCTGCAGAATGTCTTACATCTTGTCCCTTGTGTACTTTATGCGCAGTATTAAACACTCAAGAGAAAAATAATTTCAATACTATTTACTACTGTATTGGGTTACCATGGTTTTGGTAGTGGGGGGCTACAGGGGTGGCTTCTGTGAGAAACCGACAGAAGCTTCTTCCATGTCCAAGAGAGCCAGTTCCTGGCAGCTGCAAAGATGGATTGTGCTGCTGGTCAAGGCTATTCAAGGCTGCTAATGCCTCTGTGATTATATATTTAAGGAGGAAAAAAAAAAATATTGTGCATATGTAATTGTGGCCAGAGTGGAGTAAGAACCGGTGAGAGGAACAGCCCTGCAAACACCAAGGTCGGTGGAGAAGGAGGGGCAGAAGATGCTTCAGGTACTGGAGCTGGGATTCCTCTGTAGCCCATGGTGCATCCCATGGTGAGGAAACTGTGTTCCACAGCCTGTGGGGATGCAGAGATCCACCCACAGCCCCTAGAGGAGCCCAAGACAGAGGCTGTGAACCCAAGCGAGGCTTGTGCTGGAATAGGCTCCTGGCAGGGACCTGCAGACCTGTGCAGATGAGGAGCCCATGCTGGAGCAGGTCTCCTGGTAGGACTTGTGATCCTGTGGGGGACCCATCCTGGAACAGCTGTGCCTGAAGGAAAGCACTGTGTGGAAGAGGGACCCATGGTGGAGCAGTGCATGGAGATCTGTTGTCTATGAGATGAACTCACATTGGAGAAGTTCATGGAGAATTATCTCCCATGGGAGGGACCCCACTCTGGAGCAGGGGAATGACTCCTCCCTGAGCAGCAACAGGAACACTACGTGATGGGCTGTCCATAACCACCATTCCTCATCTCCCTGCTCTGATTTGGTTAGTGATAAATTCAACTAATATCCACAGCTGGAGTCTGTTTTGCCTGTGATGGTATTTGATGAGTGATCTCTCCCAGTCTGTGTCTCAACCCACGAAACATTCATTACATTTTGTCCTCTGTTCAGTTTCAGAGGGGAGTAATAGAATGGCTTTTGCAAGTGCCTGGCCTCCAGGAAATCCAACAGCAGTATATATATATATATATATATATGATTAAGACAATCATTCATTCCATGGGAGACCCAATTAAACTTTTTGCCTGTTTAACATATGACAAAAGGAAGAGTAGAATTTAGGATTTTAACATCCAATAATAGCTTTTAAATAGTTATCACTATCATATGTGGTAATTAGTAAAGATAAGAAGATTTTTATAAAGGTGGGAAACCAGGCCTTAGAAACAAAAAGAACAGAAAATTTAGAGCTAGCTGCAACTGCAAAGTCTGAAAGTAGAAAAAGTGACAATGGTATAGAAACCAAGGACATTAAACAATATCTTGAGTCTTAGACTTGGCTAAGATAGACCTTAAGACTGCAGGAAAATATGCATAGCAAGATAGTAGAAGGTTTTAAGCTTAATAATGGAGTATTGTGTATAGTTAATAGAAAGAAGATAAGCAAGAATTGTGTGAAGCAGGTGTATGTGTGCTTTTGGCAAAACAATTGTCTGTAAGCTTTAGCAATATGCTATTTGCTAAAAAGTTTTTAAGATGCGCTGTAACAAAGAAATCTTTGGCTGCTGCTGGCTGTACGTGAGCTTTGCCATCTTCCTATTCTCTCAACCATGTAATGAGGCTGATGAAAATAAAGCTCAAAAAATGCACACCAGAAGTCCCGTCCTGTTCGTGAAAGAGAAAAGTAACCATGCAACACAAGCATGTATGTGGGTTTGACCAGAAAATACATTTTGTCCAGAAAACACATTTTGGCCTGAACACCTCATTAAGTGAAAATTGCTTTGAAACTTTTAGGCTAGTATACAAAAAAACCTTCAAAAAACAAAAAGCAACCCCCAAAATCTACAAACAGTCCATTTCAATAAAATTCCATTTAAGATAAGGAGAACCTGTCCAAAAATTTCCAAGGAATTTTGTCTTCTGAACTGTTTTATGCCAGTGCAATTCTCGGTTCTCATTTTTACTTTTAGGCTCTAAGTCAGCTGAAATCACTGTACTCTGGTGACTGAGGACATGAGATAGATTGGGTGTTGTAATCTTCATTCAAGAGTTCTGACTACATGTAAGTGTTTTAAAGTGGGGTCGATAGAGGTAGAGGGACCATAATTATTGAGCCCTGCCATCCAATGTATGTTTAACATTTTCAGTAATATTCAAAGAACACATGTTTTCTAATCAAGTGTCTTTTACTAAATATTTTCAGGCTCATGCATATAAGGACCCAATGTTTACTGAAATTAATAAGAGTTTATAACTTGCCTAAAAACTCAATAACTGGTACTCTGGCTTATATTCCATAACGATTTTCCTAAGATAAGTGCAAACTAGTAGGAGAGAAATTTTAAACTTTCAAAAAAAAAACAGTCTCCCTCTCATCATTCATCTATAATCTTTCACATTAAAATTCTCAAATTCCCTATTGTGTGGAAAACTGCAGAGAAATTTGTCAAGAGTTACTTCATAAAATATCTAGAGTTATTCTAGAGAGCTCTGTTGAAGGCAAATAAAATTAATCTTTACTGGAAGGACACAAGAGTCTTACAGTTCACATATCTCTGCTTCAGCATTCATTTCCTTTTTCTATTGAGGTGCATTTGACTTTTTAATTATTTGTATTTGTTTTCATTTTTATCACTGATAACATTACATTTGTATTGGTTTCCTAAGTACAGCATAAAATATGAATTGCTTACACAGTCATTGTTCAGATTGTCATTACTTTCACCTTAAAGTCATCGCAGACATCTCACCTTCCTTGCTAACCTGATGTTGATTTAATTACTTGACCTGTTCACTACAATAATGTCTCTTATCTTTCAAGCTGCTTAATTTAATTGTGTTAAGAATAACTAAAGTGACTGTGCAAAACAATTAGAATTACTGCAAGAAATTTTGTGGTAAAAAATTATTACAGAATGCTAAATTAATGAAGAATTTAAATATTTTGTGTAGCCCCAAAATCACAAGTAGTTTTGTTAAATAGAGCAGCTAAGAATTAACTTTCTTTGACTGTGGTTTTCATAGGGCTTCAACTGAAAATTCACAAAATAATTCCAAACCTCTGATGCAAACGCCAGAATACACATTGCAAACTCATCAATTCAATTAGAGACCTTTCTGAGGACAATGACCTGTAAGGAAAAAAGATTCTGACATTTTAACCAAAATAAGCAAACTGACTGTCATCCTGGCTAATGGTAACAGAAAATGTCTCAAACCCAGACTGAATTTCCCAAGGACATCTATCATAACTTTCTTCTGTTCAGCCCTGTCACCCTCATCTCCACTTTTACTAATGAACTAAAAGCTCCTTGACACCCCCCATATCCCAGCAAGAACTCAGATCTCTCCAACACACATAAATTTATGGTACAATAGAAACATTAATTAGTCAAGAAACTGAAATGGAGATTTACAGGCAGTATCCATCTATCCATTCCTAAGGTGCATATATTTATGACACAGACAGAGAAGATGTAAATGTTTTGTTTCCCAAATTAACCTGTTAAGATTCAGCCACCTCCCTTCACTGCTTAAGTAAACATTCTACACAGTAATGTATACATGCTTAATGAGTCCAGGAACAATTCTAAGAGTAATGAAGTTACTCCCATGTTTAAAATCAAGTAAATGTATAACACCAGGTGTTATAGTCAAATATGAGAAAAATATAAGCCCACAGTAAATGACATTTATTCTCTATGAGTACGTACCTAGAATTTCATTGTAAGCAGACATTTCTAAATTCTTTGTGTTGTACAATAAGAGGAGAACTCTTCTTTGAGTTACTCTTTTTTCTGGCATTGTATATTTAAAAAGGATCTAAAAAAAAGTCTCTCAAATATATTTGTAGACTGCTAAAATATCATTGTTTTATTGTGACTGATTATGTCTGGTTCTCCATGTAATGCTTACCACCCATAGGTTTACTTCTTGCACTTGAAGAAGAAAATTTATTTTGCCATTAGCTTGATCTACCACAAAAACATGTTTATGACTGCTGCAAAAAACATTTGAAAACCTGAGATACCAGGTCAAGTACAGCATAAGACTGATGCTATTTCCATACCAGTTTGCACCATCTTGGCTAATGGTAGATATCAACCTAAGTGAAGCCTGTTTCCTGTTACCATATACCTATGCCAAAATTTACAGAACTGACAGCCTGAAAGGTAGGAAAAAGGATGAACAAAAAGGGTATAAAATTAATGTGTAGGAGTTAATGTGTATATACTATTAACAGTCACTTGTTCTTGGGCAGTATTTTTTGACTTTCCTTCCAATTCATTAATCATTATGTTAACAATGCTACATTGTCATAGGGGAGTGCTTGAATGGTGAGAACATAGGGAAAAGGACAATATAAAAATAGAAATAATAGAGTCATTTAAAGAAGTTAAATTCAAAGAAAAACTTTTCTATGATCTTGTGTCATTATTTGTTTAAAATTCTTATGAGGAAGTCTGAGACATCTGTATTCAGATAATCCACATTGCAAGTGAAGTCAGGAAAACAAAGATGACTAAAACATTTAAATGCAGAGCTACTTCCTATAAGACATGAAAATCACATTCTGATTCCATAAAAATTTCCTGTCCCTCAGCCTTCATTGTGCCATTACTAAAAACAATACTCATGCACACAAAAGCACACTTAAAGTTCCTCACATATTTGGATAAAAAGGGCTAAGCTCTTTAGTTTACAGAGGAAAATAGCAAAGTTGGGTGTTCTTGGTTACTGAATCTGAAATGCCTCTTTTGCAACAAAAGGGAACAGAGCAAAACACCTAATCAAGATTCCAGAAGTAAGCATAATACATAGCATATGCATATTTTAAAAGCTGAATTCTATTTCAAGATTATGTAACATATTAGATTTTAGAGTTTTAGACCTAAGTCTTATCTCTCCTCTATGCCTGCAATCCTATCTACAACAGAGCTAATGTGGCTGAATTAGTGCACTTGAAAAAATGCCTCCCTTTGCTGTTATAACTGCAGTGTATCAAGATCCAAGCATGTACAGAAAACTTGCAATGTTTTAATGATGCAAGTGAACCTTCCTAGTTACTTCAACCAAGTGAACATGGAAGGATTTTGCCTTAGTGTCCCTTACACATAAAACTACAACAGAATATAGGAAGACCTAATCTAATTTTGGATTCTGGGAAGGCTGTGGTTACTTGGTGCCAGCTAGGAGCCAAGAACCCACAGGGCTACTTACTCCTTCTCCTCCCCTAAGGGGAGCAGAGGAGAAAATAAAAGTAACAACAGACAGAAAACTCATGAGTTTGGAAAAAAATACATGGAAATCACAAACCAGGTATTGTTACAGGCAAAACAGACTTGGAAAATTTAACTTAATTTTAAACATTTAGTTATTGTCTTGGGTATTTGGAAAAAAAATAGCAAACATTTAAACTTGGGGAAAGTACCTTTCTTCTCCATTTTCCAGGCTCAGTTTCACCACAGTCACCTAGTCTCTTCCCCACTTACTCGTCCTCCAAGTTACTGCCACAGGGTACATTTTGTGAGGCAACATGCACCTCAGGAGGGTGGGGTGAGTGTGTAGGGATTTCCTTCAGCCTCCTCTGTTTCTCACCCTTCTCTTCCATTGCCACTCACAAGTAATTTCCTTTGCTCTGGCATGGGCTGTCCAGGAGGCAAGTTCCTTCTGGGATGTACCTCTTCCACCATGAAGCACTTCCTACTGCTCTGTCCTGTCAGTACTTTTTTTTTCCAGTGTCCTGACTGGAGGAAGGGGAGGGGGAAGTAGTCTTTTTTACCATTCATAACCTTTTGTAAATAGAAACTGAGAAATTTATTACGTGCTACAGATTCATTATTCACTTTTCTGAGCAGAAATATGTCCCTGACTCTCTACAGGTGTGCTATATCTACTTATATTTTGAATTCCTTCAGGGACAATGACTTCCTTGGCAGACTATTCCAATGCTTGACAACCCTCTCAGTGAAGAAATTTTTTTCTAGTATCTATCTAACCCTCCTTTGGTGCAAGTTGAAGCCATTTCTTCTCATCCTGTCATTTGTTATGTGGGAGAAGAGACTGACTCCCAACTTGCTACAACCTCCCTTCAGGTAGTTTTAGAGAGTGATAAGGTTTCTCCTGAGCTGTCTTTTCTCCAGGCTGAACTCCAGATCCCTCAGACACTACACATGACATGTGCTCTAAGTCCTTTACATATCTCAAGTGTGTCCTCTTAACAGCATTCTAATGGTGACACACCAACTCAAATATCTCTTTGTTTTGTTAGGGTTTTTTCAGAAAACTAGCAAAGATAATGCCATAGCTCTGAATTTCAAGGTTGACCAAATGCGAGTTGAAAGAAAAATGAAAGCCAAATGGGAGGAATACAAAAGAAATAAATACAGCAAGAGCATAAATCTTTATGGAATATTTTGTTGCTTTTTAAATTTTACTCCTCATTAAATACAATAACAAACTTTCATATATATATTTTTATATAGGTATATATGTTTAAAAAAATTGCTATCCAGTTGAATATATTCATATAATGGATTAGAAAACAGTAATAAATTAGAATACATTTTTTCATATTGCAATGAGCATAGGCCATAGCCCCGACTGGGGGCTATGACATAAAGTGGTGATTGCAGAGGGAGTATAAGGAAGAATTCCCACTAAATCTCCAGTGCTTGTATCTTTGAACAATATAGACTGCAGGTAGCATTTCCTACCCCTTTTATTTATTTTTTTTCCATGTCTTTAATTTTTCTTTGGGTTAGATGGTACCGTTATTTGCATCAGGCAGGAACTTGAGTCTGCAGGCACTGTGCCCAAGTTCTGTTTATGTATAACATTGAAAGTTTCTCTCTTTTGTGCATGTATGATGGTTAATCTTTGCCTGTTTTAAAATACACTCAGCAGACTGCAGGTTTGATTCCATGCACAGCTACAATTTATGTGAAATGTCTAGTTATATACAGCTGTAACTATAATTTAAACATAACTTTTGTTTATTCAATCTCTCAAATTTATATTGGGAAATAGGTATTTTCCTACACAATATACTACTACAAAACAGTTTCAGTACCTTCACTTAGTCACAGAATTATGTATTTCTATGTGTTGCATCCCAGCGTTACATGAACATTGACCATCCATTTTGAACCTTAGTCCCTCTCACAGAGACTTAGAACAACAGAAATGGTCAGAAGTTTGAGAAGCACTAAACAGTCATCACCAAAATTTGCAGCAGTTCACAGAACAAGAGAAGGTGGCCTCTGAATTTTTAGCAGATTCACTTGGTCTTTTCATGCAGCACCATATACTCTGCTAGTTGTCCATTGCTTCCAATCAGGTGTTGAACAGAAACTGCAGAAGTCCTCCACAATATTTAACCCTTCAACTCATAAATATGCTTTCAAGTTTAGATCCGCTTCTTTTCAGGATGACAAAATACGAAAACCAGTCAATTTTAGACTAAGTAGATGAGCACAAATACTTTTACATCACAGCATCAAATCTTTTAACCAATAAAACAAAAACTAATGACTCTTCAAATGGACCTCCTATGATTGCTAAACTGCAAAAATGGAAAACAAGCTTCTGATGTAACTAGTGCAATACTCATTATTTTTCTTCTCCCAGCTGAAATCACTATGAAGAAATTATATCCACATCTGGAGTGAAGCCATTCTTGGAGTAGAATGCAGTGGTCATCATTAGTTCAGTAGCATAGTACAGTAACCTTTTAAGGATTTTTAAAGGGATATTACCTTGTTGAAAATACACTATTAAATGGATAACAGTGCAGTTTACAAGCTGGAATCTGTCCAGGCCACATATTTTGTTGTTCAGAGTGCACTGGGATCATTAATGACCCAAAGTAGATTTCTCCTTGGTTCTCTCTCAAAAGCACTTCAACTATTCTGTTAGAATCCTGAACCCTAGATAACCCACAAGTGAAGAGCGAAAGGAAAATGAAAAGGGCAAAATGTCAGTAGTATGTATTGTCTTAGTAGAAAGAATCCCGAGAAGCTTGGGAAACATGCCTTTTTAACAAGAAACTACAGTATGTGGCCAGCTGTCCCTCATCATTATGAAAATGTTAACTCTAGCAAGATGTACAATAGGGACTATAAACACAGTATATTGTAAATAAAACCTGTGTGGATAACTCTACTTATTAATATAAAAGGCACTGAGAAGAGGTAGACTGAGCTCATATACTGACTGACAATTTAGGGCAAAACATACTGTTTTTCTTCACCATCTCCATGATAATTTAGATATAACCCGGGTCCAACAACAACTGAGCCTCCTTAATGTGTTTACTAAAATGCAAATTGAAATACTGAGGGGAACCACAGTGTTGCATATGAATCTGATGGACACTCTTTTGAGTTCTTTCATTCTACCAGACTTTACACAGAGTAGGATCATGCATTGGACTGCTTTTCAAAGCACAGCATAAGTGTGGATTTATGGAGTTTTCTTAAAGCTATTGTGGAAAATATACAAGTGCAGGCAAACTATCACAAACCTCAGAAAATTTTCTTAATAATAACAGGGATTAGCCAGAGTTGCAGTGGGTGTTTCAGCATTTTCTGTCCTGTGATTAAAAACTGTCTACTCCTGTCTAGTATTAGATGTTTAGAATTTATCTGACAACAAAACAACTGAAAAAAATCAATGAGTTTTCCATGAGTTTTCCATAGCAATTTGCTCTGCAGCATTTCCTTTTATTTTAAATATTTCAATAATAAACCAGGGGAACAAAAAAAAATTCAAATTCACTGTATAGGCTATTTTTCCATACACCTATATTCATGCAAATTAGACTGAATTACTTTTCCCAGTTATAATTGGGTTGAAACGAGGTGGAAGGAATAGAAAGACAATTAACTTCAGGTGGGGGGTTCCTTCCATTTTCCTTTCCCTTTTTCCCTTTCCTTTCCTTTCCTTTCCTTTCCTTTCCTTTCCTTTCCTTTCCTTTCCTTTCCTTTCCTTTCCTTTCCTTTCCTTTTCTCTCCAGTGATTTGCAGTAGATTTAGTGCTCGATGATAGTAGATTGTCACTGCTACCAGGCAAAATTATTCTGAGACTTTCAAGGGGTTTTCTTTATCACATTTTTCAGTTAAGCTCTGCATTTTAACTTCATCATAATACCTGTGTCAATTCACACCAAAGAACAAACAAAAATCCTTATATCCTGTCATTATTTCATAACTTCATAAAATCAAGGGGCTTGGGTATTTTTCCCTTTTCTCCTTCTTATTTAACACAGGGAGAAAAAAGACACAAATTTCTGACTAAAAAAGACTACAAGAAGGTGCAAAGGGTTTGATATAAATTACTTTTCTACATTAACCTTTTTTCTTTCTTTTTCTGCTTTTGAATTGAGAAAAGTGATTTCCATACAGAAAGTATGTTTTCTAAGTTTTACAGTTTAACTTGAGGAACCTGAATTAATATGCAAGGTCCAATACTACACTAAACTCATGTTTTAGAAATGCAGTCACAAAGAGAAAATCATAATTTTATAGCTCTAAACCACTTTGCATGGCAAGAGAAGCACTAGATGTCTAAGAATTCTGGCACTGCATTCAGAGCAGCCATAATTTTAAGCAACATTAGATAAACAAGTCCAGTTGTAAAATATTACTGAGATCTCATAGCTACAACTCAGATATGTTTAACTGCATGGAATAATGCTTCTTTTTTTCTGCTTTGTCCCCTTCTTTACCTCTTCCCAAATTGGTGCTGACCATCCAAATATAGAACAGAAAAGAATGTAACCATGTGCCCAAACTCAAGCAGTTTGCATTGCTTATGTAATATTTTCTGCCTAAACTGGTCAGTCATCCTTCAAATAGAATAGGCCTGTTTGTAATAACATCTCAGATATTTTTCCACATCTGTTAAACAATGCAATTTGTGTGGGATGGGGCTCAAATAATTTAATACTTGATATCTGTCTGCTTACATGGAAGCTTGGGAGCTAGTCCCCCTTGGCTCCTTCTCATCTCAGTGGAGAGTAATGAGCACTTTCAAGGTGTGATTCATTTCACTTCTCTTAGACAGCTGCTTTAAGATAAAACAAATTGCACTTCAGACTCTACTCGCTATATTGACTACATCTCCACTGACTCTGAATGGAGCCCAGGGCACAAATATTACCCTTGATGAATCCAATCCTTTTTGTTTTTTCCATAACCTGGTCCAGGTACACCAAGTAACAGATCACTGACTATGTTCAGGAAGTTGGTGATAATTAAACATGCATTAAAAAGGGTAGACAATAAGCAAATTTTAAAGGAAGATGACTGAGGTCACTATTTGGAATGGAATTTGGGGGACTGCACTGAACTTCAGCACACTGATTTTTATTTTTTCCCACTTGCTAGCACCTCCCTATGATGAGTTCTGAGAGCCAAATAAATTGTTAATTCTCAATAGCTTTTTTTTCTTTCCAAGCTACAGGTATATGAATTCTCTGCTATTCACTAATAACAAATCATTTTAAAATCTGTGAGTTTTTCACTGCATGGTCAGGCACAAAGCAGGAGCTAAGCATGACTGATACTGAGGGACACTGTTGTCCAGTATTTAATCTGGGTAGCAGCTGCATGAAAAACTGATTAAATTTGAAATAGGCCTATATCAAACTGAGAATAGGATGGGAGGTTGAACTAGTGTTAGCCTCATCAATTCAAGTATATTTACATGGTCTCCAAAACCAGGAGAGAACTTGCCTTTCTTTAGTCTTTAAAGGATACAGCAAATACTAGGATCTGGACAACTGGAAACTTAAGTCCAGGCTCAGAATTTAAAGTATAAAGAAGACTAGGACAAGGCATGTATTTTAGACCACATTAGTATGTAGTGCTTGTGTGTGCATCACTAGGCAGGAGAGCTGGCTGACAGTCAAGACTTAGTAGTTTGGTTGCAGTTCTTTATTAAAATAAATATCTCACCAAGAACATACAAGTATCTCTGACCCACTCTGTACACCAGCTGTGCTTGAACTCCTCCAGGTACTATACCTAGAAATTTTTTGTTTATCAACTCAGCACCTGTATAAAGCTAGATGTCCGTCCTTTTCAAGAACCACAACTATGAACCATCTCCTGAGATTATTAGATGAAATCAGGTCAGACCTTTCAAGAAAGCAGAAAAAAGTAAACAGCATCACATCATCATTTTCTTGCCTCTTTAATTACTCAATAAATACCCCTAAGTTAGTACAGTCTTTGGGGATTTGAGAGACCCAGACTTAAACCACTTTTTGTCTCCACTGAATAGAAATCAGATCCCTTGTCTAGCAGCCCAAGTGTGCCCTAACCATAGAAGTACAGATTATTCTGAGGTGACAACTCTGTTTCTCTCCTGTGAGGTAGATTAAATACCAATATATGTCTTGGCATAGAATAGGCTGCAAGTGTTTTTATAACCTGCTCATTAGAGTGTTGTCCTTCTCTCAAAGCAGATGTGGAACCTGCTCCACATATTAGATAAGAGCAGAGGTTCCATCAAACAGCAATTAAAGTCTGAAGAGAATGCTGACATAAAGCATATTGCAAGTCATTAAATTCCTTGTAGTAAAAACAAGAGTACAGCTCTATTAAATAATTCAGGCCTCAAAAATAAATTTATAGCAAAGGTAAAATTAGAAATCTTTATGTAAAGTAGTGTTCCATCAACACAGAAGGTAGAAAGGCAGTTCCTTCAACTTCACAGGCAAATGCAAATGTGCCTCTCCTAAAAACCTGCAAGTTCAGATTGCATGAGAGCTTAAAAGCTTTAGTAAAGTGTAATCTTCACAGTGTACATATTAAGTAAATGATTTTGACAAGAATTGACTGAAAGATTTCTCCTGGCAGCATCTCTATTCATATATTCCTTGAATGTAGCAAATCCAAAGTGCTTGAAAATTCTGGTAGGACAAAGTTTTCAGCTAGTAGTGAAAGATCTATAATCTCTACTTTTTAGATTGTATCAACTTGACTGGAAGAAAAAGAACCACAGCTAGCAGATCTAAAAACAAAGGTACTACCCATGGACTGGTGATCAAACAGGAGGAAAAAATACATAAAGGACAATGGAAAATTCTCATATGCAACAAGAAATTTACATCAAAGTTTAGAAACTTGAATGAGTGGATTCATTCAGATATCTCAGAATTACCATCACAAAGGAAAGTCTGGAGCAGATATCAAAAGTAGAATTGCTTTTGTAATACCAGTATTTGCAAAAATTCAACATAACCTGACAAGACAAGGATATCTCAAGTGCATCAAAGATGAAACTCAGAATAAGAGAGAATGCCAAAGGCTTAAAAACACATGAAAACTGGACTCCAGCAGTATGGATCAAATGCCACATTTAGACATTTACATTCAAATGCTTCCAAATAAACATACACTGTATAGGAATAACAAGTCTATTAAAATGAACATTTCTGAAATAATTGCATCCCTTGAGTCTGTGGAAGCAACTGAAAAAAGAGACAGCTGCTGGGCTGTGAGGAAAGCAGCAGGCCTTGCAAACACCACAGACCAGACAGAAATCAAAAAGCAGAGAACAAAAAGACTCCCAATGGCCACATAAAGAGATGCCAGCATGAAAAATGCCCATTTGGACAAGGAAATTAGAGACAATCAGAGAGTTTTTCCACTAATAACAATTACCGCAAAGTCCAATAAGGACTTTAAAATAATAAATCGATAATAACATAAGTCACAAAAAAGGGCTGCATTTTTTTTTTCCACTGGACTGAGAGGAACAGCTTCATGCGTAAATTCCTCTGATTTTACATTTGTTTTAACTCTTTGAAACTAGTATGGACATCTAGTATATAAGGAGTGTACACTCTAGGTGGCTTCATTAGTACTTTGTGGTGTGGCAGTGTTAGATTCTGCCTAGAAATGGGTTTAACATTTCATCAGTAATGGTTTTTTAGGTCATATTTTTAAATTAAACAGGATCAATTATTACTCAAACACATTTGTTACACAAATATACACTTATGTATTAGTTTATACATACATTGTAGCTTAACTTGCTGCACCTAAATACATATTTCCTCTATAAGTATTAAGGACTGAGGGTCAATTCAGTTTAAGCAGAACAGTGAGTTGTGCATTATCTCAGTTTCCTAAGTCATGGAATTTTGCTTTTCCCTTGAGTTTCTGTAGGGAAGAGAGGTTGGATCAGATGTCCCTACCTTTTTCCCTTCCAACCTACCCACTGCTGAGTAATCATCTGTCCTGAAAAAGGTGGAACACTTTGGAAAACTGCAGCTGTTAAAAATATGGTTTGTTTATTTTCTGCCAAAGGTGTTAATAGAAAAGCTTATTGCAAAAGCATTAAGCACAAAGATAACAGACAGAAGAAAGACACTTTGCAAAAGCCAAACTTCACAGGTCCTTTTCACAGTGTTCCTATTAATTTCCCTCAGAACTTTATAAGTAACTGTTGAGTATTTTAAGCACAGACACATCTAGTGTTGAATCATATGTGCTTCTCAGGACAGAGTGGGCCATAAATCATGCATTAGAAACCAGTGGAGAAATGTCTTTTCTGAACTAAATGTGTAATCCACATAATCACTCACAGAAGAAGGCATAGGCATGTTGAACATCAGTCAAATTAGACTCATTTGGGGTATGATTTTTCCCATGGCTTAAGTTTGCATAAATCTTGTCAGACAAATTGAATGGAAAGCATATGTATGGCTTCAGGGTAAAATCCAAAAATTGCAAAGTTTACCAGAGACAGAAAAAGATCTAGCCTATAGTTGAATAAATTCATTTGGAAATTGTGAGAATAAAGGAACATATATCTTTTTCATTCTATATTTTGGCAGTCTTCTTTCCTTCAATGAAAAAGAACCAAAACCTGAATGAATGGTAGAAAATATGTTTATTTTTAAAAAATAAAAACACTTTAAAAACTTTTAAAACATTTTGGTTACATACTTAAGGTATTTTTTGAGTATAAATATTAATGGTATAAATTTTATAAATACAATTATTGTATAAATTTAATTCAAATTATGTTGTTTGTATATAGACAAATTCTTGCTGTTTTTAAGCTTTTTTAATACTTTTTAAGGTCTTGACAAAGATGCTAGTATTTCATCTGTTTGTTGAGAAACCTCTGTAAATAAGAAGATAACCAGATTTTTGTGACACAGATCTACCTTTCAGTGTGAATATATGGACTAAATTCTGTGCTGCTGATGCAAATGATGTCAAAGAAAGTCTACCTACCTTCCCTGTGTGTAGGCTTTTGGATGATTACAGCAATAGACTCAACATAACTATGATAATTTCTTTGTGTTTTGATTGTAGCACAAAAATTAAATCCTAGTGAATTATTCACTCAGTTCATAATGGAATAATTCCACTCAAATCAATGGAACTAAACAATATAACCCAACTGGGAATCTATCCAATGGTGTTCCCAGAGTCATTTTAACTTGTTTTACTTAAATAGCATGCAACCTAATTTTCCTTTTTTTCTGTTAATGCAATATTATCATTCTGTTTTATATAATATTAATTCCAAATGTTAGTTTTACAAAATCTTCTTTCCACTGGGGCTTAGTGCCAGATTTTTTTCTTTTAAGTTAATGCATTTTCTATGAATACAGACTAGTGTGTGTGTGTATTTTCCATGTCTGTGAATCCATCTGGTAATCTACAGGGTCATAACAAGTGAAGCTCCATGGGCTTTTCAGGAAAGATGCTGCACAACAGCAAGATACAACCACCACAACAATTTATCTAGTATGGCCCTTCTCCCCCCAGCTTCAGAGGAGAGTCTGGAAGGTTCTGTGCATTGATTTGGTTGCATGAGGCAGCCTATGCCTCCTTTGCCAAGGCATCCCACCGACCTTCAGGCAGAACCCAGGGACAGGAATGGGTTTTGTGTGTGTACACCTACAGTGAAGTATGTGATCAGGGCAGGTACAGCAAATCCAACAATGACAGCAAGCACTGGACTTGATACATCTGTGTTTTGGGGTTGTACTGCAGGGCAAACACCATTCAGACACTAGGTAATGCATTATGGTATTTTCAAACAGTGCATGAGATGCCTGGTCTGCTCTCACTGGCTCCCTACTGAGAGCAGCATTTGATAAAGGAAGAAAGATTTATTTCAACAGTGAAAATGGTTTCCCAGACTGCTCTTGCTCTGTCTGAATTTCTGATGCTCTGCAAGGAGTACTATGAATCTACATAAAGCATTGAAAGAACAACTCTGCCCACCGACATTTCCCACATAAATATCCTGGGTAAGTTATTTATGGCCTCACAGGCTCCTGTCGTGGATAATGTCAGTGATTAGCTAAGATGATCCCTTGGTACTCTAGCAACAGGTCTGACTGCTTAATAGGAAAGCATTCAAATCTGTGTCATGGACATTGATTCTGTCACTTCAGAACAAGCTTTCACAGCTTCAAAGTATTCCCTATTGCCAGAACACTGCCACTTTGTCTGGAAAATTAACTATCTGATGATTTACTCTTCTCAACAATGATCATCTCCTTTGGGGCTGACCTGCAGTGCCATACATATCTGAAGAATATTAAAGATCATGTTATGGAGAAATAAGGACACAGACGCAGAAGCTACAGTGTTCTTTTTAGCCTTCAGCAGGCATTCCATGCTGGGCAGATGAAAATCTCTGCAACATTGGTTCCAAAGGTTTGAGACTCAGCACTAAGGTCTTGTACCACATTGTCTCACAACATCTCACATACAATCTATGTGTAAGTCACAAGGGTGGAAGCTTATAGGACTGTAGCCATCAGTGCATAGAAAATCTGAAGAGGAAAACATAGCTTTAAATAAACAAGAAATAAGCAATGGAAAACAAAGATTGCATTCCCCATTTTTGCCACTGTCACCTGGATGCAAATATAAAGGCAAGGGATTTTCATGAAAAATGCTAATGAATTTCCTAGGAACCTAGCTTCAACAAAGATGAAAAGCATCTGTTCCATTTCAGTGAGGCTTGAATACACTGGGTAACCTCTTGAGAATTCCTGATACATCTTTGGTATGGCTAAAAGAGAACAAAAGCAAACCTCAAGAAGTCAGCTAGACTACAAAATATTTTTATGCACCTGTTTTAAAATCCCAAATCCTTGCTGAGTTGTGAAAAAGACAGTCTGTTAGTCTGATCTGCACTGAATTGATAATTTTAGAGCTCAGTGATATAAACATTCTCAAGAGTTAATTGGCATCCACATTGGACCTATTCAGTAACTAGGGAATGCTGCATCATAGGACAATTAGCCCATGCCTAATTTTTTACAAATCAAACCACAGCTAAGTAAAAAAAAAAAAAAAATCAGACAGCTACACTGGGTAAAAGAACTTACATTTCTCCATTCCCAGAGAAAAAAAAGTAACATTTTCTTTAGAGACAGACTACACAAAGAAAAAATACTGCCAGAAAGTCATAAAATAGAGCAGTGTATGCTCTCGAAGGACCTTGAGCTACCAAGGTTTTTGACAATATAAGAGCAGTCAGGTGCCAAGGCTCAGCAGGACTAGTCATATCTTGGATAAGTTCCATCTGGCTCCAAGCAAAAAGGCACTAAGACTCAAACATCTGTATGCATGAAAAACGAAACAAAGCATTTGGCAAAACTGAGACCATATCCAGTATAAAAATTGATTTAATTAATTTCTAGACAAGACAATGAAAGCGTACGCATAAGTCAGAAGACCAAAGATATTTCTGTACCTTCCTGTTAATAATTCATGGCAAGGTACAACCACCTGACCCAAGGAAAAGCCTTTTTTAGATTCTCTTGTTCCATTGAAGGGCAGACTGAGACATCTTCTTCTCTGCATTATGAGATCAGTTACTTTATCAAAGGAAGTCCAAAGCAGCTCAACTATGTCCTATATCTTTCTCTAGGAGAATTTTCGTATGTGCAGAACATTAACATTGTTCCAACTATTGAAAAAATGGGAGTCTGTGCCAGTTATTGTGACACAGACTACAATTCTTTAGGGAAATGCTGGAGTGCTCTTTTTCTCTATTTTCTTTTTTTTTTTTTTTTTTTTTTTTTTTTTTTTTTTTTGGTCTTTTGACAGGGGACAACAGACAGTAAAAAAAACAGTGACCCCTTACTTGCTTAACTTAATTAGAATTGTACTACACAGAAAAGAGGAGGAAGAATAGTATTGGTTATAGTCACAGGTTAAGGTATCATCCTTCATTTTAGACAAACACAAGAAGCCATTTTCTGACATAAAGCATAATATAGCAAATAAAATATCTGTTTATGTGACATGAACTTGTAGCAAAAGACGGGAAAGGCAGTTTTCCTCTTCATACCCTTACCAAATAACACACCTGACATTAACTAAGCCATTCAGTTACATTATATGACTTCTGCCAATATTTTTCCAGGGATTCAGAACATATCAAAATATCAAGTGACCACTCATGCAGAAACAAAGTACACCTAAGTATAAACAAAAATCTCTGTTGTTTGTGGTCTGTTTGCCCAGTAGGACTGACAGGAACCCCAAAAACAGAGCACATGGCTTCCCAAGGAACAATGAAAGGCAGTTACATTTGTATCCCAAAACCTATCTCCAAAGGAGCCTCCCTAAGAAATGCCAGAAAAAATTAGTCAGAGCACAGGGCAGTGGTAAGAAGATGTTTTGTGAGAAATGGTGGTTCAAAGGAAAGTATGGGGATTTAAACAAGAAGTTAAATAACTGAAAAGGTACCCAGCTACTAAGTATTTAAATTTTTGTTTCTAAACTTCTTTTTGGGTTTTTACACACTTTGCTGGTATATAAACTTTTGTTTTGTTTCACTGGTAAAACTAGATGATGCTAGAGCAAAATAATCATGGGGCAGTAAGTTAAGCTCTAGATACACTAACTAGGCATATATAAAATTATATGTTTAGAGTCCAGCAGTACAGAATAAAGCAGCATTATCCAAAAATCAGAAACTGGAGTCTCCTTCCTATTAAGCTGAAAGAAGGAAAATATGATACCAGGACCCAGTTTTTTTAGAAAGGGGATCTTTACAGCAACATTAACTAGTGCCTCTCCTGTAAAAAAAAAAAAGTCAGTAAAGAGATATCCTCAGGATTCAGGCAATCCCCCAAGCATCAGAGATAAGGGCTATATTTGCACAAGTTTCTATAAGAGAAACAGTAGGAAGGCAGGAAAAAAAAAAGAAAAAAAGAAAAAAAAAAGAAAAATAGTCCAAGAAAGACAAAAAAAGCACATAAAAAAATCACTAGAACAAAACTTTATAGAAAAATGCAATAGTTTCCTGTTTGAAACTTTCAAGTTCAGAGAAACAAAAGACTGGTTAAAAAGCTCCTGTACCAATTTCTCTGCCTAACTGAGCTATCAAGATGCCAGATTAACCAACTATCACAGGACAGAATGGGCAGCTAAACAACACTAATTTTACTTGCAATACTGCCAATGCTGCCCAGTCATGATTCTGATTCATACATGCTGTGAAAGAGACAGTTTCTGATCCCAAGAAATCAACATCTAAGTTATCTCCAACCTTCTGCTGGATGGCTGCACGGGTCTGTGGAAATATTTTCCAAACCTCATTTCCATTCTGTTTCCTCATCAATAATGATGCCAACAATCAATGTTTCCACAACATCTGAGCCAGCTTTCATCTACTACTAGAAGATGTTTCAGCAACGTGATGGAATAAATACAAATAAACATTTTGTATTTATCTTCAATGAAATTACAATTAATTTCTGAAAGGAAGGATACATTTAATAGTGTACTCACACAGGCTTATAGCCACACAAATAATTTTAATAATTTTATTAAGAAAGAACAACACTGAGATGCATAATTTCTCTCTTTCCATAGATGTTCAACACATATACTTACAGTTATCTTCCACAAGTTTTGCTCCCTCAGACAATCTTTTATCATCACACAAAGCACTTCTAAACATTAGCAGGGACTACATCCTAGTACCTGCCAGAACCTTCCTCACTCCATGGACACACATGAGAACACCTCAGCTACCCCCATTATTGCACTTTTATCCACTGACCATTCATTATCTGATTAAAAATGGGCAATAGAACACTTGAAAATAATCTGCAGTGCTCCTCTCCAAGTGTAGAAGAACAGACTGCAGCATCTTTAATTCCTGCATCTGTGGGTGCAAGACCATGCAGACGACTAGAGGATTAAACACAGTAACACCTCTTTCAGGAAGCACTAAATGGAGATGGCATTTTGGTAGCCATGCATTAAAATCTCTATTTGTTACAGAAATAGAAATTAGTTCTTGATTTCTATGCTGCAGAGGAATGGGTAACACATGATCTCTGCAGCAGTTCAACCACTTTAAATGAAAAAAGGCATCAACTTGCTGTGACCCCTGTGAGATGCAGTGTATCCTTCTGAAATATGTCTTAGACCAATATGTCCAGACTACTCATAATTAAAATATCCACTATGCCTCATTAAAAAATGTGTTTTCACATCCATAATAAATAATCCACACTAAATAATAATAATTAACCAAATATTTAGATTGAATTTAAACATCTTTAGTAAGAATCATTATGTCTGCAAATAGTCACTAGCAGTCATTTTCAAACAAAACAAAAAAAAAAGAAAACAGTATAAAATAATGAAAATGAAGACCTAAAGGAACTGCATGATCTTAAGATGTTATCCTTACTTTGACATCTTTTGTATATAAAATTTTTACAATTTTGTTGTATCTCATCTGTTACCAAAGCAAAGTAAACATGACAGGAAAACATTCTGGTTATTGCTGTTATTACAATTACAGTCACACCAAGGATGAGCTCTAACTGAACACTTGGTGTGTATCACTTCTTAAGGAATTCAAACAACTGCGAGTCATTCTACAAGCTGGTAAAAATTGAAACACATTGCTGATGTTATTTTGCAACACAGTATTTTACTGTTATCCTTAACATCTCTCAGTACATCCACTGACTATAGAAAAAAAAAATAAAAACCTTTTTCTGTATTTGGTATTTATTAGCACTGAGACATATGCAGTATACAATACTGAAGTCCCTACAGCGTTAATACTTGTTTCTTGAAGCAATGGAGTTTCTATCAGGGAAAAAAAAATCAACTAACCCATAATACTTTTGATTAGAACAGTTTAATCCTAATCCCTTTTCTCTGATCTTGGCAGAGAATTTTAAGCAAGTAACTATATTTAAATAACTACCCAGAATTAATCCTTTTGGTTGCTCAAGGCATGAAGGGAAAGCAGTCAGAAACAAAGAATTCAGAAACATGTTGCAGCTGTTTCTTAGAATTCACTATTAATAATTGAAAACATTCTTTTTCTTTTCTTTTCTTTTCTTTTCTTTTCTTTTCTTTTCTTTTCTTTTCTTTTCTTTTCTTTTCTTTTCTTTTCTTTTCGTGTGTGAGTTTGTCTGTATGTGTGCAGGTGGTGTCAAGATAAGTTTTAACTGCCTTACTCATCCTTTCCTTTTCACAATAGCAAATACCAAGAAAGGGACAGAGTAGGTATAGAACATTTCAGCATAAGGTTCAGTGTTTCTGACAGTTTGCAGCATTCTGCACAAGGCTGTATCTAAAAACAAGGTTCTTTATTCTATATAGCTTGGGTGGATTTAATAATACCGGTGAAAAATTCCCATTTTTAGTCTCAGCAATAATTGGTTGAAATCATCAAGCTTATTCCTAGTTTTCAAAACAAGGAATTGTATGAAATCCTGAAAAGGAATTTGATGTGTAGCTGTAGTACCTCTGATCCTACCTTCCTCTCTTAATATTTGGTCCTTCCCAGTGGCAATGGACCAATTTAACGCAAGAACCCCATCTAATGTGTAAGTCAATATTTTTAGACCTATCTTTAATAGCAAAAATTGAGCCAAAAAGTACATAATGCACATTAATCAATTTTACAATTAAATACTGTTATACTGAGCATCCACTTTTTAGCACATGAGCATTTATGCTTTGCTCAAGGACTGGATTCTTATAGGACATTTGGTCTTACAGTAGACAGAGAGCTAGGAAGTGAGTCTCTCTCAATCTGCAGCAAATGTTTTAAAACATACAGATGTGCAATTCAAAATATAAAAAATAGAGTGAGGAGTGTTGGGAGGATGGAATATTTGGGCCCTCCAACAATACCATTGCCTTCTGTGAATGACAATCTGCCAATTTGTAGGTAGAAGAAAGAAGCTCTTTTTGTTTGGGATTTTTTAGAGGGGTTACCTTTCCAAGACTGCATTAACAAAGATGGTTAAAGAACGGGAAGAACTAAAACACTGCAGAAATTAACTTTCATTGTTAAAAATGTTAAAATTTTTAACAATAGTTAAATAGCATTTATTCTTCCAACATGTGAGCTGTATTGACACATGTAACCCATTATTTTA
The DNA here is from genome assembly GCF_017590055.1 of Onychostruthus taczanowskii. NCBI lineage: Eukaryota > Metazoa > Chordata > Aves > Passeriformes > Passeridae > Onychostruthus > Onychostruthus taczanowskii. Next base: position 4,839,524 of record NW_024503568.1, on the reverse strand, counting down.
GCATTTCAACAAATCACCAACAATCTTTACCTTACCACTAAGGATGTGCCCCTTAGACTTAGGAATCAGAATCTTAAATCCAGAAAAAATTAAATTGTTCAAGGTCACACAAGTAGCTGGGGACAACAGTAGACTTTTTTCCTAGCCATAGTTCTGAAACTCTGCTTCTTGAACCAATATAAAAAGTATTAGCTTAGTTAAGAATTGATGAAATAGAAAGGTTTTAAAAATTATTCTAAAATAGTTAAGTTTCCTTGTTTAAAAGAAATACAGGTTTTTATAGCAAGTTCCTATATATAGGTGATTTATCAGACTTCAATAATTTTTTTTCTACTGTGTTTTCTCATTATTCCTGAAATGGATCTCTTTTACTAGTCCTCATTTTCCTTTCCTTGAACACTTATGTAAATGTCTAAGATGTCAATAATACAAACCCCTTTATGAGAGATTCCATTATAAATCTTTCATCAGATCACTTTCATAGTCCTTGGGCCATAGTTCTTACATTTACATTGTACATTCATATTTCTCTAAATGACAGATTTTCTATTTTGTACAGTTTTATATCCTTTATCCTGATTACATTAGAAAAACTCCACATCCAATTATAAAGCATTTCTTTAATTCAGAAGTAGGTCATTTTCTCAAATTTCCAAAGCACCTTCTACAAATGCTTGGACAGAGAAGATCAGAATTCTTTAATTCTTTTCTATTTTGAAGCAGGATATACAGTGAATTTGAGAATATGGTAATGTCAGCTAGGAGACCAGTCTCAGTTTTACCTTGTGGGTTAACAGTCTAGATGAAAAATATCATTAAAAATAATAACACTGTTGTTCAGAGAAAAAAACACTCACTTTTGATATGCACAGAATGCAAATTTTCAAATATTTTCAGTGTTATCAGCATACTTCCACTCTTCTGCTTACTATTTTGATGTAGAACCTGAAAGATCTTCCATCCCCGGTATTAATTTATATGACTTTTATATCATTAGTAAGACTTCCAGTAGGTGGCTAAAAGAAGTCAAAGAAGCACAGCTTCAGCAAACACATGAAGAGTATCCATGGAAAAATCATGCTCTTCCCAAACCAAGCAATTACCTTTATCTTGTACTGTTAAACATAAATATTTTGCCAGATCAATTGTCACTGCAGAGAAGTCACACAATTTGTTTCACATGTCATATAATCTGTGGGTCCCACAAACTTGGCACAGAGAGACCAATATTGCCAATAGCACACAAGTAAACTTATACTTATGGTAAAGGGTTATAAAAAATTGTAAAAAAGCCCCAACTAATAATTGCTAATACAAAGCTCTAACCGCTTTGTCTGCCTGCATTATTTCTGCAGAATATGCCATGAGTTTTAATCCATTGTAGTTATAATAAAATATTGTCTCTATATAGTTAAAAATGACACTCAGAAATAGATCTCTTTTATCTTTTTTTTGCCTTCTGTAATCATGTGACATTGCTAATGCAGAGAAGAAATAAAATTCTGATACCAAAGTCGTGCTTTGTAGTCTATTAAAGCCCAGCTGTTGGCCAGAGTTAAGAAAATGATTGTGCTGTTTGTGCCATTTCTAATTAATAATAACAAAGGATTAATAAAGCAATTTGGAAAAAGAATGTACCAGGTAAGGATTTATAGGTAGATGAAAGTAATTTTATTGTAAATAATCATGGATAAAATTAAATGCGAGCTAAGACATTTTATGGGGAAGCAAAAAAAAAATGTTTCACATACTTCTCAAGCTCTGATTCTCTTAAAAGCGTATTAATGGAGGTGGAGGTAATGAAAAGTCACAATTTCATCCCTGACAAATAGTTCAGAGACATCTGCAATGTTTAACACATCTCTGCATTGTTGCAAAAAGCATGAAAACTGATCTTAAAGGGGGAATTCTCTCTGCTTATTGTGTATTAAGGGTCTTAGAGGCTTCACGGCTTAATGGGTGACTCTGACCACACTGCTGAAAGAGAAAATTTTATGCTTTACAGGAGCCAACCCCAGGAGCTGCTCTCAGGAGCTGCACTTAACCTACTGCAGGAGGTTTATTAGGCTTTCTAGAAGAAAAAATAATAATAAAGTCCAGTTGCATTGGTCATTACTTTTTCCGCCCATAAACGAAGGAAAGAGCAATTGACCATCCACTGTCCAAGGCAGCTCAGCATGCACAAGTACAAAAATATTCAGTTCTAATGTGGTGTGTGCCACTGCCTCCTGAAGCCCATCCCACTCCACAGACCCGCTGCAGGCTGCTCTTTCTAACATCCATACTCTAATATCCACAGTCTTAGCCCACCCTCGATCCAGAGGCCTGGGTGACTTGTCCTTATGGCTGACACAGCACCAGCACTTGTCACCTGTGGATCCTGCAGCTCCTCTCTGGGAGGGGAGCTGCTTCCAAACCCGCTGGGAATGGAGACTGTCCTCCCACAGCTCTGGCACCCTAGCAGGCCATGGTGGGGCTGGGGGAGAGGAGGGGAGGCCATGAACTGCCCTGGCTACTGGGGGGAGCAGCAGTGGAGCTAGGAGTCACCGCCCTGGTGTGAGAACCAGGGTGCAGAGACTGAGGGCTTTGGGGCTGTGGGAGATCAACACCTGCATGTCAGGTACATCAGGAGCCTACACCGATGATGAGTGCAACACTTGGAGCCCAGCCATGGGCACAGTCTGGGCTAGGAACAAAGAGCACTAGGTAACATCCTTAGACCTTGCTCTTAAATTCCCTTCAGTCTCAGACCAGAGAGAGCCCAAGTCTGCAGCCCCTGTCACACCCCAGTTTCTTCTCTTGATCTGCCAGATGGTCTCTGGCTCTCCAAAATAGGTATGAGACAGTGAAGGAGTCAGAACTTTCTTTGTAATCACTGAAAAACTTGTAAAATTTGATGGCGATAATACATACTGATCAGGGCTAATGTAGCCTAATAGTGCCCTCAGGAGCCTGACAGGTATATTGTGGCAGGAGTTCAGGCTGCAAGAATATCTCTATTACAACTCTTACTTGCAGTAATTTATTAGATATTGTCTTCTTTCCTGATATATACTGCCTTAATCATCTATTGCCTTAGTAGAAAAAATCAGGCATATATTGATGGAAAAAAATGCAAAACAAGCACAGCTTATAGAATAGAGTGCACGACAATATGGAGCTACTTCTACTCAAAACCTTGCTAGTCTGTCTGCACTAGGGCCCTAATTTCCTTCTGGATGTACAGTTCTATACCTTTCACTGGTACACAGACAATTTACAACAGTATCTGAGTGCCTAAAAATAGGTGTTACAAGCAGCTATGCATTTCTCTGCCACACCTTGGAAATGGGATCATATTCTCCAGACAATGAGAATTGTTTGTTTTTAAACATCTCATTTCTTTAAAAAAACAACAAAAACCACAATAACAAAAAAAATTTAAAGAACACACATCTGGTCTGCTGACTGCCAAGCAGTTTTGGAACATTTAGTCTTTGGAACGGTGAGCCCTAGTTTCTTCTGTGGTTTATTTATATATTTACATCCATACACAAACATAAACATATGCACAGAATAATAGACTCTTTTGCCTAGGAGACTGCACAGTTCCAGTTTGAATAATAAATATATAATGCCTCAGGAAGGATTAAGAGGAGAGTTCAGATTGACTTTATCAGTATCTATTCACAAGTCCACCATGCAGAAGTATTCATTGCTACTGCTGTCAGGTTTCTGGAATTATTTTCACTGTGAAGGGAAGTTTTACATAATTTAAAGGTGAATGTTTACATGTGAGAAATCTTAGTGATGAAAAAAGTTATAAAGAGCATTAATAAGTCTGCTGAGATATAATTTTTTCGTTTTATTTTTAAACCTTGAATCCTGAGGAAACACATTGCTCCTTAGGCTACTCCATTTTTCAGGGACAGTTGCAGTTGTGCTATGATTTTTGTCTTTTTCCTTGATTTCCCCATTTACAAAGTAAATGCTCAGAGTGTCAGCTGCTTGCATTAATTCTTTACAGGACAGCAGGATAAGAATCAAAGCAAACAGTTTCTTTCTTTGATTAGCCATATCCCAAACACAGCTGTAGTTCTACTTTCTGATTATCTCCCTGCTTCAATTTCATTTGGAGGATAACTTGTGTTAAAAACAGAATAGATCACTTTGTCTAGATGCTGCAGATTATGGATGTATTTTTGACTTTTAGAAAGAGCTGCTAATTCTCAGCATAAAACCACCCAAATATCAAATACAGGATTAGAGGATAATTTGGAAGGGAATAGTGTGGACAGTTCAAGTAAGATTGATATTTGTCTTTTTAAATTTATTCTGCATGCATCTTGAGTATATTTCAAAAATTAGGTCAAGTAAATTGTTTCTAATTTTTATGTATCAGTTCACAGAATCTCAGAATTGTAGAATCAAAGAATGACTGAGGTTGGAAGGGACCTCTGGAGGTCATCCTATCTAATACCACTGCTTAAACAGGACACATAGACACTGTCTAGACTCCTTTTGAATATCTTCAACAACGCAGATATTAGTTTTCTCAGAGCAACTTGTTGCAGTGCCCAATCACCCTGACAGGACTTGCAGGTTAGCTTTGAATATGAACCAACTTTCTTGGGCCCCTCCTTCCTCCACAGCATTATACCATGGAGCTCCCCCAAGCAGATCCTTAAAGAGGCCAAGGATTTGGCCTCTGCCTTCTGAACTCTAGGGTTGTGAGCTTGTTTTTTGCTCTACTCCCTCTTCTCTGAATCCCAAACTCCAACATCTCATGGTCACTGCAGCCAAGGCTGCCTCCAACATTTGCAATTATAATGAGTCCTTTTTTCTGTGCATAAGATCCAGAAGAAAATCTCAACTCGGCTTCTTTATCACCTGGGTCAGGAAGCTGCCATGGCTCCTCTCCAGAAGATTCTCATTGTTTTTCTCTCATAATTTAAACAAAATCTCTCCAGCCCTTTAAAGTGTGAACAAAGTCCAATTGACACAGGCCAATTTCCAGTTTTGGGATGATTCTTCAAGCAGCTGTAACAGGTAAAATGGAAAGGATTCAGTAGGACTTCATGGTAATTTCAACTCAGGACACAGGCTAACAAAATTCAGAATTTAAAACAGAAAATATATAAGAGTATTATCATTTTGTCCCTCCTCCATTGTGTAAATGTGAATACATTTCCATTTACCAGTAGATTTATTCTCCTACCTAGAGGACCTAAAAGAAAGATAGAGAGGGGCTTTTTACAAGGGCTTGTAGTGATAGAACAAAGGGGAATGGCTTTAAACTGAAAGAGGGTAGATTTAGATTAGATATTAGGAGGAAATTCTTTACTGTGGAGGTGATCAGATGCTGGAACAGGTTGCCAGAGAAATTGTGGATGCACCACCCCTGGAAGCATTCAAGGCATGGTTGGATGGGGCTTTGAGCAACCCGTTCTAGAGGAAAGCTTGTGACTGCAGGGTTGGCACTAGATGATCTTTAATCTTTAATGTCTCTACCCGTGGAAACCATTCCATAATTTTTATTCTGTAAATTCCATATGTGCAATGAGGAAACATTTCACTTGGAATAAGAAATAAACAAAAAAAAATATAAAAAAACCAGGATATTAGGTTTTCGTAATTTTCATTCTAAACTTGTCAGAACTTCTGTATGATTAATATGTTAAACAGATACACTAGTCACTGTAGAAAAGCAACATTTCTGCAAGAATTCACCTGAATTGCAAATGACACTACAACAAGCTAAATTTTTTAGCAGTAGAGAAGACATTTTGATGAAGAGCAAAGGAGGAAGCCAAATACAAATCACATTTTTCTGTAAGGGATCTGATTTCAACTCATACAAAGGTAAATAAGGAGCTAATAATAACTGTCTTCATTTGGGATTTTTTAAATGTTCTTGTTGTTAATTGCTACATTGTTAAATTGAACAAGAACTTTAGTGTGAAGAAGGTAGAGTAGTGTTTGCTACAAGACACAAGGGAAGAGGGAGCAGAAATTAGGAATTTGAACTTTAAGAATCTGTACTTGAAGAAAACTGTAAAATTAGGTCTCTATGAACGTTCCAGTCTTTCCTACATTCAAGTATCCAGCTCATCTGAAAAACAACTATAGTTGAATAACAACTTTAATGTTTGTTGAAATGGTTTTCTATATAAATCTACTTCATGTGACCAAAGGGAGCAAAATCATCTTCATAATTTGCAAAGTACTGGAAAATTTTCTTTATTACTAAATATAATTCTACAAAAAGTGTAATTCAAATTGTTAAAAATTAATTATTTTGTAGCATAAATAAATTTCCCCAGAGCATCCTTTCACATCATACTGTTAGACTAGAAGTGGTATACCAAGAAAATTAATCCTTCCAGGTATTTCATGGCTTGTCTGGGGCAGGCAGTATGCTTTCAAGATAAGCATTTTTCTTATAAAGCATTAGCAGTAAGGTCTGTGCTAAATTTATGCTGTTGGCCCAATTTCCACAAAGGTTTATTTTACAAAAACTAGAACTTAGGTGCTGCTGCTCTACAACGCTTCTGTAACATTAATGTGGGTCACTGACATGATGACAGAAAACTATGATTTCATGTCAGTAGGGTTAAAATTTCAGACTTGAATAAAATGTTTCAGTCAGAAGGGACAATACTGTCAATGAACAAAAAGACATTTCCATTTATCTTATCTGATGATAGAAAATATACAGAATAAGTACTACAGGAGCACTTGCTAGCACCATTACAGCTAAAGAGAACTCTCACACCAGGGAATGCTTTAAGTATTTTACTTCTTACATGGATTCATTTCTCTTGCAATTACCTTGAGGTGTTCTATTATTTGGGCTGCTTCCAGTAGCTACTTCTACTAATGCATGCCCTCTGCTACACTTAGTCTACCTTGCAATTAAATTAAAATATGTGTTTTAATGGCATCAGAGGCGTTACTTGATGCACTCTTGTGTTGAATTTAAGCCTTTGCTCTATAAAAAAAAAAAAGGAGCATATAAATAAAAATTACTTGAATAGGTTTTCCATTCTGAAATATTTTTTAAAGTAGTTAATAATATGACATATCTTTGCTGGAGATCCAAAACAGAAAGAAATGAGATCCATAGGTATGATATCTATACCAGGTAAAATATACATCACTTTTAACCTTTGCTCAGTGAAATTATTCACAAATACATCTTTGTATACTCACCCTTAGCAACAAAATGACAATTTGTTTTTTACTGTATTACTTCTTCCCCAGCCTGATGGACATTTTTATAGACTACCCAATTGCTTCCGGTTAAAATTTGATCTAAAGCTCAACTTTCTACTTTGTTACTCCTTATTTGCAGTCATAGACGCACAATCAGAAAAAGAAAAAAACTCATAAAACTTTGCAGGGGAGAATTATACAGAAAAAAAATTCTGGTAAAATCTAGGAATGCAAACCTTAAAGCACTTTCAGGTTTTCCAGTGTAAAATATGGATGAAAAAGTTTCTTGCAGAGTCAAGTGTAGAAGTCATATTTTTGTCTCTCATGTATGTATTGTAAGCTGCTATTTCACCTAAAACAATTTATTTAGATGCATGTCTATCCTTAATTAGAATGTTAGCAGGAGCTGCTAAAATGCTAATAGCATTGCAAATCAAAATCTTTACATATCGTATACAATTTGGCCTAAAAATTGCTGTGTTTAAAAAGTATTCTGTGTGAATACACATTCGTTGTTGGGTTTTGAGAATTAGTATAACTTTCCAAATATTAGTTATATTTTGTCAGTTTATCTTTGCTGTGCTGTGCTTACTATGTCCTCTCCCACCAGAGAAAGTGTTCTTGGCTTATGTGCAGACTCTAAATCTGCAACAGGGGAGGGACAGCCTGCTAAGACTAGACATTCTGTATTCCCAGGTTTGGCAGGAGACAACAGTGCAATTTGCTTTACTGCCTTAGGAAAAAGCTTAGATTTGAACCTGACCTTCTGAAAAGCTGCAGTGATGATAATATTAATACTGGTATTGGTACTGGAATTGATGACAATGGAAGGCAGAAGTCACTTTTGTCATTTTTAACAGACAGATGACCATGGCAGGTGTGTAAATTGTCTTGTCTGGAGTGGAATCTGGCATATGCTACATTCTGTGGCACACCTTTTTGGTAGTGGTAAACCACTCATGAGAAGGAATGTTCTTGCAGGTGGGAGAGGAAAAGCTGCAAAAATAGGCAAAGACAAGTTTTCAGCAGGACAGATTTTTGCTGGAAAATTCTTGATCCTGCTGTCACCTACACTCAGGATGTGTCAGTGGAGCTACCAGAGTATGACTGAAAGAGAGTCACAATTTGGAACAAGTTCATTTTTGATACTTATGGTAGGTTACAAGAAATGCTGGGAATGGTTATTAACAGATCTGTCTGATAGTTGACAGTGACACCATTAAAACTCTCTTGTACAAATGAAAAATTTGGTCTTAATTGCAGCAAGCTCAGGTAAGAGTGGCAGTGAAGCCATTCAAGCTTGGCTTTAAGCCATGGCAGTTTGGGATTCAGCTGCTGGGTAAGTACAAGAAACATCTTGTGCCAATTCCACTGCAAATTCACTGATTAAAGGAGAAATGCTGTTGAACAATTCCAAAATAGCTCCTGAAAAATTAGAACATTTCCTTGTGAAATGTTCTCAATTCAGCTGTCCTCAATTTTCTATTAAACAGAATGTTTCTAAATTTAAAATTACTAAGTTCAATACAGAGTTCTGGTTATCTTCAGATTACCAGTCTTTTCAGGCCTTCAGATGTATCATTAAAGACTTTAAAAATTCTTTAAAATACCACCTCCAAGGTCAGTTCTCTATGGTGATTTTTATTGCATTGGAGTAACACTTTAACAAACTCTCACTTTGTGAAAACAGTCTTTGGCACATCCCACAGAGCAGGTAAGAGACATGCTCCAGCTGTTCTGACAAGGTTATGTATTCATGAATTGCTGAATCACAAAGATAAACCACCATTCCCTGAAATCTGTAATTGAAAAGCTAACATGAGATCCATAGCAAGTGAGAAAAGACCAGTCTGAACAAAGAGATAGGCTGCAAACCTAATGCCACTAAATGCAGCATAAATACACAGATAATTTAGGACAGGTAAACCATCTTCTGTATCTATTATAAAATATATACCTGGAAAAGTTAAAGGGAAACAGGGCTATCAGTGCTAAACCACTATATAAATTTTGGAGAGCTCACACAGGCTCTCCATGGCCATTACATCTGTAGCATCTTTATTTTTATGACTTACCTCAAATAACATTATCACATTTTAGCTTCATATGACAATCTATTAACCATTTATATACCTGATGATGTTGAATAGTTTAAGTCAAGTTATCTGTCAAATGTGAATGAATTGAAGTCATTTGCTCCTTTGCTCTGAAAGGAAATTGAAGGAAACAGTCAAGGTAATTCCATGTTTGTTCTGGTAGAAATACTACTGGCCAAAATTAAGATCCTGTTGAGTCCTCTATTTCAAACTAGAAGTAAACAATTTTTATCTTTGCAGTTGTGGGGTTTTCAGCAAAAATATGCAGCAGATTGCAAAATTTCAATGATCTGTATTATTTTAAAATATCAAGATTCTGGAAAAGGCATACTTTCCCACCACTTTTCCCAGCATGGAAATGTCTTATGCTTTGGATCACCAGTGGCAGTTATAAGATCTTGGGGCCTTGGTCCCAGAACCTGCTTTCTGATTGCTTTGAAAAAACTCTGCATGGCACCACAACCTCTGTCACCCTGCAGCTGCTTGTGCCAGGCTCAGCTGTGGCTGGCAGCACTTAGCAGATGGTGGAAGTGAGATGGAAGCTGTGGGAGTGCAAGGTTGTAATCCTGTTTAATGATTCTTCCAGTGTAAGATTTCTGCACCACTTGGGCAAGACTTTTTTTTTTCACAAAAACTCAAATGCTCTCAGATGGTATCACTGACCATAGACTATGCAATGGTGGTCTAAACAAAGTTTCAGCAATCTGAACAATTCATGGATGGGCTAATTAGAGACTACTCATTTGTGACATGGCTAATAAGTGGTTTGTAGCTAGCTAGTAGAAATAAATGCATTTCTGAAGGGCTAATATTGTGTTTAGCAGAAGAGCAAACAACAAGAGAAAGAACTCAAGAGCCTATAATTACAAGTGTCATAATGACAAAATACAAGAGTAAACAAAAATTGAGATCAGATAGGTTTGCAATAAGTGTTGAACTAATCACAGCACAAAATAAAGGTACAAGAGGTTCAGAGTTGTTTATTCAATAAAATTTCTTCTGATATACTTGCAAGCATAAACACACAGATTAGTTGTAATGCACCCCGGTGCAGCAGTGCAGGACCACTTTCACTTTGCCACAGCCCCAGTATACCAATACATCATCAATTCATATTGAACCCCCAAATTCTACTGTACTGGTGAGTGTGAAGAGTGACTCATCAGCACTTTTTAAATCTTTTTTTCTCCCTTTTTCTCCATCTATTTTGCTCAAAATATTGAGCAGAGGGAATGAAAATTCCCTCTGCTCAATATTTTCACTTATATTTCTTCATTTCACCTTTCCTCTCAGAACTATATTCTTACATGGTTTTTTCTTTACATTTTCATGTTTATTCTGCTCCACTTTATTTCTTTACAACAGTGTCTGGTACTGCAGCCACTTGTCATTCTAAAGAGACAGTTTTCCTCACATACCTTGCCTCATAAAGCTTCCAAACGATCTTGACAAGGGTGGTTTCCTTAAAGGTTGTATGAAATAGCCTCCAATTTAGTAAGTCCAGCAGAACCTTTGTATTTAGCAATCTGCTTGGGCATGTTCTTTAAGATGCTAAGGTTTTTCTTGCCAATAATTTTGGCATTCGCATTAGTCTTACAATTAATACTTGCCTACAGAAAAAGATTAAGCAACTGTGCTTCCTCATGGCAGTACAAGAAGCAAGGTGTGACCTTGGTCTGATAAAATGACATGAGTGTTTTCTTTCAACACAAGGGCCTTGAGATCTTCATGGGCACAGCATGTTTATTCCTTGTACCATTGCATGCAAGGTAGAGAATTTGTATCCCTAATCTTCCAGTCTTATGAAAATACTTTTATTCCTTCTTTACCTCTCAAGTTTTTCCATAGTTCTACTTACATCCATTTTGATATGACAATAAGAGACAATATAGTGTAAGTTTCAGCTCTCATTTTTTTCAGTGGGTTTAACTTAAAAAGCAGCTTAGTGATTAAAACTTCACTTTTGAGAGGGCAGAATCATAAGCGCTAACAGCATACAGAAGATGTTGCTTCTCTCTACAAGGCACAACTCAGCAGCTTCTGCTAAGTGAAGGAAGAAGTTTGGTCCATTTCATTCATTTTATACATGCTGATTGAATTAATTTGTTTGGTCTATACATGGTGGAAGATTTTCCATCTTCAGGACAATACATGCAGTAAGTGTGTTTGTCATTTAGCAAAATGGATCATTAATAATTGATGGCATAATGGCATAATAGATATTGCTGTTTTTCTTTTGCATCTAGTGTTGGGTTCAACTGGGGATTAAATTGCCTCTTATCCCAGACATTAATAATTTCAAAGGCTGACATTTATGAGCTTAGAATGAAGGATATTCGAGGCTTTCAGATTAATGTAATTTCAGAGATTCTGGATTAGATGTTTACATGCTCATGTGGCTGCTAATAACTAAATTGAACTTCAGTTATTGGCTGTCCAGACACCAAACCTTTCTAGATAAACATTAATAAGGAACATATAATACCTATGTGTATATAGTATGTCCATCATACCTTTTAGGCTAGGTTTTCAGCAATAAACAAAATGTTTCTATACTCTCAAGTGTAAATTCACATTAGACAAAAATATTATCTACTACTTATTTTAATGTTTTTAAAAAGCACAATGAATCCCAGTTTCTTCCTGCAGAGGTGATACAGTTTTCCTTTTTTCACAATGGAATGGAAAGTAATGATGCATTCCAACAAAGGCATAATTCTTTCTTTTGGTTATTATGATCAACTTCCCTAAATAGAGTAATGGACTAAGATCAGAGTATGCTACATGAATCCTCAAGTAGCTGAGATGGACACAATTATGTCTAAAGATATATTATCAAGAGAAAAAGAGTTGCCTGTAAAATTCTTTCTTCAGGCCATAAAGCTTGGTGTCACACTGATCAACTGCACAGTTTCTGCTGACATCCACAGTGCTGTGTATCCACGTTGTAGACTTTGGGTGAAATATTGCCCTTTCTGCCACTACTTCATCAGACCACAGTTTCAAATTCAGTTTGGTTTAGGTTCATTTTCCACTTTCCTTGCTGACTACCATTGGCCTGTTCCTTGTATCTCTCAAGCAACTCCATGGCCTGGTATATTTACTTTTTCTTCCATTATCTCTGGCTTAGCTACTCAGCAAAAGAAGTTTTGATTCCAGGGCAGGTCAATGTAAGTGATGTAGGTATAATCTTGCCTGTGGGTATGCTGGGATCAGGACTGAACCTCCTCAGTACTCAGAATCCCAGTGATGCATTGCAAAATGTATTTATTTTCTGTGCTTAAACAAACTAGATTAGAGCTACCTCTGGAGGTGTAGGATTTCTGCTGGTATTTCTTGCAGTCTGCACCTGTTTGATGGCAGTTGGGCAAGAAGCTCTCTTTAAATAGGAATTCTCCAGCATACTGTAAATGATATAATATTATTTTCATCACAATATGGTTTCTTTTTCCTTCTGATTATTTATCTCTGGACTCACAGATTGAAGCTGTCTGAGGATACTCAATATGAAGAGTTGCACTGCATTGCTGCAGATATTTGATCTGGAAAAAATCTTGTCATTTCACTATATTCATGTAATGGAGAATCAGGGGAAAAAACCTAAATGCGGTCAGTAAATTATGTGTCTATAGTAAAAACAATATCAATCATGTTTCATGAAAGAAAAGAGGACACCTGGGATTTTAAGAAGCTGTTTATAATAGAGCAGCCCAACAGCCCAACTAAAACAGTAGTTTCTTAACACCTTCCAAGTGACAAATTGACAGATGCCGTGCAAAAAAAGGACAAGCAGGAGCTGAAAATTCCTGAACAAAATATGCTTTTAATTACAGGCTTGCAACACCTAAGGTAAGCTCTTACTGTTCTATCTTAAGAGGTAACACCAAAATACCTATGAAGATGAGTGTAATTATAGAGGAGGGAAGCCTCTAATACACCTCATTAGAGCAATTTTTTAAAGCTTTTAGAAACTTACAGTGCCATCTTGAAATTATTCTACTATTATGGGCAGCAAATTTAGAAAGTGCTGGTAGTGGACTGTGGTAACCAGAATTTCTCAGACAAAGAAATAAAAATGTTTCTGCATTCCAAGAGGCTGCAGGGAACAGAAAAGACTACATAATCTGGTAGAGATTGACAGTAAACACACCTTTTGATAGGCAAATATTGCTGTAGTGAGGTTAACCACCACAGAAATAAAGTCAAGGTGTTTTGTGGGGCTTTTTTAAAGTTGGGTAGAGATGTTGCTTTTTTTCCTACTAGAGCTGCTACATTTTTATCCATGAAAGAAATTTGTTTCTAAACAATGGCGGGAGTTTTGGTGGCTTGAAGGATTTTCTACTTTAAAAAAAAAAAAAAAAAAAAAAAAAGAATCTGCTTCTTCTAACAAAATTCAAAGGAAGAAATTACAAATTTCAGGACTTGCTCAGTGGCTCTATGACCATAGCCAGTTTGATGCAGAGTACTTTGAACACATCTTTCCTGTGACAGCCGTTCTCAAAGGTGCTGAGGATGATATAGTAAGACTACATGTGAAAAATCATGAAGAGGTAACACTGAAATCAACAATAAAATTTCATTATAACTATAAACACAGTTAGTGTTTTTTACAGCCCTGGTATCTGAAGTTATGTGAAGGTTCAAGATTTTAGGTTTTTTGAGAAAAAAATAACCTAAAATTAGTTTTCCATGTCTTTAGACTACAGAGAAGAGTGTCAAAATTGAAAAATTCAAAAAAACAGAGAACAACTGCTAAGGAGGGAAAAAAAAAAAAAAAAAAGAAAAAACAAAGTGTGGATTTTTATCCTTATTTTTGCCTATACTTATTAAAAAAAAAAAAAAAAAAAAACTTTGGTTTTGGATATACTGCTAATGTGTCAACACAGAAAAACTTGCAACAGCTATCCAAAAGGCACAAACAGGAAAAAGAAGTCCAGACAGTTCAATGGACTTGCTCAGATTTTCAGATTTTCACAGAAAGCTGTAGTCTGACTCTAAATCTCAGTCCCCCAGACCATACACGAGCCACTTATTCATGAGACTGTCTTTACAATTCAAGTACTGCTTACATAAAAAGAAAACCAATGAAAAACACTGTGTGTGGAAAGTAACTTTCTGGGAATATTTATTTTACATAAAAAATCCTTACAGTTGTATATGCAGTAAAACAGAGTCAATAATAACCTGTTAATCCCCAGTCTTAGCAAGGGAAATTTAGAAAAGCTTGCAGAGGAAAGCTCAGTATCATTTCCAAAGATGTTATTTAACTTTAAAACCTGAAGTATTTATCTTCATTCACTCCCAACTATAACAAAGTGCTTTCCATTTTTTTAAACATTTCCATTCAGAAGGCAGATAGAAGAGATCATATTAACAGAAAGCCTGATTTTTTTAATTTCAGTGAGCTTTGCACTGCTAGCATCTACATTTGAAATACATGAGAGCAGTTAGGGGAAAATCAATGTATATAACATGGTGTGCAAATGTATTCTGTAATATTACCTAAAAAAAACCAGAATAAAGTGTTGCAGGATGCAAACTTGCAGACATTATGTAAAGGTACTTAAAATCTCTATTTTAATGAATTCTTGCTAAGCCCTCTTTTTAATATCTCCTATCGGAATATCTTGACAAGGATTTGTCTCTTCTGATTACTACTACAGTCGGTAAATTGGTGAAAGGTGTATTATAGACAGAGAGTATGGAAAGGGCTGAGTTCAAGATCAAAAGTAGGTTTACACAGCATGTACTCAGGATTTATAGCACAATTGTCTTTTCAAGAGAGGGTCACTTTGCAATGCAATTATTGTTTCATTTATCTTGTGCTGAATTACAATAGTGAGCGGACTCAAAGTTGATTAAAAATTAAAATGCACTTTATTCAATATAATAGTAAAGTGATGCTACATAAATGGAATGGACTTTTCCATTTCTCTCATCATAGTCTGCTCTCTGCTTCCTTTCCACATGCTGATATTCTTAAATGCCAGATATTTTCTGCAAATTTAAATGTTAAGGATTAAAAGAGATAATTGCTCCCCAGGCTAATGGCCACTATTACATGGAGCATGACTGGAACATTCTGCTGCTTCATTTGGTTCACTGATATTCCCTTCAGGAGGTCACCTGCTGTATCTTATGGTGAAGAAATACAATAAAATTATTTCTTATTCCATAGATTTCATAGAAATACATCATAGATATATATTTGTATTACACAGAAAAGTGTTGGACCCCAGCACACAAAAATTTCTAGAGCTGGATTTCACAGGACTTCATACTTAATGATAGTAATAATTTTATTTGTTGCTAAAGAAAACTCCATTTTTTTTGTCCTCAGATTAATTCTTGACATTTCATAGTGTAACCACAGTTACACAAGGCAGTGCAATTCATAAACTATTAATGACTATTAAGATCATTTTCTCACAGGATTATGTAATCAGCATAATTTCTCAGATGCAAAAGTCTCAAAAGTCCAGCTAAATTTTCAGTCCTCTGCTTCCATTCAGGTGCTTTGATAATCCTATTCATTCTAGGCTAGGTAAGTAAAGCACTTAACTGGTGTTTTCACCCAGGACACATGTAAATATCTATTTCTTGAGGTGTTTTCTTTTTTTACACACTATGATTGCATTACCTTGATGTCCAGGCTCCAGCCAGGACAGGGTCAGTTTTAGCAGTAGCCAGGGGTGTGGCTAGGAGTAGGAATTCTATACCACATCATTTTCCAAGAGCAGGGTAAGGGTTCCTTTCCAGGTCAGGGTAGCGTGGCAGCAGTTGGATATTGCCAGGTACAGTGGTGAGCCCTTGTGCACTTTTATTGTTAATATTTTACTTTTGCTGGTCATTTTCTTACCTCATTGCTGTTTTTAGTAAATTGTTCTTATCTCCATCCGTGGTCTTTACTTTTTGTGTCTCCAGTTTTCCTCTCCAGCTCACCACAGGGGAGGGCAGGGAGGGAGTGAGTGCCTGGTTTCACAGAATCACAGCTTCACAAAGTATTCTGAATTGGATGAGATCTATTCTTAAATATTATTATCTACTGCCTGTAGTATATTGTGACATAAAGCAGACTCCTGCCAGGGAAAGATTTTATGCGCTTTGCATTTTTTGACCATTATTGTTTTTCATAAAATGAATATCTACTTTCTACCTTCAGAATCTTCTTAGTAAGCATAAATAAAATCTCACCATTTTGATTTTTCTTCTACTCTATTTTATTGTTTGTTTTTGTTTTTTAATTGTATGGAAAATGAAGCTGTAAATTGATATTGAATAGTTGCTAATATTTATTTCTACATAAAAAGGAAAGATACTTTTAGGAGCTTTTATTGTTTTGCTATGAGACTCTTTATTACTAGAAAACATGTAATGAAACACAATTTCCAGGTAGCAGAGGAACTACTTGAATTATATTACATTAACATGCACTAAGGTCAAAGAATATCCATGATTAGCCCTCTTTCTACTTCCCCTTTATCAAAGCCTGGGATTTCAGGTCAGCCATGCAACAATGTTTAAGGTCACAAAATTTGTTGGCTCATTAAATGAAACCAACTCCAGCATGGGAAGGCATGTAAATCCCATTTTTTCAGCACAACCTCTGTTAAAAGTCAGAACTTTATGACAGAGTGGAGGAGAGCATTCACTTAATGAGTGTGGTAACAATTCTGAAAATCAACAATATCCATAAGTATTCATAATAAGCATAAGTATCAGAAAACAATAAAATCAGTCTTGAGTCTAATTAGACTCAGTGGAAAATGTAGATGACAAAACAAGAAGCAGAAGAAAAAAAAAACCCAAACCAAATAATGTGACTCCTTACACATTCTGGAGTCTCTTACATTAATGTTATTTTGTGTGATTCTCTTTCATATGTTATGTAACTGAAAACTCAATTGTTCATACTCTTTGCACTGAAGATCATTTTCCATACACGTTTTATTACTCCATGCAGTTCTCCATATGTGCAATGACTATGTATTGGAGTGGCCTATCTCTGTCTTGCCTCTGGGATTGTCTTGGATAGTCTTATTCTGCACCATGCTTTGGCTTCTCAGTTGCTTTTACCTGTTCATTTTACAGCCCAGCAACCTATGCCATTTGTGAGAACTCTTGTTTATTTGGACATACCTGTGTGGGAATAAAGTAGACCATAACAATTCTTTAATAACTTTTTTGTATATTTTGTGTGTGGCCTCTCACATCCATCTGCCTAATGGTTCCATTCTGTCAAAGGCTCCATACAAGAACACATTTCATTGTTTTATCCTCTTATTTGGATCACATTACCCATTATGTCTTTGGCGCTTTCTAGGGTGACTGTGCAGAATTTGTGCTGTTTATCTATTAGAAATTCCATTTTTTTGCTCCTTTTGTACAGTAAAGTCTTGGTTTCATTTTCTACATTCCTTTTCACCCCTTCATTTGTTCAACAAACCAGTTCAGTTCTTAATTTCATCTTTAAAACCAGACAAAAAAATCCAACTTTCTTAGTGACTATTCTACATGCCCCCTTGATTTCATTCCAAAAAGCAAAGTTGCTCTGAATTCGGCAACCTCTTAATTAATGTTTTTGCATTACACAGTCAAAGTCACACAGACACTAACCATCTACCCCCATCAAACTGGTCTGGCTGGGAAAGAGGTGCTGTGTTTTTTCTTGGGTCTCACAGAGAAACATGAATTGGCACAACTGTGGGTGCAGACACCAGATAACACAGAGCCACAGGATGAACAGAGATATCCAATAAAGGAGGTGTTTACACCACAGAGGGCACAAATGCTGAGATCTGCCCAACAGGAGATCACGGAACAGTAAAGAATGAGATGGGACAAGGAGGAGAAGAGCAAAAAGAAGATATGGAAAAAAAAGAAAGAAAAAATATTCTGAAAAGTGTCAGGAGACCTAGATGAGACAAACTGCCTGGTGCTTAAGTCCCCAGAAAATGAGAATAGGTTTTCCTAAAATGGACTTCAGCTTGGAGCTTCTCAGACCCCTTTGTTTAATACTGATGGCTGACTAGTCTGGAACTATATTGAAGAAAATAAAGGAACTGATTTTTAATCTTTCTAAAATGATGTTAACCTTCCCAAATTAATAAGCATATATTCTCTGTTAAAAGCTTTCTAAATAGTTCTCTGCCTAGGATGAGAGCACAAACTACAGCACAATAAAATGGAATTTGCAAAGAGATCGGTGAATATAAATAAGAGTGGAAGGTGGTGTATGTTGCATGGAGTGCTGCCATCTTTTGGTTATAAAAAATTAGGATTATTTCAAGAGAGCTCTGAATATGTCTAGGAAAAATGAATACAGTCTGAAAGGATAATACATAAACCAATTTTTATTAAATTAAATTAATATTGTTACTAAAAATACTAAAATTTTTTAGTACAGACTCAGTCGAAATGTGAGGTTGCTACTTAAAAAAATGTGTCTTTTCATTTAGACTACCACTTTAAATTTTTGCTCTTTTACAGATCTGGGTAAGCAGAGAAATTAAATATTTCTTCTTCTCTTGTTGCAGAAGCTGAAGCATATAAGGTATCAAGAATACAAAAAGTAGTAATTAATAAAAAACCCGGATCTTTTTGAAGGAGATTTCCGTCTCTTTGGTTTCATCCTTTTCTTTCCATATAAGGATGATTCTTTCTCTTTGTGTGTGTAATTCAAATTAATGATATGCTCAAATTCCACCTTCATCACAAACACATCTGAGCAAGAGACTATTATATTGCTCTTTTTCTTTTATATCATCTTTATAGTTTAAAAAAAACTCTATGCATAAAGCATTTGTTTCTCTTTAGAAGAGCTTAGAATTTGATGAGGGGTTGGGTTTTTGTTTTGAACGAAGACAGCCACTGGCCCTTGAGCACAGTATTCTAATTTTGACATTTCTTTCAAACTTTCAATGTGTCCTTACTGTCATGTAAATTTCTGTATTCATGTCTAATAGTAAAAGTTTGAAAATGTGATTTGAAAGGCAGGAAAGTCAACAAACAAAATAAGAGTTAAATACAGATTATTTTCTCTGGAGCCTTTTGAACACTCAGATTGCAAATTTGCCATTTTAATGATCTTAAAATGTGTATACTTGCTTTCATATTTATTTGCTTCTTCGCAGTTACAATGGCAAAACAACAAAAAATTTTCAAAAAAAAAATTAAAACCCAAACCTGTTACCTGCTGCAGTAGTTTTCTGTCATTTTCTGTCCAAAAAAAAGTGCTTACTGTGCTAATAATGATATTCCTCAATTGTTCTAAGTGTTTTGTTTACCTAATAAAAGAACCAGTGGAACATCTCAGATAAAGTTGTTTCTTCCATTCTCTTTACAAGAATCCAGCTGATTTAGGTTTCTTTTGCTTACATGAGTGTGTTTGCTTGGTGAAAAGACATTGACATTCACTATTCCACATTGTGTCTGTTTTCTCGTTTTCTGGTTCTGCTGATGCAGTAATATGTTTTCTGTCAAAAGCATTTTATAGGCACATTACCCTGCTTGACAGAAACAGTGAGCTACAAGGATTTCCTGAGGAGAAACTTCCAGATGCAGTGTGTGAGGTTTCTCATCTCCCAACTACATTAATTACATTATCACCCTGAAACAACATTCTAAATGAAATCATTCACTGAAAGTCTTACACACGGTCCAGCTGTCTGGACTTCTCTAATGTTTCTGTCATCTATAAATAATTCACAGAAAGCCAACTGGGAGGCTGCATACTCATTTTCTGCTCTCTCAGTATCTGCCAGTCATGGGTAAGGAAAGAATTTCAACCTGGCAGCTGTGGGGAGATAGAAGTCCACCAATTTCAAGTCTTCAAAAAATCTCAAGTGTGGTTTTAATAAGAAATGAAATTGGTTTTTAAAAATAAAAGTATTTTAAAATAGATTTTTAAAATATTTTATCTCTTCTTATTTATTTTGAAGTTCACTGAAGTCCTATTTTCACACACTTTATTATAAGCCAGAGGACAAGAATTTTAGTTTGAAAGAAAAAAAAAAAAGTGATTTCTACATAGCCTCTCATCTTTGGAAGCCGGAGCTTCCAAAAAAAAGATAAGGAAAACCATGAGAGCTAGAATAAAATCATGAGTATTAAAATACTTCTACAGAAAGGTTCTTAACTTGAAGAAATGGTGCAGTCTATTAGACCAGAAGAATACAACTGCTTCCAAAGGCAAAAAGATCATATATATTGCTGCACTCAGGCCTTAAATAACATGGATAAAGTGTGATATGTGCAAACCCTGAGACTGCAGCTGAGAGGACTGGTTATTTTGTATTATATTTGCTTCCTTTGCACATTAATGTTGGGGGGGGGGAGGGAATAATTAATTATGTCATCGCTAATAATTCCAGTCAAAAGATGAGGAGGCTAAACTCAGATATGGTGTAATCGAATTTGTACTTACTTTCACCAGTTACAGATTTGGCTCGTTATTTGTATTTTCGTGTTGTGTCAAGTGGCAAAAATACTTTTTGACATTGTGATCAAAGGGAAAAATGCTCACAATTTGCCTTTGAAAGACAAATGGGACATACAGCTTTCTAAGTCATCTTTTTTTTATAGTTGCATCCTACAAACTTTGATTATAATAATGGGAATTTTGCCTGATTATTATAGTATTGGGCCAATCATAGGTTTAATTTAGCTCAAAATTCATACAACTCCATCGAAAATAATTGGCTGAATCTGTTTACACCCGAACTGATTTTGCATCCATTCCTTTGAGAGACTGTATTTCCCTTCAGCTATTAGAAGCTTGTATCCCAAAGGTAGAAACATTATCATATCATTTGCACAAAGGAACAACATCAAATGCTGCATACATAAGAACAGAAAATTAAGTTTTAAAAGAGCTGCATGGTTCTTTCTTTAAGGACTTTGAGGAGAAAGTATACAAGTGTGCCCTTATACTCCAGTACCTATGGGGTGCTCCATGGAATGAGTAGATTCCAGTTTTTCACATTTTTGCTCTCCTTACTTTAGTCAGCTAACATCTTTCCACAAATCCTCACTTAAAACAGATCAAAAGTTGGTAGCACTTGCAATGATAGTAGTACTTCAACTTGTTCTTAAAATTGTTGTAGAAAAATGGATCTTAGTGCTCTTTTAGAAAAAAAATGCAATATTTGCTCTGTCATGTCATCGTAGACATTTTTCTGCATCCTGAAATTTGGTGATATGGACAGTGGAATTGACGGCCTGAAGCTGCATGGTGCTGATGACAAACTGGAAGGAAGGGATGCCATCTAAACAGATCTTGACAGGCCCGAGTGGTGAGCTCGTGGGAACCTCACAAAGTTCAACAAGGCCAAGTGCAAGGTCCTGCACCTGACTTGGCACAAGTACAGGCTGGGCAGAGAATGGATTGCGACTGTCCCTGGGGAGAAGGCCTTGCAGGTATCCATGGATGAAAAGCTCAACAAGACTCATCAATGTGCTGTCACAGCCCAGAAAGCCAACTGCATCCTGGGCTGCACCAATAGCAGTAGATGAGGGAAGATGATTCTTCTCCCTCTGCTCTGCTCTTGTGACACTGCTTCTGGAGTACTGCATCCAGCTCAGGGGCCCACATCAAAGAAAACATGGACCACTTGGACCAAGTGCAGAGGAATGTCAGTAAGCTGATCACAGGTCTGAACACCTCTCCTACAAGGGGAAGGCTTAGAGTTTTGGAGTTGTTTTCATCCTGGAGTAGAGAAGGGTTTGGGAACACCTTAGAGAAGCCTTCCGGAACTTTAAGGGGACTTACAAGAAGGCTGGAGAGGGACTTTTCACAAGGGCATATAGTGACAAGACAATGGGGGATGGCTTCAAACTGAGATTATGCTTAGATTAGATATTAGGAAGAAATTATTTGCTGTGAGGCTAGTGAGACATCAAAACAGGTTGCTCAGAGAAGTAGTGGAGGCCCAACCATGGGAAGTGCTCAAGACTAGGCTGCATGGAACCCTGAGCAACCTGGCTGAGTGGAAGGTTCCCTGCCAATGGCAAGTGGCTTGGAACTAGATGATCTTTAAGCTTCCTTTAAATTCAAACCATTTACGAGTCTTTAATTTTGACTGGAAAATAAATGTTATTTCCTTCAATTACTCTCAATGGATAAACAAAATAGGTTTCAGTCAAAAAATGCACAAACTATTACCAATTTAAAACCTCAAGATTATTAGCAGTATTACAACTCTTGATTGACAGAATTATTCTTAAACGTATAATTCTTATCATAAAATCTCTCAAAAAACAAGTTTTTAGAACAAGCTGTTGAGCACTTGTCAAAGTATCATAGATCCTACATATAGTATTGTCTTTAAAGAATGTAAGTGTTGGGCTTCAGAAGGAAATAAAGATTTCTCTCCCAGTACTGGCAAAGTTAGCATTTATGTCATACAAGATGAATTGTGGCATTTTTCCTTTCTCTGTCAGCATTTATGGATCTCTTCTTTCTTCTTTTGTTTCTGTTACAGTTAAAATTCTCAAGATCTATAACCAGTTCCTGAGAGGAGCATTTTCCATTATTTTTGACATATGCTGCTAGTTAGGTATGTAGGTCAACTAGAACATGATGCACAGTGATCTCATATACAGAAATAAATATCAATATTAAAAAATTCCATAAAAATTATAACAAACAAGTCTAGTATAGCTGTTGAACATAAAATCTCTTTCCTTTTGCTGTCTCACTCTTCATTTCCTTATCATTAAGAAAAATTTCTTCAAAGAAAGGCTTGTTAGGCATTGGAATAGGATGTCTGGGGAAAGGTTGAGCCACTGACCCTCTAGGATTTTTTTTAAAATGTAGCTCTAGTACTTAGAGACATGGTTTAGTGGTGGATATGCCAGTGCTCAGTAAATGATTAGAGATCATTTTACAAACTAAATGATCCTATGAGACTGTGATTCTGTTCTATCATGCTTACATATCTAAAGCTGGACAATCAAGTCTATCAGATGTAATGGATCAAGAGACACTGGATGAATTAGTTCATAATTACTGAAACAAGAGATCTAAAAAGAAAACTTTGACACCAAAAATAGTCATAACATGCACTTCTTGCACTATGTGCCAAAGCTATGTTTCTGAAACCATTTTTAATACCTTTACGTCTCACATCATCCCCAAATCTCACTACGCATCAGGTTAGATTAGAAAGTTCTCTGGGCAGTGGAATTCTGCTTTTGCACTTGCATTAAATTGTTCTAGTGTGGGCATCTAGATCCTTTCAAAAAGCTAAAGCTGGAAGCTTCACAGAAGGGCAGCAAAATACTTAGAGGTTTCAAGCCCATGGAAATATCAAAAGGAAAACACAGCACATGGCAGGTAACACCTATGCTAAAATATAATAGTAGTAATATTTTTGGTTAAAATACTTCTTTTAAGAGAGAGTAAAAATAAATGCACAATTTTTATCAACGGACAAGTTTATTTCAAGTTAACCCCCATGAATTGCATCAGGCCCAAATCTTCCATCAAGATTTTGAAGTTTCAATGAAGCTAAATACTACTGTCTCATCTATTGCAGTATTCAACTCTTTAATGATTATTATTAAAAAATCAAATGTCAGACCAAGGACTAACTGTAGGACAACAGATACTTTCTCATTTTGCTAGAAATGATCATTGAACCTTATTCTTCTTTCCTGTCTGCCAAAAAAATCATAATAATTTCTCCTTTTATCTCATATCATCAAAGACAATGACTGTCTACATGACTTCAGTTCTATTTTCTCTTTTCTCTTCAATTTGTAAATTAACCTAAATAATTTAATTTACTCCACTCACTAATTTTCTTTATTTAATTTGCTAGATTTCTATATTTTCTCCTCTTTATGAGATTAATATCACCCATTTTGAAAGCATCAGCCAAAGTCTCTGTATCAGATTAGCAACAACAGACTACACAGTTAACATGCAAGTAACATAATACTCTGTCCTAACTACATCCAAAAGTGAAAATTCATCTCTTCTGCATGAAATATATTCAATTCTGTTCATCCTTTTTGATGCATTATGTAAAGACAAATATGGCCCATGGATTATGTAGAAATTATCTAATGCTAAACTTTCTGTTGCCACATTAATATTCCAACTTAAAATACTTGTTACATATGTCAATTGCAGACATATTCATTTATATCATATTAATTATGTTATGTGAAGTAAAAGCCTTACTATGCTGCATTTCTCTCTTTTGAAAGACAAAATTAATAAAATTTCCTTATATAAGTCTTAACTAAATAGAGGTTAAATATATACATGTGCAATCTAGATTTTTTTCCTTTACTTCATCATCACTGACCTATTATATATACCTTATGTATGCCTTTTCTTCCAGTGCCCTTTTCCTTTGTTTCTGGCTTTGGATCTTGTGAATGGCTATGCAATTTCCTTTGCTGTATTAAAACTTGCCTCTTTTTTCCCCCCTAGTGCAGCACAACCAAACAAAGGACAGTACAAGGACACAGAAACCATCACAAAATGCCTTTTATTTCACAGCTCTTTTCATCTGCTTAACAAATAACAGAAACCACGGTTAATCATTGCATACTTCTGGTTCCCTGGGCACTCATGGAGCTCTCCATATGGTCTGTTCAAAATGGAGGCACTTGCATATATCAGATCTAAATTATGCAAAAAATGTGATCATATAGTGGAACAGAGTAATAATAGAAAAGATACCTACTCAAGAAAAACAGAAACCTAGCTAATAATCACTCTACATTTCCAACTCCCAGGGTAGGAGAACATTGTACTAAATGCATAAATCTATATTCTGACATTAATTTCATAATATTTAAAACATATTCACTCTTGAGATTTATATATTGTTCCTTCGTGCAAGAAGCCCAATAGCAGAATGAATTGTTTTGTTTTTTCATTCCTATCCTCTTTTTGCCCTTTTTTTCACCTTGCTCTTGATATGACCAAGCTCTTCTAGGTCCTTTTTTTATTTACCTTTTCTTTTGTTTTCCATTCTTATTATTCTCTTCAACCTTTACTACTTTACCACCTTTTTTAAATGATCATGGCCTAAGATAAGCAAGGATTCTAAGCAAAGATAATATGTGATTATTATCTACAGAGAAAAGTTTAAAATAATTTTACTCATGTGCTATAAGCCTTTCATTGAGGAGTCTGTGGAGGAGGCTGCATGTGCACATTTCTGGTGAGCCAAAGTGGTTGTAATTAAACTTTTGCTTCAGGTTTGCTTTGCTTCGCTTCAGGTTTTCATATAGTGCATTGATATTTTGAACTAGGGATACTATTAAGCAAAGAGGGCAGACCAGGACAAATACACAAGTCCATTCCTGGTCAGCAGAAGGAGACCAGGCTCAAAGCTGGTGTAAAGCATCCAGTCATTCCCAATGCAGCTGCACAGCTGGGTACCAGGCACCGTTATCAAGGGCAACTGGCAGATGCAATCACTGCTATAAACTAGAAGGAATTCACAATCAAAAAAGGAACATGGAAGAACAGTCTGACTGAAAATTCAGAAATCAAGAAATGGTAAAACTAAGTTTTCCTTAGTTTTGTTAATTCAGCCTCCATGTGCTATAGACTTAAATCTTAGTGAGGTTAGTGTCAGTGCCTACCTCAGCAGAAGGACATTTTGTGGGCTGAAAAGGTGTGTAAAAATATTACATGGTACCTTAATTTGGAAAGTGCCGTAGACTGAATTTTCCTGTATTGTGTGTAATCTGTTTAACATGTCCAAATGATTTTGTACATGTTTAATTTTAAGCTTAACTATCCACTAAACACAGATAAGACAATTCAGTTAAGACTAATAAAGTAGGTCTAAACATGCAAGAGACTTAAACTGGGATTTTTTTCGTTTGTTTTTTTTTTTTTTTTAATTTGGATTTGATTCTTCAACATTCAAATGAAGGCTTGAATTTCATATCCTCTGCTTGGTACAATGCATCTTTCCATCTCAGGGAAGTTCGGATTAACTCAATTTGACAAAAAAAAACTGTACTCTCATGAACATCAAAGTAATGTCACATAGTTCCAGTCGAAGAGTAACATATAAATAAAAAGTCTGCCTACTAATATTGCAGGTTTTACCGGATATAGTATTAGTACAGTCTGCTAAATGCAGTTATGTCTCTAGGACAAGGGATTATCATATAGCTTAACCAGAATTTAGCCCTTTTGCCTCAAAATATGACTAAAAGAACTGTATCCAGTCCTTTATGAGTTGCTTTCACTTCCATTTTTCCTACGTAGGATTATCACGCTTTGTGTGTGAGCAGAAGAGCGATATTCCATGACTGCACACACAGACACACGGACATGCAGACACACAGACAGACACATGCACACACACCTGCACACATCCCTCATGTCAACAACAAGAATGTGGAAGCAGAGAGTCACCATGGGGCTCCACAGTCATTCCCCAGCTCCTCTCACTGACTGGACCTGATGCCCTCTTGCAGCACTCTCTGTCCCCTCATCTTCCTTCTTTTTCACTAACAAGTTTATCTATCTGTTTATCTATTTGAGGTTGATTGCTTATAAGCCATTTTAGAAAATTAGTTTTATTTCCTTTTTCAAAAACTTCCTACGGGATGTTCCTCTGCTCCAACATGGTAAAAAATGTGGATATTGTTTCCCACCTGCTTTTAACCCTGTGACTCTCTTTTGGGGGCCCAGATGTTTCTCTGCATGAAAATAGTCTCAGAAAGACATTGATTTCCTAATTACTCTGTGCATTTTGTTTCAAATTTCTGAACTGGACATGACAATACTAAAGAATCAGCATGGAGCTGAATTCATTAGAGATGTGCTGGTATATACTGACTAGGACTGCAAATTGCTGCATTAGAACTGAGCAGACATTTTAGCCAAAAATTTACTGAGAAGGTGTTTTAAAGATCTTTTTTTTTTTATTTTATTTTCTTTGTTAACAGAAGAAAGTGTGCTTTGTTAGCAAAAGGAAGATAAGTCTAAGGTGCTCAGATATGAGTTTTAAGAAAGGCTATGGTTAGGAGGGAAGAAAACACAAAGAACTAATTCAAGGTGAAAAAACCCAGGCATATGGAGCCATATGGAGGATGGCCTAGATAAGGACAAGAGAAAAAATTCAAAGCAATTAGTTGTGAAGCTCTGGGAGAACAGCATGGATATGAATTTCTGAATGTTGCTTGTCTCAATCTCAATTTGAATTCAATTTATCCTTTATCCCCTTCTCTTCCTACTTGCTTCAGTAGTGCAGAATAATAAAAAGAAATAAATCTGCCTACTCTTTTTCTATTTTGAATAGGAATTAATCAAATCGACCGTTGTTCTGCATAATACATTTTGTTGTGACTATTTTCGCCAACACATGCAGATTTGATGCATTGTGTGATTACTGTTTCTGCAAATCTCAGACACATAATCATTTCTTTCCTTATATATAGTGAGAAGAGATAAGATTCAACTAGATTCCTAAGAAAAGTGTGTGAACTTGAGCATGTTTGGTGCAATGCTCCAATATTATACACAGATATCCTATACATATGTGAGATGCTTCACTGGAAAAGGGGCCTGAATCTTCTTCTACTGTTAAATTGATGTCAGGGAAAGCTTTTGTTGGGCTGAATTTGAAAGAAGTTCTAAAATTTGCCTATAGGTTATCAAAATATTGTCGTGAAATTATATGTATCCTAAGATTGAAACTTTCATATTGGCTTAACAAACTCAATTTTGATTGAAAAAAACCAAGAAGGTCTATACAGAATTGCATTAAAACAATTAAATCAGTTTAAATTCATGATCTTTGCAATTTCCATCATGAGTTTGACAGCCTCTAAATCTAAACACAACAAAAACCAGGATTAAAGAAGTGAATTACTGTCAGGAAGGGTACAAGTTCAATTTCCAGTTATCTTAAAAACTAACTGTGTGGTTTCAAAAATAGGCATAACTATATGGTACTTTCTCAGTCAGTTCCCTGTTACCCCAGGCAATTGTGTCATTTGGTGCCTATGACGGACTAGGTGATCAATTTTGCCTCTAATTTTATCAACACTTAAACCTAAATAACTCTGTCTACAAAGATGTCAAAAGGTTTAAATAATATCTGAAAATGTTTTGAGCTCTAAGATCACGGGTACTCAGGAAGTCCAGAACATTTAGGAGTTGTAATAGTGTTGTATTTATCAGTGTTTTTCTCTTGTACTTTGATCTTCATAGTCACTTTCCATTTCAAAGCCAAAAAAAATATTGAACAATTCCCTCAGAGGGAGGTTTCTGCATAAGAATTCTCAGTTTTTTCTGAGACACCCTGCACTGACGTACCAGCCAGCACTGGGATAAGAAATGGCAGATGGCTGAGTTGTGAACAATCAGAATTGTATAAATGAAATTAAAAATATGGCAACTGATTTCCATATGTGCTCTGTATAAAGTCACAGTTAAGAAAATAGCTTCCATTTCTTCTTACCCAAAATGGGATTTAACCAGGGGTATAAAGCTAAAGAGCTGCTTAATTGCTTGGCTAAGCAAGACATTAGGTATATAGCACAATAAAAGACAATAAAGCTGTACCACAACATGCCTACATTTCCCTTTGTATTTACCAGCCTCCACATAAACTCACAGTTTACCAAAGACCTCTTGTTTTTGATTCCCAGACAATAGTTGTGTGGAATTCACTAAAAGAGCAAATGTCACTCATTGTTATTACCTGCATGGCTCCATTAATTTAAATGGATGCACTTACACATGTAAGGTAAGAAGCATTTGCCCCATAAACTGCTTACATTCAGTACTATAAATCTTTAATTTTCCAGGAGAGGCTCTACTAACACACAGAAGAAAGAGAGTTGTATTCAGATCTAATATTTACGTACTATGTAATGTATTTGTGTATGTTCATTTTTAGCTGCATAGATAGCAAAAATGAAGATGCATGTTGCCATAACAGTAGCAATATTGGAATATTCCTCCAGCTCACTCCAATGTCTATATTAAAATGCAGAGGAGAAATGTCATAAATACACTTCTTGAAATAGAATAGCACATCAGTAACAATGTTTAAAGAGCCTCTGTTCCAAAAATGAAATGTTCATTTCATTTATACTAAACCTGAGGTGTTTTTTTGGTTTTGTTTTGTTAGGAGGGAGGGGGAGAGAAGAGGGAATGTTGCCAAGTGAGGGAATATGAGGATGGTTGCAAGGAAACATTTAGTCAGTAAAACACCATGCTTTCTCATAATGTCATGCATCTCACTCACAATAATTCTTTCTTATTAACTGCTTGGGAACAATTTATTTTCCTCTCAGGCTATGAAGGCAAGTGCAAGTGTAGCAGACTCTGGTTGGAGCTGATAAGCCATCCTATAGAAGCAACACTGCTGGCATGATGAGATTTGTTAAGAGGACAATATCCCATTGGCTCAGACAAACCATGCTGTATATCAAACCTATCAACAATAATATCTGCAGAATAATGCCTTTATGTATCTGCCAACTGCCACAAAAAGCTCTCCAGTATTCCTTTGGAAATATGGTTTGATTTTTTAATTTTTGTTCTGTTTGTGCCACTGATGTATACAACAGCTGAAGGCTCATCTAGTCTCACTTAAATTTTACAGTATTTTAAAACCCATCCTCTAAAGACACTAAGCAGAAAACTGCACTAAATAAACCAGAAAGTGATCAGTCACTGATGTAAAAAAATCAGTCTTTATGATAAAATCATAGACAAAAAAACCCAACATATTTGCACTGTTACATTATTGCTATGTCACTGTTTAGAATGTTTTAACTGAACTGCATGATCTTAAAATAGCATAAATAAAACAAATAACTTTTAACCTCATGATTAAGATTTTATCTCCTTTATCATTATCATTGGTTTTGAAATATTATTTTTTTCTTTTCAAATTATTCTCTTTGCTATTCATAAAACTGTTTCAGATGTCATATGTTCAAACACTGTCCTTCTTAGATTTTTTTTTTATTAAAAGAATATTCTCAACCGTTTCTAATGAAAATTTGTGTTGGTCAAGGTCAGTGAGGAAATATAGTTTTATTTTGGGAAAACTACTATCAAAGACAGTAAAAGTTTGATCATAGGAAGCAAATTTACATCTCAAAGAGTTATAAAAGACCAAAAAAAATAAAACAAAGTTATCTAAAACTACAGCCAGAAGATTACGTCATTGTACTCAATATTCACATTCTGGCAGGAAGAATAAAGATCTCATAAAATTTCTGGGAGATGTTTTCCCTGTTAAATCTGTTGGTAAGTCTCAAGCTGAACAGTTTGAGTGGTAATGTCATGAACAATGCAGACAGAAATTCTATTTCTCTCTCCACTCACTTAATTACAAATATTTCTAGGAGATCAATACTTAGCTGAGTGGACTGCTCAGCTTAGATCATAAGTGCTGGACTCCCTGAAGAGATTAAATTATGTAAAAATAAAATCCTTACTGCAAATTTTGCTTTCCAGTGTGAAGGCCAGCTTTCATATCCATAAAAGGGGAGTAGGAATATTTTTGCACAGGAGAATAGACAGGGTGGATGTGAGAATTCAAGTATTGCATAGACGAAGGATTTGTCTCACTGCTCATGACAGTGTAAGAGCAACCTGCAGGTAGATGGACAAGCAGACAGGTACTTCCTCTTGCAATGAAAATTAAATAATATTTCGTTCCTCAGACACAGTTTTCCCGGGGTGGGCTGAAGGTGCCTCTCATGACTATACCTGAATTCTTACCTCAAGTATTGCAGCCTCTCTCCAGTTCCCAGATGTCCCCTGATGAAATTCATCAATCAGAGTGAAGCTGCAACTACCTGGATCTATGTAAACAGGAGACGAGGAGCCAGGGATTACTGAAGAATTAGGACTAAACCCACTCCTCAGCTGAAATACCATGCTGCTGGCACAGCTATATCATGTCACCATTCACATATGGAACTACCTGTGCTCCTGTTATTCAGTGATCACTGTGGAAGTCAGCCACACTGACAAGGGCTCAACTAAATAAGGGATCAGACACTGTGCATGCAAGCTGCTCTTGCACCACGTATGGAGAATACATGAACGCACACATGCACAGAAGAGGAAGATGGATTCGCTCCAATAGACAGTCACTGCAGCAATTTTCCTAAAAGAGAAATACTTTTATTTCTTTATTTCCTTTTTTTTTTTTTTTTAATTTAAAAACTGGTAAGCATCTCCATGGTTACAGTTCACTGTCAGTCATCTACATTAAACTTTTTGATGCAAATCCATTCAAACACTGGAAGCACCTCTAGCACTTTCTTATTGTTCCACCAGTTCCAGCTCCAACAGTATGCAGGGCTGTTTTATGAGAGCAGCAGACATGCATACCATAGTCTCAACCTTGCAGAACACACTGATAGCTACTTCCATGGAGCTTGCATGCCCACAGACCCAAGCAAAATAAAGTCTGCTCTTTCCAGTGGTCCCAGACAACAGGTTTTGACCTTTGGCTCAAATGGATATGATCCATTTAATCATGACATACACGGACTGAGGCACTCAGCTCATAGAGCCCCATAATGTGAAAAAGAAAAAAAAAAAAAAAAGAAGAAAGAGTGCTCCATGAAGTTCAACATTTATGCTGCTGGTTCAAAAGCTGTTTTGTCCTACTTCTCCACAGTTACCCAACACTCAACACATAATGGAGCATTAGGCAGCTTCACCTCCTCCTAGTGAGATCTGCTTGTTGGAAACTGTTATTAAGAAGCTTTTAACTCCCCTCAGTATTTGGGCTGTGATCTGCAACCCTCTTTACATGGGCCACTCAGAGGGAAGATGTTTTTATTTAATTTAATAAATAAATGCAGTCTTTTCCAAAAATGAAGCTTAGCTACTAATTAGCACTTTTTGATTAATGCAAGCAATTTATGAAGATTATACTCACAGCATTCAGTTCAACGAAACACTTAAACTCATGCCAAACTTCAAATTCATCTCTAGTAAAACATCTTAGGAATGTAATTTCCTTCCTGTAGCAGAGCTGATACCAAGAAGCAAAAGCAAAA
Organism: Onychostruthus taczanowskii; assembly: GCF_017590055.1. Classification (NCBI taxonomy): domain Eukaryota; kingdom Metazoa; phylum Chordata; class Aves; order Passeriformes; family Passeridae; genus Onychostruthus; species Onychostruthus taczanowskii. The sequence continues at coordinate 4,807,209 of NW_024503568.1, read as the reverse complement.
CTCCCTCTTTAAAAGAACACTCCACACTACAGGAATACTATTGATAGCAAGCAGTGTATGAGCAGATTGAAATGTATCTGTATAAAGAGATTAAAAAAAGTTAACCAGCAAAATATTTTTTTAACAATCACAGCTTGGTATGACTCAATGCGCTACAGCCAAATTCTCAGCTGCACAAAATACCATTGGGAGATGGTGTGGAAGACATGTAGCTGAAATCATGTACTGAATTCCTTTCATAAAAGTACAGCCTATGCATTTAGCTTCTGAAGAAAATATTATGAATATTCCCAGATCCCAATGTTTGTGTTTTACATTTCTTTTAAAATATTTCAAACTGTCCAAAAAATACAAACTGTCCTTCCTACTGCTTCTAAAATCTTTCTTAGTTTTGACTACTTGTCTATAACGTCTTTGGCATTTATGTCAGTAAGTAAAAATCCCAAGAGGCAGGCACTGACGTCTTCATGACATCATGAAAGCAATGACCCATGCAGAAGAGAATGTATTTTAGTGTCATGTTCAAGCTGCCCACCTGAATGTATCTCCAGTTTATCCCAAGACCCAAAGAATTGGCACACAGCACTGCTAACAGGCATAATGCCATACTGACAGATGTGTATGAGCTTAAGCAGCCAAAAGATGGGGTATGATCTCTAATGTTCATTTCAATTGTTGCATTCCCAGCCAGGAACATCATATATGCAGCTTGTTCACAGGGTTTATCCCTATGGCTAAGGGCATAAACCAGCACTAGCTCAGCTCTGAGGTATATTCATTCAGAAAACTAATGTCTGTTGTCCCTGGCATGAGACACGGTTTCAGAGATCTAGTGTTGGCTTTGAGTCTCTATCAATGGGTTCCATTGAATTGCCTGGTAAAACCTATTGTATGTCAACCGAAAATGTGAAGAAAGGTGTCCAGAAATATTAACATAAAATTGAGTTTTGAAGCAAATGTTGCTATTGATCCAAAGCTCTGAATGAATGGTGTGATGCAAAATCCTTAATATGCCAACATATTACAAGGAATCACAGAGAGCCTTTTAGGATTGGATGAACCTCTGGAAATCATTTAATCCAACCCCCCTGCTTAAGAAGAGTTAGGTAAAGAAGGTAGGCCAGAACCATGTCCAGACAGCTTCTGACTGTCTCCACATTGTCTGGGCAAACTGCTCCAGTCTTTGACAAGACTGACTCATTTCTTGTGTTCAGATGGAATTTCATGTTTCTTAATTTTGTCCATTGCTTCGTGTCCTGTTACTGAGAAGAGCCTGGTTTTCTTTTCTACATTGTCTTATATCAGTTATTTTGCACATTGATAATATCGTTGAGCCTTCCTTTCTTTAGGCTAAACAGTTCCAGGTACCTCAGCTTTTCCTCACAGTAGAGATGCTCCAGTCCTGTCATAATCTCTGCGGCACTTTGCTGGATTCTCTCCAGCATATCCATGCCTCTCTTGTACCAAGGAGGCCAGAGCAGAAACCAGAGCTTGGCATTTTTCCTCACCAGTACCAAGTAGAAGGGAAGGTCACCTCCATTGACCAGCTGGCAACACTCCTACTGGTGCAGCCCAGGATGCTGTTGGTTTTCTTTGCCATGACTAGGCAGTGCTGGCTCACAGACAGCTTGTCAGCCACCATGATCCCAGATTCCTTCTCTACAGAGCTGCTCTTGAGCTGATGGCCCCAGCACACAATGACACACATGCTTCCACAGATGCAGCAGTTTGCAGTTCTCTCAGTTGAACTTCAAAAGCTTCCTGTCAGCCCAGCTTTCCAACCTATTGAGGCTCCTCCAGATCACAGCACAACTCTCTGTTGTATCATCCACCTGTGGCAGCAGCTCGCTGGCCTCAGAGAGCAATGCACAACTTTCCCAGGCATTGTCCTAGGGAATGCCGTAAGATCAGAGAAAATGATAAAAAATTCTTATCTTCACTTGCTGCACCTGTTGTGTGAACATGTGGAATGTGTTATGGAGATTTGTTTACCAAAGGGTGGTTTCTTAATTGACCAGTGCTGATGGTGTTTAGATTGAAGGACCAATTGGGTCCACCTTTGTCATGACTGTCTGTAAGGGCAATGGGTTTCTTAATAAGTATAATATAATAAGGGGATTGATCAGCCTTCTGAGAATCATGGAGTAAATGTTAATTAATACCCAGCTGGGGGCCTGTGGCGACATCCACCCATCCCAGAATTGTCTTACACACTAACTTGCTGAGGGTTCATGCTGTCCCATCCTCCACATCACTGATGAAGATGTTATATAGCACTGGTCCCAGTCCCAACCCTATGGTACACCACTAGTGCCTGGCCTCCCTGGACATGACCCCGTTCAGCCAGGTTTCATATCCAACATCTGCGTGTTTCCAGTGAAGGCTTTTAGAAGCAGGTTCCTACAATCTACACAGAAATTTGTGTAGTTGGGGTTTTTTCTGGCTGCGGCATACGCATCTTCAGAATTTAAGCCTTACTACTGAGTCCAAGCAACACATAATAAAATGATTGTGCCAATATACATCTTTATAGAAATAATGTATTTAATTTCTAGTTTGTAGTTATTCTAATTCTGGTTTTTTCTTCATATACAATTGTGCCAAAGTAGGTGGTAACTGGGTGTGATTTAACTTTTCATCCATACATGAGAGTAAATGAGAGCAAACAGTTTCATCCCAGAGAATTTGGATTCAGCTGCCAAAGAGAAGCAGAAAATTGTGAAATGTGATTTGCTAAAACAATTTTAGTAGAAAAAGATTAATTATATACAAAATGAAATTTCAGATGGCTCCCATTAATTAAGTCTCAACCAAAGTGTTATTGTAGCTCCAATGAACATATCTTTCTCTTTCAAATTTAAACTGAAGTAGATATTTTAGATGAAATTTAAGAAAATAAGATTTTTTTCCACAGGGTGAATCACAGTAGAATTATGAGGATACTATGTACATAGTAATGCTGCCATACATATCACTAATTATTAAGTTACTCATCAAAACATAAAATTTAATACTGCTATTCTATGCTTTGGCCATGGGTTGGGTTTTGGGTGTTTTTTTCCTGAAGCTGAATTCATGAATGCTCTCTGAAACAGCACTGTTTGTTTTCAACTCTCTGCAGCTCTGGATCACTATTTTAATGCTCTGCACTGCTTTAATAGGAATCCACATCAAAGTGGTAAATTTCCTTCTGCTGCACCAGACAATAGAGTTGCTAAACGTTAACAATGCCCCCTGGGAAGGAAGGGAAAACACATTCGTAAACTCTTGTAAGTCAGACCAAAATTGTAACATTCTCAGTATTTGAAGGCAGAATAACATCAAGGAAAACTGTTGGAAAGGGACCTGTCAAATACCAAACACAAAATTCAAGGTATCAGGATAAGAAAAAGTTTTATTTCTATTTGTTACAATTTCAAAGCAAATAGCTCCACAGGGTTAAGAAAAGCAGCATCTTTTAAATGGAAGAAGAAAACCCCATATCTGGTGAGTGTATTTCCTTTTTACATTATACTCGGTAACCCATTTAAATACACAGTGTTATAAACACATTGATTTGTCAAATTGTATATATCAAAGCAGTCAAAATAGTCCTCCACATAGGTCTATAAAATGATAGCACATTGTATAGTATTTCTTAAATGTAGCAAAAGAGACTTTCCAGTATTTTTTTCTGCTATACATTTTACTGAATGAACAGCTCTTAATTTTTGAGGAAAAGTTTACAAAAGACAAAGCTACAAGAAAAGACATAGATTCCCATAACCCTTTGTCCATGTTTAAGCTTTCAACCTTCTATTTCTTTTTTTTTTTTTTCCTCAGATGGAGTGAAATGTGTCAAAACCAGTTCAGTTTCTGTCTTTTAAAATACCAAAGGTGAAAACCAGGGAATCTGTGGATAACGTGGTAAGCAAAAAAAAAAAAAAAAAAAATCTCTGTGAAAAGGAAGCCTTTGTTCTATATCAGCCATTGCCAGAATAGAAAAGAAGCTCTTCAAAAAGAGAAATGAGAGACTATATTTTCCTTTTAAATATAAGGGACAATAAGGTCTACAAAGGTACACATATGATATGTACATCTGCAGTGAAAAAAGTATGGTAACAGAGGCAGGGAACAGGGATGAGGATGGCTATGGTGATAGAGCAAAGGCAGAATATTGCTCAGATGTGCACACATCAGTGTTGGTTGATTAGACAGCACCAAAAAAATACTTAGAAATTACATCTGAGGATAAAACATCATGGATATTTTGCTAAGCAGTTAGCAACAATTAAGGCACTCAGTGGCTAAATTTTTGCTAAGAACAATGCTTCTGTGTTTGGCCACTACACTCATATACCTTTCCAGTCTCAAGGAAGGTCCCTTGCTAGAGAAGACTCCCCTTATGAATCTGAAAGTTTGCTGCAGTCCCCTCCCTCATCAGCCTGACCTTTCTTATTGTTAATCGTTCACATTCACTGCTTTTAGATACTGTCCTGTTCTCCATCCTGCTCTTCAATGAGCAATCAGTTCAATTACCATCAGAAAACCTATCTAATGGCACTTATCTAAACTCTCTTCAGTATTCCAGCTAAGCTGGCTTCTGGGTTTTTTGGCTATGTGTGGATTTGCACAGATTTCCTATCACTTCTTATAAGAACTGTGTCTTCCCATATTGACTAAGCAGACAAAAAAATCAAGACCCTTTTATTTTCATGTACTTGCCTTTGTTTCTTTTCCTTAGTAAAATTACCAAGTCCTGTTCATATGAAATACCTGGCCCAGCATAATTGAAATAGTGCCTTTTTAGTATTTAAATAGAGCTATAATTCTCCACTAGCAGAAAATGAGAAGAATTCTATGTCTTCTATGTATCCATGGTTAAACTTCCTTCCTCAACAACTTTTGTAAGTAATTAATAGTAATTGACAGCAAACTACCTCAGTATTGAAAATGGGGGATATGATTGCATATTTAGGCTTGTCCATAATTTGACAACCAGCCATAAACAAAAGATGAATGCTTTTCCTTGCTTTTACAGCCTTTTTTGAGCCAAAAGTGCACAACCCTGGCAATTTAATCACTTTATTAAGTGTTTCTAATTTTTTTTTTTTTTTTCATGTCACAAGTTACTGCATGGAACCTTACTACCTGTTTCTGAAAATCACATAATAACAAGTGCATATTCTGGTTATACTTGCTGTTCTCAAGTTGCTACTGAATTTGAACATCATCTGCTGGTATTCAGACTAATTTTACAGTGATATGACATATTGGCTTTCTAGGATGCATCACTCATCGTAAAAGGACCTCAGAGAATGGCTGTTATTGAGCATAAACAGTAATGGAATACCTTCCCACTTCTTCCCTTTTATCTTCCCTTTTCAAAACTAAATATATAGCCACTTCTTTTTGAAGGGTACTCATGTTTATTTTCAAACCTCCAAAAGGCATAAAATCAATGTGTAGAGATTGTTTGAATTCTCCTTTTGTATGTTTAATACTTTAGTGGAATTCAGTGGATTGATACCAGAAGCTTTTTTGTTTGAACATGCCTGATGCCTCTTGAAATTTGTCAAAATTTGGTTCCTCAACACAGAGCTCAATGGTTGTTCACCCTTACTGAAATCTTCACTACAGCACTTGTCAAAATACCACACCTATCTATTACAGCATTTTGTGTAAATGTGTATTCTATTCATGTGATAATTATTTTTTTGTCCTTTATCACCTTTAGTATTTTAGATAGTCTTGCCTCCATTCAGTGACTTCCTTGTAGAATGACCTCACCTTATTGGGGTTTCTGCTCCATCTGCTTTACCAAGCTAGGCGAGTGTTGTCGTTTGCATTGTTGTCTCAGTCTCCTGGCATTCGTTTTATCTTGATCATATTCCTCAGCAGGAGTCTGACTCCTGTCCTGAACACATGCTGTTCTTACACCGTTGGCAGACTGTGTACATAATTAACCTTTTTGCCATTCAGTTTTGCCCACAAAAACAGCTTCAGAAAGCATTTACTCTGCTTCCTTTTACACTTACCCAGAGCACAGAAATCACAGCCTGGATCTCTCTACTAACCTTCTCACAACATGATACTACTCACACTAAAATAAATCAGTTTCATCCATCAGCCTGATCACAGAGCAAAGGTTACATGGGCTTCATGAGGCACCCAGAATCCTGGCAATGCTTAGTGTGAGTTTAAGCCCTCTTTCTATTTTCAAATTTTAAGTAGAGAAGCAGCTGAGTCATTTTTGGCCAGCTGTACCTTCCACAGGTATCTTTCTGTTTAACTACAGCGCAGTTTAGAGCAGACAAACCCCTCATCTGCTCAGACACAGAACTATTAAGTAACATGCATTTCTGCTCTTCCCCCATATTTCTACCTAAATAGATTCTGGAACTAAGGATGCAACGTGGCTTTCCCTAAATAGAGTGTGATCTTCACATGGGATATTAAAGCAACACAGTTCTGCTGATACCACTTATGTCAGCTGAGAATCTGGCCTTTGATTCTTTATTGAGACATGAGTGCAATCAGTGCCATTAATATCTTGCCAGAAGGCATCAAACCTTCTTTTACAGTTTATTGTTTTTGTAATTTTTTTTAATTGTCTTTGCTGCTGATTGGAAGAGGATGTTTGCATTACTGATTTCAATAAGGCTTAAAGGAATAAGGATGAAACAAAACAGGCTCACATGTGGACATGCTTCTGAATTTATAGTATATTTGTTGGTTCATCTCAACCACATTTGGGAGGGTGAATTGGTCTGTAATTTGGGGTAATTCTGTGAGCCATTTTGTGCTATGCATAATTTTACCATCAGATAGAATTGTTCTTTACAGAGTTAGAAAGCCTCACACTCTTCTCCACTCATTTAACAGACAAAAGTAAGCAAATGGGGAAAAAATCCAAGTGAAATACTTTTAAAAAAAACAAAAGCAAAAAAACCCCAGGTTGTTATTCATCAAACAAGTTAACAGATGAACATTATTTAAGCACAAGTATTGTAGAACAGAAAGATGCCGCAGGGTAAAAAATGGTTGGTTTATGGATAGGGTTGTATTCTGTGTTGTGCAGCACCCTGACCTTAATTCTCCCATTTTTCCTTTCTGCCTCTAATCTGACTTTCTCTCTGTAAAAGGTGCATAAACCCCATGTTGCTTCTTTTGTCTTTTCCCTACTTCTCATTTTCTTCCATCAAAACTGAGCATATAGCTCGATTTATCTTTATTACATGATCAGTTTTCAAGTGTAAGCACTTTTTTAATATCTACTTTGTATCTGTATAGTGGCATTTTCAATCTCTAATAAATGAGGTTGCACTTGCACTACCTGGCTATAGTGTGAAGTAGGGAACTGAAGATGGCAAGTCCTAAGAGGAAGACAATCCTGTAGGCTTTCACAGGATCTGTTGCCCTCGGGAGAGGTGAAATAGCTGAATTTACTCAGCTGGTATGAAAACAAGGTCCTGAGCCTGCATATTTCCCTCCTCACAACCTACAGCACCTGTGTTTAGAAAATATGGGATGCATTTGTCATGGAAAAATGCATAATGTTCCTACTAAAAAGGTCACCAGTTTCAATGAGTTTGAGCTCTGGATCTCCCAAATTGCATCTGTGGCATGCAGACTGCTAACCAGAACAAAAAAACATTTTTTCGCTACTGTGGACTATAGCCAGTAATATCCAGCACAAACCACTGGGTCACTGGGTACCTTGTTAAAGTACTCGGGAAAGCAACATGTAACCTGGTCCACTTTCTTGAGGAATGCTCTGAATTTCTCTGGAAGCCCATGAGGACTTTCACTGGTATTTAATTAATTTCTCAGTTTGGCGAAATGGGGCAAAAGTTCAACATCTCAGCCGTAATTCAGCTGTTTACAATACAAAATTGTGAAGGATTTTTCTAAAAATCATATACACAATATATACAACACAGTAAATGACATCTGCCTAATTCATCTTCTATGTTCTCTTCTAGGAATACTGTGCCTCTCCCCTGTGATTTAATGGAAATTAGTTTCAGTGACATACAGTGAAGTGGAGATACCAGGTTCTTTCTTAAATTGGGGGAAATATGAGCCCCGTTACCCTTACATTTTATGAGCTGGTTGCTCTTTAGTGTTTGGCAAGACAAATAGAGTTACATACTGTGAGTGACTCGAAACACAACTTCACTATCAATCACCTGCCTGACTCTGCACAAATTCTGTAGGGCATTCAGGACATTTTGCTGCCTATGAATATTTCAGACAAGATGAATCCCTAACAGATTCCTGATGGATTAATACTGGAAAGCAGGACTTTTTCTTGTTTTATAGCAGTTTGTCAAAATACTATTGCCACTAAAGCTCTACAGAAGCTTGTCTCTTTAAACTAAGGAACTAACCCAGAGGAAGGAGTATCACTGACTGCCTTTATCACAAGTCATTTTGAGAAATTATATTTAATATATTAATATTGTATGCACTGCAACAGCAGAAAATGGAGAGTTATGGAGTTTGTTTTAGCTTCTAAGTCTTTAATTTGGCACTAATGAAAGTGAATTACAATGGATGCTTTAATAAAGCCAGCTCCCAGGCAGAGTCATCCAAAGGTGGAGGCTATGGGCCTGGATCTCTTGTAAACCTTCAAAGGCTCCCCATTGCTATGGAAGGAGAGTCTCTAACACTGAGAAAACTGTGGGTCTTCACAGTCTTTTCACATTGACAAGTCATATTTCACTGCCAGAAACTCTGGAAAGGGACTATTCTATCTAGAGAGATGATTCTGATAACACATGCTCATCAATCCAAGATGATTCCTACACACATGATCATCATTCCAAATTGCATATTGTGGAGAATTGTTCTGTGAACACATTTACTTGCTCAAAGACCCCAGTCACTACTGCAAACAAGACCTCCCATATGTTTAAGATACCTCTATCAACAGTGAACTTATGATAGGAAATTACCTTATCTTCTTTATTGACATCTTATTATTTGAGCACTAAGATGACAGCTTTATTTTAAATGCATATTGATTCTGCTGCTCCACACATCCTTAAGAGACTTTTGCAAAACTAGTGGAATAGATCTATTCTGATTTGTGAATCTTTTCTCACATTAGGGAAATCAGAAGTAGCTGCTAAGTGCAAAATTTTTATCAAAATAACATTTTATTTGCATTTGATTAATTTAATTATATGTTCTATCTAAGTAGATAGAAGGCATCTATTAGTTGTCTGTTTTTCTAATCAATCTGCAACAAAATACAGTTATCATAAGCCACACATAAGAAATCATAACACAGTCAACAGAGGATTCGACCTAACGTCCACCTTCAACTAACCTTCAATTCTATACTTTTATTACAGAAATTACCTCTTGATTTTAGCTCATCTTCAGCCTTAATCTGTGCTTCCACTTCCTGTTAAACAGCTCCTACATGCCAGTCCAAGGACAGCTGCATTTCAATTCATGTGAAAAAATCCTTTTATCTCCCATGACTTTTTCTCCAGGTTGTTGTATTAATTAAATTTTGCGGAGGACTTTGAGGTATTTGGATGCTTGCAAAGTGTAATTAATTACAAACTCATCCTATAGGCAACTATCTTCTGACTTACACAAGTCCCAGTTAAGGCCATATGTGCCTAAGCATTCTTGAACTTTGCAGTATTCACAAAAATATATGAAATTTTGAGGTCAAGCTTACTTTCAGTCAGAACCTGAACCTTTGCAGAACAGAAAGAAAATTCACTAACTTCTCTCATTTCAGACTTTGTCAAATTACAGAATATTTTTCTTTATTAGCACAAATATTAAACATGGTCTGACTAATATCACTGCAGTACATCTGTTGCTGCAATGGATATGAGTTTGCCAAGCTATTCTCTCATTTTGTTGTAGCAAGAAGAAAAAGCCCAGCCCATTAACAAGAATGGGGTAAATGATCTCACTTCATCATTTTCAGAGGGACTGATGGAATATGAAATGAGTTTCATGGTAGTAAAGCATCACAGTATTAGAGGATTGTTTGAAATTACATAGATAAATGGACAGATAGCTGCAAAGCAGTCTCTTGAATATTTGTATATATACATATTTATATACGTCTGCATGTCTATACAAATGCACATTTATATTTACAATTTAATGCAGAAATAGAAGAGTATTGTTTAACTTTTATTATTTATACACATGACCCTGTATATGTCCTTACTAGACACATAGTCATCCTGTGACAAATCAGATTGGTACAACTGTTGTTTTCATCTGCTAAGGATCTGGCACTGCATGTGTGCATATATGTATGTCTATATGTAGATATAGATTATATAGGTGCATCTACAGCTACATGTACAGAAACATATAAGGAAACTTGGAGCAAGAGAACCTTAGGTTATCTTTTTCCATTAAAAAATGTTCTATGGCCTTTTTATATCTTCTACCTCCTTTGATGCAACATGAAAATACCAAGAAAGCAAAGAGAAAATCCATGGGGGAAAAAGTAAAAAAATGAGATTGCTTTGAAATAACAATCTTAGCTGTGTTTATTTCTTTATTTATTTAACATGGTTAAAATCAGGGTTTGTCTTGCAATGGGTGGATTCCTCATAAAACTTTAGGCTATCTTCCCAATAAATGTTCCAGAACTGGCCCCCTTATGATATACTATACCAGAGATGCCATGAACTGCTGGAAGTTCCTCAGAGTTTCTGGACACAAACCTAGGCTTGTTATCCCTTCAGAAAAAAAAATCATTTTTTTTAGACTTAAAGTGATAAAAGGTGCCAGTTAAGGTTACAGGCATCCTAACATACTTTTTGCAAAAATACAGTGAAATACTAACTTTTCCTTGGCACATGGTTGAAATGCTGAAACTCAGCCCATATGGGTCACAGCTTTCAAGCTCACAGCCAAATGACAAAAAATAGGAGTGTGCAGTGGTTTGAAGTAAACAATGGAGGGTTAGTTTTCAAAATCACTCTTTCATGTTTAAGAAGTGCTGAATGTGCATTTTCTGCTTCTTCACGTAAAAATCTAATGATGGCTTAATCAATTTTACATTTTACATAACACATTGTCTTTCTTCCCTGCACAACTTGTTCACACAGGGAAGGTGAATGAGGCTAACAGAAGCAGCTAAAGTATCTTAGTGCACCCCAATTTCCACCAATGTGATTTTGCAATCTAATTTTAAATAATTCTCCCCCATAGTCTTTCATGCTGCACAGCATAAATGCCTCTCACACCATGACTTGCTCTGGCCCCCTGTACCGCAGGGAGCAGCTGGCCCTCGCTGTGCCCTGGCAAAAGGGTACTGATAGCTGTGAAACTGGGATGGATGCCTCTGGCAAAAAAAAACATGCTGAGCTTTAAAGGTCACCAAAGAAGAATTGCATTCAGATTCTCTCTTTTGATAATCAAGCAAAATTACACGTATTTGAGTAATGAAAGTATTTTTTCAGTTAAATCTGTTACCTTTGTTCAACTCAGATACCCATGGAACTCAATGAATAATATGGAGATTTTCAGGAAATATGGCTAAAGAAAGGAAAGGAAAAAATTGTTATTGATAAATTATAATCAACACCTTAATGTTAAGATAAGAAACTTAGTAAACACCTTCACCCTAATAGAAAATAATGTCAATATTTTGACAGGTATGCATCAATTTTCAAGACGCAGACCACAATCTACCAGTGTAAATGTGAAATTATAACCTATTTCCTAAAAATTATAGCTATTCATTGCAGCATACTTCATGTCACATAATTTATTTTCTAATATTTTGCAAAGTAAATGTATGAATGCATATCCTTAGTTGTAGTGTTGAAAGTGTGAAATTATTCCTCTATTTGCACGTGGTTTTGATTGTTGGGGATTTAGAATATCCTGAAGCTTAGCTGGGAAAAAATTGCTACAGCTGAATATATTACTGTTGAAGTAATTATTCAGCTGAAGTTGAAGTAATCCATACAAAACAAGAATAAAATTAAATATATTTTTTACAAAATTTACCATGCAAAAAATAAACAGTGATTCTTTAAAAATATTGTTTTGGGAATTTAATGGATTTTTAAGCAACCTTTGTATCAGACACTAAACATGGTAGTGTGTTTCAGTTCTCATAGCGTCTGAGCCTCCTTCACATTGCAAATTCTCCATAATAACAAGATCATTTTGTTTACAAAACCACAGTATTGCAAAACATTTGCATCACTAATGTAATTAAGTACTTGTGCACATGCTAATGTGTTCTACCTAATCTTAGGTTTGCAAATTTTCAATTCTGTGTAAGGGATAGAATTATAATTTTTTCCTTTCAGTAAAAGCTTCAGGGTTTAATGACAAAAATTAACTGGATAGCATTAGTATATTCCAAGAGACAAAGAAATCTATGCTGCAGGAAATTATCCTGCCACAAACAAACAAAAAATTTTCCCATGTAAATTTTGTGACTAATGTTAAGCATGCATTGAGCTTTTAAGCAATTAAAATGTTGTGCTATGTTCAAACATAATTTTATGCCCTGAACACAGATAAAGAGAATAACTGCTGATCCAATAGTCCTAATCCAAAGTTCATTGATGTCACTGGAAACATTGTAGTTATCTGGCATCCTATGAAAGTGTAAGGAGCTCTCTAAATGCATAGGCTAAAATGTAATTCCATTTGAAATGTTTTTATTGAGACTAGGTGTTGTCTGTTAAAGCAAATTAATTTTAGTCATCTGTGCTACACCCTAAGGTGGAATACCTACTCATTGTTATATTAAAAGCTCATGAGTCCTAAATAGATCTTTCATTAATTACTGCCTAAGAAAACAATTGGCCTGAGCCAGAGAAAATGCAGATTAATTATCACTGCTCTGTCACTCGTAGGACTGGATCCTCAATCTCAGTGTGGCTATATAATACACTGCTAATGAGGCTTCATTAGAAAACACCCTGCCCTAGTCTAAATAATTTCTTTTATCACATTTATTATAAAATAAACCCTGTTTCTTTGGTTTTCAGAATAAGTCCTTCCCATATTTTTACCCATGAAAATCCTAAGCCTCCCACTTATTTCTGCACATTAATTTACATGTAACACTTAAAATAGCTGTCATTTACCACACAGGGTCATTAAGAAGAAATTGATTACTTGTCCATATCTTCTTTGTCTTATAATAAAGAATTTCCAGAGTAGGAATAGCAATCACATAACTAAAACATGATAAATGTATTAGCAGAAAGTAGCAGAAAGGAGAAGTCTCAACTCTTCCATTAGATTAGAGCTTTGCCAAGTTCTAATCCATGCAAAGAGTGAAGGAACAGGATCTAAAAAACAATAAACGCAACTACAGGCCACCTCTAGCATTTCTTGTTTAACAACCTAATCACAAATATGTCCCATGTAGACTCCTTCCCCAGTGCTTAACCCTCCTGGGCTGGAGATCAAATGACTGGATTTACATCTCTTGAAGACGCTCACAGTATCTGAGTAGCCAGAAGATAACTTGGAAATCCTATTTTCTCATGGACTTACGGTCTTTTACTCATGAACTTACAGTGACAATTATTGCCACACTATCTGTTGCTGAGGAATTTTAGTGCCAGGTCCTGGCGAGGGAGCTCCTAATGATTTAATGCTTCTGAAGATGAAAAGGTCATCTAATGGTTAAATTTAGAGCCTAAATATTAAAAATCCATACTCATAAGAATTTTTGAACACTCTCAACATTCTGAACATAACATCAATCCTTCATTAGTTGCTATTAGTGAAGATTTTGTGAACAGTTTTTTTCCTGGTGTGTTTGATCCTGGTACAAAGCCTCAAATCCACATTCAGATGTCATCCATGAACCAGGATAGTCTCCTGATTACTGAATACTCCTTAATTTAATCTATTTTCTTTCTTGTGGTTAAAATGGTGTCTAATTCAGGTGCAAAATCACTATCACTTTAGTTGAACAACTGACTAAATTTCTAGAATTAATATTAGCAGTGTGCATGACTGAACTGTGTTCCATTTATTACTAATTATTTTAATTTCCAGAGACTGCTAAAGCAATATATCATAACATCACTAATGACTGTTGAAAAAGGTGACTACTCAATTGCTTAATAAGTGACTAACAGCTGAAAGGGGGATAAACCCTGCTGCACACTGGAGTGTTTTTACTTGCAAACACTTGGCTTTAGAATCTCAGCATTGTTATCTTAACATCTTTCTTTTTTTTTTTCTGTAGAGTTTTATAATGAAGATTCTTATTGAATATTTAGAGCTTGTCATATCCACTTAGATCATACTTAGGTATACTTAGGCATACTTCAGGTCACAGCAACATTCATCACATTCTAGAAGAGGAGGACAAATACTTAAGGCTCAGTAAAGGCAAAGCACTCTAAAACTGCCACTTTTAAGAAGCCTGTATGAAAGGAAAAGATTTCAATATAATTTATATATTATTATAAGCTCCTCTCATAAAATATGTATCTGTTCTTATGAGTTTAATTTAAATAAAAATAAATTATATAATAAATTTATTTATTACTGAAGTAGAAAAATAACCCTCCAATAAGACACCAAAAATATACTACTACATCAACATCAGCATTTCACTGTTCTACTTCCCTATGCAGTGATGTTAATAAAGAGTAGATTTGTGTTCATAAAATGAAGTTCAATATTTCTTTACTTTCTCTGATGCATGCAGTTAACAATCAGTTCCAAATTAAGATAAGCCTCCAGCCTGTTTTTTTCCATTGATTGCTGGAAACCAAATCCCACTGTTATCTTTCACTGCTTCGCACTATCCACCACAGCAGCAATTTTCCTATTTGTATCTTCACAAAAGCCATAGCAAAAAAAAAGTCATGAAAATTTATGATGTTTCCAAAATGAAACTCCAGTGACCAGTTCATATTTGCTCTCCTCCCTTCTGTTCTTGCTTACACTTTTATCCATCACCCATGACTTTGGCAACCTGGTGAATGGGATCATCCTTCTCCAGGTTTCTGCCACGGCCCTCGGAAAAGCTTTCATGCCCCTGCAGAAAGGAAAAGACCTATAAGTACAGCAGACCAGGAAAACCAGCAGGTTCAAACTGGATCTTGGGCAAGGAGGGAAAATGAAAGGCCATGTAGGAAGGCACTTGCACAGACACAGAGCAGGAGACGTGCACACACACCGAGCATGGCGGCTGTGGGCCAACCCTACGCCGAGCTGAGCATCTACATGAGCACCAACACCATGGTGTTGGAAAGGAAAATCCCCCTAATTAATGCTGTTTGCTTTATATTTTTTGAGAACAGAAAAATGTTAAGGAAGCTTAGAGCACTTGCTTTATGCCTCATCTGTTATATATGGTTTTCATTATTCACCGCAGCTTGAAATTCCTGTGTCAGCCTCTTCAGGATTGTCTCTGCCTTTTAGAGCAAAGAAAAAGCAATGCTAGTTGTAAAAAAACTTTGGTTATTCAGACATCCATGCAGAAGTTGATTTATTTTTAATAGAACTGCTGTACTTTAGGTTTAAATCATATTAATGTAAAAGCATGTTTCCTAGCCCATTAAAGCTTAAATTGTGCAGATTAATATACTACATCTACTGCTGCTCTGTTTTGGAAAGCAACTAAATTGAAAATGCAGTTCAGTCTGAAGCAAACATATTTTTATTATTATCTTTGATATAACTGGCCTTGCTACAAACAGTATATATTGCCAGAGTAATTCGTGGCAATTGAAACAAATGAGGGTATAGTTATGCCAGATAAAATACAAGACCATTTCATTTCCTCTGTGAAATGTCAAAGTTTATGATTCTGATGTCTAGAATAGAATAGAGTTGAGATAACCACAACCCACACACCAGTTTCATTTGTGGATTGTAGACACTTCTTGATCTCTGCCAACAGATTACAGTAGTATGTTTTTAAAGAGCTCATCATTTATATAAGAAGACAAGAGTTGAAATGAAAATGTGTAGATGAAAACAGCCTTCATAAAGTGAAAGAAGCCAAGATAGCTGTAAGGTGACATAACATCTATCAGTGAAATGGAACAGCTGTCTCAGGCAAGACAGATAAAAGTAAATGACTTCAAAGCAGAGGAGGAAAGTCAGGACCAACCCTGAATTCCTCAATCCAAAGAGATATCCATAATGGAGAAGAAGGTTTGAGTATTATACAGAGGATTTTAAAACCACTCCACATCTGGAGCTGCAGGACAAGTATTGGAGTAGATTGTGCATTACAGGGATTCAATATGGTAATTTTTGTCATTCTTTGTGGGTTTGGTATGCATATGGCAAATCAGATTTATTAGAGAGAACATTGAAATTTTTTAAAGTACCACTTAATCACATTTTAAACATTTCAAACATTTCTGAAAGTATGTTTTCACCTAAAAAAACCCTCTGTTAGAGACAGAACAATATGAAAAAATTTTCAATATCTGTCTTAAACATAAGTCATTATGAAAATTTGAAAATTACTGCTGAAATTTGAAATATTTAAATAGTACTGAGTTGTAAATATTGGCTTTTTAACTAAATGAAAATCAGTGCCTGTTTCCTTAGAGTTTCCCTTGAAATTAAGGAAGTGAACAAGAACTAATGCAGTCTATCTTAGCAGGAAATATAGTTTTTAATACCCTGTAGCTGATCAAGCAAAATATTCTTATTTCAAAAATAATGTCATTAGAGTTTATTGGGATTATTATTTTTGATTGGGCAAAAAATTGCCTAACACCAAAGTTAATTATCTGTTCAGAAGGAATAAAGGAACGAGGTTTAAAATTGTTGTAGGGTGTTGGGTATTATTGTTATATAAAGTGAAAACTGTGCACTTACAACCATGTTTTACATTTCTCATTGTGTGAGGTCTTAATTCCCTGCATTTGCATGTGAACTTAAATTTCTGACAAAGTTCTGAATATCCACTGATGAACAAGTACATCATAGCATGTATAAATTAAAAAGAAGGTGCTTGAACTCTCCATAACATGAGAGAGATACAATTAGTGCTGTTGTGTAATGCTCCTGATTGACTGTGAGGTAACACAAGTATTTTTCCTATAAACAGGCCACTAGATCACTGGAAACAGTAGTTAAAGGTGAAAGACTTTGTTTGCTTTATTCTGTTCATGCATTTGTGCTGGAGGTGCATTTTGCCAATTAAATTTGCTCATCAGCTATTCATCAATACAAATGTAATTTGCAACGTTCATGCAGTGTGATATATTCATAAAAAGGAAATTTAATAAAATAACTCCAAGAAAAATATTTTCAAGGCAAGCTGCTGTAGTAGCATAGTCAATTTTGCTAAATACTGTCTTGCATATGAAGAAAATATTATTTATTATAAGACAACTGACACAGCAGAAGAAAATTTTGTCTACAAACCAAAGGCCCAGTGTTTATGGACTAGCACATGCTAGTGCTGTGACATTGCCAGTGAGGTTCAAGGGGCTTCATCTGTGAGACTGGCATTAGAAAATTACTGGGTTTTTCTCCACCTTTGACTGACTTGATTGGACCTTCCCTCATCTGAGGAAGTTAGTGATGATGATGATGATGGCCATTAAAACACAACTGTTCAAAAAAAAAAAAAAAAAAAAAAAAAAGCAAAACACCAGCAAGAGAGCTGACTGTGAAAGGTTTACTTCAGGCAGTATGTCTCATAGTCCAAGCAGCTGCTCTGCCTCCATGCAGCCAGATTCTAAAAACCCTGCTGATGCTCCTCCAGCCTCAGCATCTTCTGTGAGGAATACTGTCTCCATCAGATAAAAGACTGTATATTTGCCATCATGTTGTTGGCTAATGTCTTTGATGTCCTGAAGGACAATTCGTTGTTTTAATGCATGATGTAGTGCAATTCATCATGCAGCAAGAACAATGCTAATCCCCTTTCCTGTTTGCATCAGCCATCACTCTCCAGCCCCTCTTGTATCTGAATCAATCTGAGCTCATTTATATCAATAATGAGTTGTTTGTATAGAAAAAAGCAGTTGCAAATTGTATGCATAGGTACCATACAGATGAGAAATAGAGAGAGAGAGAGTATTAGAGAAGACAAAGAGAGGAAATGAAAAGTGTGGTTTATTTTTTAATGTTTATAAAGCAAATAAAAAGGTTAAGCAAACAGCATATAAACAGACATGACACAAAAATAATATTCATTAAATAGAATGTGAAAATGCAGATAAGCTCATTTAAAGGAGATGCCAGAACACTTTAAATTCCCTTACAGTTTGCACTCTTGAAGAACCGCAACACCAGCATTGTGATGTTGCAGATACCTTCTCAAAGGTTTAATCTCTCTGGTACAGTACCAAGTTGAATGTTTTTGCACTGAGATTTACCAATCTCTCCTAAGTATGCAAGCAGACATTTATTTATTGTCATTTCCATTATTAAGGGTTTCTTAGGTTGTGCATCAGCTGCTAGGATGAATGCAGCATGCTTTTACTAGTAAAAAAATAATTGGCTTTTACTCTTCAGTTTAGAGCTAAGCCTAAATAGAAATGATTCTTGCATTTATTTGTTACAAAATGCCTGTATTTGTTACAAAATTGTGCCTTTTATAAAATAATTTTTATTAAAATAATTTTACATCTAAAATGCTAACATTGAAGCTAGGAGTACCATCAGAATCAAACTACATTCTTAAGTAATTCTCTAATTCAAAGCTATCATATTTTCCATAATACGTCATAAACATATACGTCACAAACCAGTATATTTTAAAAGTTGACAGTACAAAATAACCCTACATAGTATGTCATATCAATATTTCTCAAGGCACAGGACAAAAACTGGGTGTAAAGATGCTATGCCATTTAAAATTTATTAAATCAGAATTCTTATTTTTTTCTTTAGCTTCAATATTTATTAACCTGTCAACTTGAATGCAAGCCAAAGGTGATTTCCACATTTCTACTAATGACTAAGGAATTTTCCTTTCTACTCTGAAATCTTAGAATTGAATAAATCATACATTTTAGACAAATATTGGAGTAATCCAAAAGTACGGTTAAACTACAACCATGCTTTTTACATCATCAGTCCTGCTCCAAAGGATCAGTTCCCCCTTAAATTCCATGTAAGGTTAATGTCCATTAGATAATAGGTAACGAAAGGAGGTATACAAGCAATCTTGATATCCAGGCAATATCAATCAGAAATCTAGTCTAATGTAGAGCAGAATATTAGCATTAAAATCATTTCAAGGAACAAAAGAAGGAAAATGCACTATTTAAGTACATTGCCTGACATTTTGGTAACCAGGTCTGGTCATAGCGTCACTTTTAGTGCTGTGAAGATACCTTGATTCATTTGGGTGATTTTTTATTTACTAAATGATCACAAGATACAGCTACTTCAAAGATATTCCAATCTTAAATTTTTACCTGCAATTGCTCAAATATGTGATGCAAGTAAGATAAGGACTCAGACTAGGTAAACAGCCAGAACCCATTCATACTGAAAAAATCCTGGTACTGCAAGGATTGTATTTTTGTGTGAACTACTTCATGAATTTTTCATTATTTGTTTGTTTGCTTTTGGTGGTTTTTAATGCAGAAAGAAAATAAGAGGCTGCTTCATTACTGTGGTATGTGTGAGGCTGAAGAAATAACGTTGGCAACTGCCCTCAAAATGAGGTAAATAAGAATGATATCTCCAACAGTGTGGTTACACTGGTCTTCATCCTGGGCTGAAAATGTCAAGAAATCAGTAATAAAGGCATTTAAGATGCAGCAATAGTCTCATCTACAGGTTTCCTGGCATGAGTTATGGTAGGTAGCAGACAGTTAAGTCATGCCCTGGACTTTTTCATAAAAACAAGGTATCATAAATGTTCAGGCAAAAAAGACCTGGTCTGAGAAGTATGAGTATTGATAGGAATTATTGAACACATAGGCAAACCATTAGATTATTACAAGATATAAGAAAGTCTTTAAAGGATTCATCCATCTGAAACAGGATCAGAAAAATATTGCTGAAGACATAGTTTTTGAGCTGGATATGTGTTCTGCAATATGATTTATGGGATAGGAATTCCATCATCCTCTTTATTGTTCTGCTAGCTATAAAAGAATACTTTGAAATGGCAGTTTTCTTCTAAAATTAAGATTTATTGAAGAGATAATCAGAAAGATTAGACTTGTCAATGTCTGCTGGATATATGGTCTAAGCAGCTCATTTTTCATTTTGCTAAACAATGCTTTAAGCTTATAACAAGTTTTCTGAAAACATCGTTCTTTGTGTGAAGCCTTATTTCAGTAACTTTTTCTTAAGAGAATAATGAGGCAAACACCAGGTTTCTAAGCCATCAGAAGCAATCCAAGACTCTTAAATGTTCTTATGTTATTTCCAGAATTATAACATGAAAATTTTGCCCTTATTCAGTTTTATTTCTAGTAATTCCTTTATTCAATAGCTTTATGTAAATATATATATAAGAAGCCTTGATAAAATTACATGTTTTATTTCTCAAGTAGGACTAAATTCTACTGGTATTCCCTACTGTTTGATACATTGTATTAATTAATAAGTCTTGTCACATAATAACAGCCCTGAAACACAATGGGAAAGTAAATTCCTCTTTTTAATTAGTGGCAGGGTATTTACATATTTATCCAATTTTTTTTCCTCTCGTCTATAAATGTATTAGTGCTTTACATTAATATTTTTGTCTATAACTTGCACATAGTGTTTCTGCATGAATATCAGATAAAAGCTTAAAGGAAGACTTGGTCTTTTAAAGAAAATCTCTTTTCTCACTTAGCAACCATTCATCATCTAAGCCTAGGGCCTCCTGAAAGCTGCTGCAAAGAAAAGGGTGGATGTTCTGTTTTTTCACTTGCTTTCTGGCTGTCATTTTTTTATTAGCAACACTACAGGGGACCAATTATACCAAGAATAAACAAGATATCTGCTTGGGTTTTTCATTATTTGACTGCTGAAGTTCCTTTTCCTCCATTAGAGATTTTCAGCAGAAAATACCCCATGGTTTTGCCTAGAAACAGGATTTTGGGAGCATAGAAACAGGATTTTGGGAATATTCACTGGTGCAGAATAAACACAATCATAATGTTAAAATTATTGAAATTTCTCTGGGTTTGTGTCTGCACAACTGCGAGCTTCAACGTGAATTTCAGTATGGATGCACCTTACACTACCTTTAAAAGAAAAATAGCAATGCTGCCTTGTTTCAAAAACTTTGCCAGAAAAGAACAGCTTTAGCCAGTGTTCCCCTGCAGAGCGTTCAGGAGATGTACTTGAGTTAAATAATAGCTGTGCCCATTTGTGTAGGTCAACGTTGTCAAATTTACAACCTCTGACAAAGGCAAGGCCAAGTCTTGGCTTTGTTGGCCCATATGACTTACGACTTGCCTTGTATATCCTTATGGCTTTACAGTATTTGTCCTACTATAATAACCTTGGCAAAGAAGAAAATCACACAATGCACTCAGACAAAGAATGGAGTTTATACCACATTAAGCCACAGGCTAGTGATTGGACATGAATGTTTGGAGAATGGACCACAAAAATTAATTAACTTGTTTGTTCCTTTGACACTCAAAACACATGCTGGATGCAATCCCAAGGTTTGCTCTTGCCAGATATATTTTTGATGGCTGTGATTTCAAACACAATTTTCTGTTAAAGCTCAAATATGTGATACCATACAGACAAAAACTGAAAATGAGGGCAACTGCTCACACATCTATTCACACTAATTAACACTTAGATGATATGTGAGAGCCTTTGAGTAAAACTCTTCATTCTTACTTTCATCTTTGTTTTTCTTTTCCTATTAAGTTTTCCTGCTTTTAATGCTTATAAGCTTGTTGAGTTAGTTTGTCTCAGAGCTGCCCTATATTTCTCTGAGTCTGTGAAATACCTTCCTTGCCTGTATATGTAGAATTATTTCTTGTAGAAGACAAAAAAAACAACAGCCTTCTTATCATCTGAGTATTAAAAAACAATGACAACATTCATATTAAATGTCAATAATAATGTGAGCAGTAGGATAAATTACTGTCCTTGTTAAATGTAATTTCTTATCCCTCACATGTATTTTATACAGATTATAAATCTTCTGGGCATGAACCTTTCCTCTGTCTGAAAAAGAGTGAAGAGTTGTAGCTGCATATTTGGATAAATGTAGAGCAAGAATAATGGTGAGAATGGTGCTGTGGATGTGGTCTGCACATCACATTTTTTGAGTATAACTTGAGAGCTGATGGGTTTGTTATGGTGTGTATGTCAGATTGGACATGCACACACAGTGTGGGGTGACAGAATCTGAGCTAAAAATTGTGCAGGGTGTGATGATGGCCTTGAGGAATTTCAGCATATTTAACTGCTATTGAGCTCTGCACTTGCTTGAAAATACCTGTTTCTTTCCTACTGTTATAGACTAATAAAATAATATTTTTCCATAGAAGCTTCAATACAAAGAAGCATTTCTATATTATTTATTTTTTGTTAAGCAGACCTCACATTTATATTGCACAATCTCTACAACCTCTATACTTGATGAAAAGCATGAAGTAGTACAATGGTTCTGTTTCAGATCCATTTGAAATTCAATCCAGCACTGAATTTCACCCAACAGCACTTACTAAGTTTATGAGTGGGCCTAGGGAATTAAAAACTACCTGATCATGGTATTACCAAACATGTTTGTTGAGTCCTTTCTCTGATTACTCGAAAGGAGGTTGTGCCAAGGTGGTGTCTAATTCCAGATCTAAATTGCACTTTTTCCTGAAGTTTCTCACTATTTCTGTAAAGAAGAAGGAGTTTAGAAGGATCAAAAGCTCTGAGCTGCTTTGAGAATGACATTCTGGAGTCCTTCATCCTAAAAGATGAGTATTTTATATTGTACTTAGAGAGGAGACTTTTGTACAAAAAATTAATCAGTAAATTCCCTGAACAATGACCAAAAAGAAAAAAAAAAAAAAAAAAAGTTTATTTGTAGTTTGGGCACAGACTAAACATTGATATTTTGGTAAAGGAATCAAAACAATCAAAAGATCAATTATTTCAGTACTATTTTGACATGAAATAGAACACTTGGTAGCAATGATCCATCAGAATACAATAAAGAACATTTTGCTGACATAGGAACTCTTTTTCTTTGACAAAACACTTCAAAATATATTGGTCTGATGCCTCACAGATGACATCATGATTCAATTAGAACCAGGGGTCTCCAGGACAACAGCTCATGGACTATGAGCAGTATAATGCTGCACCAGCCCCTGAAAGCTGAATGAATGACAAACGACTCCAGGTAAAGGTCCATTGGGACAGAAACTCTGTGAAATATCAAGCTATTCTCCAGTACAGCAAATTTCACACAGCAATATGTTCTTATTACTATTCCTAGTTTAAAATCCAAATCTATTAGACTCTCCCCACTTCTGAGAAGCATTTTGTTATTCTTCCAGGGCTTAAGAAGTACTGTCCTGCTTGATTAAACTGTGCCTAAATAAATAAAATCTGTTTGGTAAACGATTGTGGGGTTTTTTTTCTAATCAACTTCTGAAATAAAATTAAGGATTCTCATACAAAACAAATTAAGACTTTGTTTCTATGTCAGCTCATCTCTTCTCCACTAACACATAGATCTGTTGACCCACTTTTACAAGACTGAAGACTGGTTTAAGTTTCTACAATTATTAGATAACTACAAACTTCATGAAACCTGTCTACTGAAAGGAGGAGACCCAACCAACATCTCTGATGTAAGGGAGGCAGGAATTTAAGCAGAATTTAGGAGAGAGTTTTTGACTGTGGCTGGAATCTGACAGATGGCTGCACAAGCACACATCTAGACCCTGGCTAGCCACAGCACATGCTCCTGGTGCATGTCATGAGATGATGGAAAACTTGGGCTCACGTTTCTTGGAAGAGTGAGGAGACCCACAAAATAACTTGCTTGTATAGTGTTTATTCATGCACTTGAAAGTTCAAAAATGTTAGGAAGTTTTTTATTTAAATGTGAATATTTGTTACAAGTTTATAGCAAACAAAGTATTCCTGGAATAAGTGGATTTCAATGGGGTACTTTCAAATTCACAATAAAAGTAATTTCTAACAGAGTCTAAATTCTCTAAGTAGAGAATTGTATTAAAGAAAAGAAGATGTTATTTTCCCAAAAACAAATTCTCCATCTCCTTTCCTCACTGCAGAGCTTCTGACTGTAACCTTTCCTACACCTTCTTCTCCCTAGTTCATTACAGCAGTCTTAATAGAGTCAGGCTGATCCTTCTGTTTGATATAAAAAATCTCTTGAGATAAATACTGAATTAAAGAAAAAAAGGAGAAAACTTTTGAGTGGCAAGTTTGCTTGACTATTACTAATATTATTACTACTACTATTACTACTCTTATAGGTGCTTCATGGTTTCTAAGAGCTAAATAGATAGTAAAGCAATTTCTGGGAAGAAAGCCCTACTAAACAGGATTTTTTTTCAAATCATTACAACATTCTTTATGTGTAATATAAGAAAGGCTTTAATGTCACTATATATGGAACATCTTTCTACTTATATAGGACTAGGAAATTAATCTATATGCTGCAGCTCTGACTTATTTCCTTTCTTCCCTCCAAAATGCTGAGATTGGCGATGAAGCTACTATTGTCTCCCTAATGTGTTCCAGTATGATCATCGTCATGATGAGGCTATCTGACATAATTACTAAACTTCCAAGAAGTTGATGGAATTTAGAAACATTGCTGTCATTGATTTTAACAAGATTACTGAGTCTACCACATGCAAAGCTATGAAAATTTAATTAATGACATTAATGACTACAATGGTTAGACCCAAATACATTAAAACAATTGAAATTGTTTTATAATAATAATATATAATAAAAATAAACATAATAATAATATTACCATAGTGTGTCACCAGAATTCTATGGCAGTTTTTCAAAAAATAAAGAATAATTCCTCAAGGAATTTTAATTTGTCTTTCCTTCAAATATTCTTTTTTGTTGTCACTTGTCAGCCATGATAGATATTTCCCACAGTCGTACTGTTTACTCTATTGGTGCTATAGAAATGGGTGTTATTTTGTTTCATGTTGTTTATAATGAATTGCAAGTATTTTAGAGCTCTTATAAGCTATTGCTTAAGTGTTTGTTACTGTGGTATTACAGTAGTGGTCAGTTCTAAAATATACACACATACATATATATTTGTATGTGCATATGTATATATATATATATATACATGCATGCGTATATCTTGAACTTTGAGGAAATAGAAAAATAATGAAGAAAAAATGAAAATTGTTGAATTAGTTCTAAGAATGTTTGTCTTAATGTTACAATGGATTATAAAGATGGGATTGGGGAAATTGGTGGGGAAAGAGTACTAATTTTTTTGGTAAAAGGAAATGATGACAGAAAGAACAAATTGGGGTGAAGAGCCACAGTGTACAAATCTTGAAAAGTAGACGTGAGCCTTTACTATAACAACTGAGAGGAGATGGAACCATGGCCACCAGGAAGTCTGGAATCAGAGATTTTGTATGTAAGGCAATGGGAATTCTGCAGCAAGATGCACACATCTGACTGAAACATGGAATGAAGTGATGTTGATCCCAGTGCAGAGCTAGCAAGGGAAGCATCAAAACAGCCTAAATGTACATCCTCTGTTCTGCTAATCTCTTCCTGCTCTTGTCCCTAACACCTCTCTCTAAAAGCCCATCTGTGGATACTTCCTGAGAAATCTGTAGCTATCAGCTGGAAGTCTTCAGAAGCAGAGAACAGGAAATGTGTTGTGATTCCTCAGTGGAAGAGGGATATGTACGGCAAGGAGGAAAATGCAAACACAGAAGAAGACCATGACTGCTATGCTGTTGTTTGCTCAGATGCTCTGCTCTCTGATGAAAGCACCATGAGCTCCAATGCTCCTACAACAACTTGCATTAAGAGGACTGATTTTTCTGGGACAACAAAGCAATTCAAGCCAGCAGAGTTTCCTGTACCTCTAAATGACTGCACTGCAAATTTCACACGTAAAATAGTTGGAAGAGATTGCAGTCAAACTAAATAAATCCTCTTGTTTGACAGCTCAGACCATGTGGAAGCAAAAAAAAAAAACCCTGAACATTACATTATTACCCAAATATATCCTTTATCCTTTGTTTTTGGAATTTTCCTAGGAAGACATTGACACCAGTTTTTAAAATTGCTGTAACGTGTGACACAGATAAAGTGCTAAAAGTCTCTTGTGCAGGGTGCAATGATACGCAGTTAGAGAAGACAGTTTTGGGTGAACAGCATGAATGAGTTCCAACCATTTCAATGTTTCCATACTCAATAACCCTGTTCCCTAACCTGTAATTCACCACAAACCAATACAAATACTTGGGGCACTGCTGATTTGCTGCTGGGATTGATGGACTGAACGATGGGATTCACAAGCTACATTGTGCTTCATGGCAAAAGACACTCTTTGTCAAATGACACTCTTTGTCAAATGGTTACATGAAATTTGTAGTTGGAACAAGCTGCACAGTAGCTACACTTCAAGGGTTTGATCCTGTGGAACCATACCCAAGCAAAGAACTTGCCTATTGAGGTAAGGGCACACGTTTTGGTTACAGAGGGGCTAGTCACATAAGCAAAGCTGGGCATGTTGTTTTGCATACATTAACTTGGATCTCATGTCTCTGAGAGTTATTTCTCTCTTCACGCAATATACTTTATATTCTTGAACAGTGTTACTGGTTATACAAACCAAAGAAAAAACCACATTACAAAATAAAGTTCCCCACCTATATTTCTATAACTCAGCTAAATTTCAAGTAGCTGGCTTCCCTTCCCCACTTCTGCATTTGTCATTTAAATAAGTAAACAAACTAACAAACAGAAAGCATTGCTTCTAGGTTTCATTTTTCTGCAATTTTTCATCTTCTAACGAGGGTGCTTGTGTAGTTTGGTAAAAGCTTTGGTAAAAAGATGCTCTAATTGGTGCAGATGGATTGCCACAAATCCGTCAGTTTATCTCCACAGTCGTCACTAAACAAAGGAGTTTGCCTATAAACAGTGTTTCCTCCTGAGTTAGTTTCATTCTGACATTTATTTCAATTTGTACTCATTTTGCTTCTCACTGACTAAATTATTTCCCAAATCACCTTATTTTTTCCTAATCATTCCTATAGTTAAGCACTACTACAAAATTGGTTTTGCTCAATTTACATACTAAATGCAGTAAAATGTGTTACCCCAGAAGTACATGCCTCAGAATGTGACAACCTGAAAACATGTAATTTTCTATGTTAAAGTGGGTTCAAAAACTGTGAAGTGTTTCTTTTTTTTATTCTTGCTAGGCAGATAAATTTTCTCTATTTCTAGTCCACCATAGTCAGTTCTTAAAGCAATTTTTAAGCATTCATCTCACAGCTAGAGAAAGGTTTCATTTTATATAAGTTGGGCTTTTAAGTTAAAAGTCGTCCATCTTGGCCTAATTACGTGGTTATTCAAAATATCCTCAGAACAAGCCAAACTGGTGAAATTGCACTGAAAAAGAACTATACTTTAACTTGGTCAGAAAACTAAGTGAAAACTGTAACTTCACTATTGATTTTAATACAAGCTGCTAAGTAAAATTCCCAATGTTTCAGTGCAAGTCAGCTAACAAGAGTTAAGCAAATCCATTTAGGATATATCATTATTAAATTTCTTTTGATAGTGTAAGTACATCTAAGATACTGGAGACCATTGGGCTCATCACCCCATTTTTAGCCTACTCATTCTCAGTCTACTTCAGGTCAGAAGGATGTGCCTGCTCCTATTTGGCTTTAAACTACAAGACAGGAGCCATTTAGGGCTTTAAAGTGCCTCCAAACCTTTAATGCTGACCCTTCAGAGCACTCGCATTCATCTAGATCGGTGTTAGGCTTATCAAAAGAAAGGTCTGAGTGTATCTGGACAGTCTGGGCATTTCTTGTGGTTGGCACTGAAAGGAAATTGCACTGAGACAAAACAAAGATGCAGAAGGATGGAAAGTTGTATTATCTCAAATATGAAATATTAGAAAAAAATATATATATTTCTTATTAAGGACCTATCAACTTGTTTTATTTAATGTCATCCTAGTCCTTCAGACAAAATTCTACTTGCTCTATCTGTTTCTAGAAGTGAGGCTCACCTGAACCTGAGCTAACTGCACATATCCAGGATCCCAAATGTCGTATACAAAGTATATTCATTGGCAGCAATATATGTGCACATATTTTTACACAGCATTCTAAAGTGAATGCTAACAGGATCCATTCACCACTTTCACAAATGCAATTCCTAATATCAGACATGAAATTAATAAAGTGAATTCCTTTCACTGATTGGACTGACCTTGTAGGTATTTAGTAGATCCACAAGTTTCAAAATTTTAAGCTGCGTAATGTTTTATTGAGCCACACTGCACTGTGTAAACATATAGTGAACTCAGTGGTGCTAAGGCATACACACAAAAACTGATCCAGACAGATATGGTTCACAGGTTACTCATATATTCAAGTAACAAATATCAATAAGTTCTGGAAACAAAAAAAAAATAAACAAAATTATTGAGTTCCTAAATAAATTGACTTCCATTAATTGGTTACATTTTGGTGCAACTACTATTTAAAAAGAGCACAGTTATTTTTAGTATCTAAGTATTTTGGTTTGAATCACAGCTGAAACAATACATTTCTGACAATTTTGTAAGTTTGTGTACTAATATTACCCTATTTCCTGTTTTGCCTTATGCATGGTATAAAGTGGAGTGCTTTAAAATATTGCAATAAATTATCAGAAGTTGAAGTTTTATATTGACTTAAGTTTATCAGAAAGAAGATCACCTAAAATCACTGCTTAATTAGAATTCAATACATGATTCCTTAGGATTTCACTTAAAGGAGGAAAAACTCACTATGAAGCTTTCAGATTTTCCATTTCTCTCAGAAAGAGAAAGAGTCATTGAACAGAAATTTATCGCACTTTTCTCCACCTTGACAGCCCCTGGAAATGGAAAGCAAGCCCTTGAGCCTGGCCAGGTATCCAACAGCTCTGCTTATCGTGCAGTTTTCTCCTCAGCTCCCCCCTCCAACAGTGGATAAGGGCAAAGACTATCAGCATGCAATTACAATTTTTGGGATGTCTTACAGTGACTTTGGTTTTATGTACCCTGTTTAAGGTGCATAAGGCTAGTGGAAAAATAGTCAGCTTCCTATGTCTGTTGGACCCTTGACAAATAGTTCTAAGCTTTACCCACAATTTATCAGCTACTCCAGTTTATACTTTGTAAATGGTGCAGACACTAGAAGAAACGTTTTGAACTTTTTCTTAGCCAGCAGACTTTTTGACAACTTCATATTCAAGGTCTAGGAGTTTTTTCTGTTTCTGCAACAGCAACTGGGTTTCTCTGTAACATAACAGTGAAGTTCTGGTTATTGCCTAAACATTTTGTACTCAATTAGATATAATAGTTTAGTTTTTCCTCACAGGTTGAGTTGCTTGAGATAAGAAATAATTCAGCACCAGAAAAAGAAATCTATATGAGCTTTGTACAGGACTTAGCACAGTGCAGGGGTAATGCTGAGCATAACTTCATGCAAAAGGGCCCTTCATAGTCCCAGTTTCTTAAATAAAACCTCTTTTTATTCCTCTGCAGGTCTAGAAACCCTTTTCAACATCTACACTATCAGCTAGATTTTTGCTGTCTGGTAATTAAGAAATTGCTTAAAATCAAGTACAAAATAATAAAATACTCGTTTCTTCTTTTCCCCCACTTCCTTCCCCTCACTGCACTTGCCTCTGCGTATAATCTATTTAATTTAATTTTCCTATTCTTTTTATTCACACTATGTCCACAATGCTGAGTTTAGAATTGAGGTAATTTTACAATGTTTATCAGTTCCGATGTTAAAATGAATTGGACCAACTTGGTGTTTTCAGCTGTCAGAGTTCAAAAGTGAGAATTATAACCATCCATGCTGGGAGCCAGAGATTTGGTGAACTCTAAGCTTTTCTTCAGGCAGAGGAAGCTACACTCGTGCTTGTCAAGGAGATTAAGGAGAAATCTGATTGAGTCTGGAAGACTATTGCTGCAGTGGATTACAAGTTTGATCTTCTCTTTTTTCAGGGATAAACAACCTCAAGGGCTAGGACACTGGCACAGAAAAGCAAAGATAATATCACTGGCTGTGAAGAAAAAGTGTGGCCATATGGCAGGCCCAATAAATGAAAGCAAATGAAAGTGAAGCAATCAATTCAATAAAAGAATGGTTGTGTTCTGTTGTAGAAAATTGACACTTTTATTTTTGTATTTGTAGATTAATGTGCACTCTTTCTCCAGCTCCTTTCTATCTTATTTATTCAGACTGTATACTCTTTTGGAAAGGTCAGTCTAGCATTAGGTCTATGCATTGGATCCTGGAGCTGCCATAGTGCAAATGTTTAACACTGAGTTTTCAAATAACAGATTGAATAAACACAGGGATAAAGATTTATAGCTGCTGGTAGAGTGTCAAATTTTTAAAACTGCATAGTGCACTACACAAAAAGGAGGGAAGTTAAGGATAATTTAGCAGCTGACAAAAAAATGCATGCCCTCTAACTCTTTGACCACAAGGACCTTAAGTGTATTCAAAGAACAATTAACAACTAAAAAAACCATACAAAAATTGAGATTGAGATTGTCAGAACTGGACATTTCCCTCTAGACTGCATGGGTTATTTTTTTTCTTAAACAGGTCTTATTTGTGAATATAAAAACAAACAAAACCCCCACCAACCAGGCAACAACAAAAAAAAAATCACAAAAAAGCATGATTTCAAAGTCCTCCTTTGTTATATTTATTATATTCAAAATCTATTGCAAGATAAAACATCACACATACATGCATATATGCTATATAGATGTTTATTTGCAAAAATAGGGCTATCCTAGAGCAACCAGTAAGTAAAGTAAACCACATTAACACCCAACAGCATTAATTTCAGTGATAGCACATCTGCACTAAAAGCAGCTTTCTCCCTTCTCAGTGTATGCTTTCTGAGTAAGATCAAGAAGGGATTCTGATGGTTTTAACTCTATCCTAAAGCAAGATGATCACTAAATCAGATAAACTATTAATCTGTTTAAAGCTTGTTACTCCTGTTTTGCTGAGATGCTTTGCAGCAAAAAAAGCAGCCAGGACTCTTCCTGCCAAGAATCAGACATCTCATGCATGTTTCATAAATGTTCCTCCACTGAAAACTCAATGATTAAGCAAACACTTGTTCAGTTTGCAAAAGCTTCCACTAATGATTTTTAAATAACTAACTCAGAAAGAAATCTTGGCCCCATTTAAAGCAACAGTAAATTTTACCTCTATCCTTTAGCCACAATACTAACCCTTTCAAATGTATGTCATCCCAGTGCACTGAATATGCTAATAACTATTTTTGATACAACTGCAGCAAAACTCCTAAATACCTAGATATATGGCTTTTTAGTATTAAGTAAAATCTCCTTAAAATTTTATAGATTAATCCATGCTTAAGCCTGCATTGACTGTTCCTAGAAAATATTCACTTCAAGAAACTAAGGTTTCATGATAAAGCTTTGCCATTTATAACATAACATCACCACACCCCAAAATTTTGTGTGAAATAGATCAGCTCTCAGGTAAGGACCTTTTATAGCAAGATGAAAAACATTTCCACAGAATAGCAAAATTGTGTCTAAAAGAATGTCAATAAAGAGTCCTCCTTTACTTAGAAAATCATGAACTTCATGCAAGAATGGAGAAAGATTAATAAACACCATCAATATTTGCTTTTCAAGTATGCTGGAATGCCAACATGGAATATTAAAACACGCTAAGAAACAGGCTTATCGCCTGTAATGCATTACTAGCATAATCACTGTCATTGCACGTCACACACCTCACACAACTGAGAGCTCAGTGGAAAGAAGATAAAGAGAAATTTTCCTGTCCAGGCAATAAAATGGCAAGAGGGCTGCTCACAAACAGCCACTGGGTGAGTGCAGTAGCCTCTGCTGCTGTAATGATGCACAGATGTAGGTGCAGCTGGAAGGGCTTGAAGGGCTGGCGCAGCGCAGCGCTCGGTGGACCACTTCCAGCCCCTGCAACACAGAGCTCAGCTGAGAAATCCTGCCTTCTGCTTCCCCAACTCTCCTTTAAGGACTGATGACCCTGTAGAGATTCAGCTGGAAAAGGACACACCATGCTCATGAAGTAGAGAAGACCATATGCCATTTAATTATCACAGGGTATGTAAGCTCTGTAGTGGCTGTGTGAATGTCACCATATTAATTAATGTGGAACATATCACCTGAAGGGCAAATATTAAAAAATATTTCATGTGTGTGTACTATATCTATATATAGAACATGCACTGTGTGCATCTATGTGCACACTTTGGTAGAAGGTACTTATACTCTCGGCTGTACAAAAAAAGTCACTTACTTGTTATGAATGTTCTTTGTCCTGTTTGCATTTTGTAGTTCGCAAGCATAAAAACACAGAATACCCATGGTTCTTTTTTCATGAAATGGTCTAAATCCCTCAGTGTTGCCCTTTAAAATCATAAAGAATATTCCAGGCCATAAATTCACAAGACAGAGGGCAGTGCTGCACTGCAGTAACTGAGATGGCTCTCAGAAAGCCTGGACACCAGCAGCCATGGCCTTACTGCACCGTGAGGTACCTCTGCTGGCTTGAACAGATGCCACGTTCTGTGGTCATGGCTGGACTGCTACTAGTGTGAAAAACAGGCTTGTTTGCCCAAAGTCACACTGCTGTGGGGCACAGGACTTTGCTGAACAAGTTTCCCTAAGGCTTAGGGTGTGCTTGAAAGCAAGCTGTGTGGTCCTTTAATTGACAGCATTAGCCATAACATCCAAGTACACCTCTCACTAGAAATCACAAGTTAATTTTTCTTCTCTGTTGGAAGTTGCATGCATTAATTAGTTCTAAGAAAATTAATATAGTCAAGATTGCTTAAAAAATGCAAGGTTTATTTGGCTTAGGAAACAGAGATAAAATGCAAAATAGTATGCGTTCTACAGAATTAAAGTCACTGAATCAAATAATTGTGTGACAACTGAACTTGCTAACGTTAAATGTATTTGTGTGCATGTACAAGATAGTAAATATATGAAGTAGCTCTAAGAGTCCTCTGACACCTTGGATTTGTAAAGCAGCTTTTATGAACAATCTCTACCTTTCATGGGTAAGGTGGCAACCAAGTCCCACGCATCTCTCTCATTTTCCCTTGGTGGGATGGGAGAGAGAATCAGAAGAGTAAAACAAAAAAACTCATGGGCTGAGATACAGATAGCTTAATAGGTA
This sequence comes from Onychostruthus taczanowskii, assembly GCF_017590055.1. Taxonomy (NCBI): domain Eukaryota; kingdom Metazoa; phylum Chordata; class Aves; order Passeriformes; family Passeridae; genus Onychostruthus; species Onychostruthus taczanowskii. The sequence goes on along the minus strand of NW_024503568.1, from coordinate 4,773,880 downwards.
GAATAGAAGTCACAAAGAAGGAATTCATTCACTGCCTCCTTGGGCAGGTAGGTATTTAACCATGCTGCAAGAGCAGGGCTCCAGAACACCTAACCATTCCTTGGGAAGATAAACACTATCACTCCGAACATCCCACTTTTTCTGCTTCTTCCCAAGCTTTTCATGCTGGGTATGATACCATATGGTGTTGAAGCCCCCTTTGGTCAGTTCAGATCAGCTGTCCCAATTCTGTCCCCTCCCAATTCCTTGTGGACCTCAGCTTGCTGGTGGGATGAGGAGCAGGAAAGGCCTTGACTGAAGAAGCCCTGCTCAGCCACAGCTAAAACATCCCTTTTATCAACATTGTTTTCAGCACAGCTCCAACACACTTAGCTTCTTACTAGCTACTATGAAGAAAATTGACTGTATCACCACCAAACCCTGCTGAAAATCCAGTCCTAAAGGGAAATGCTGATCTCATTGTAAACAATCAAAAATTTTCATTTGACTACAGTGAAATATGAAAACGTCATCATGGACATTCCTTCCTTCCTCATGGAACATAAAATAGTGAACAGGCTTGTAATACAAAGTCTGCTGTAGCTGATGATGCAGCGCTCTTTTAATTTTCACATTTGTACAGTAACACAAAATCTAGTTTGAGACAAGTAACACTGTATGTGTCCCTTCTGGACCTACAAAGATAGTTATACTTGGTAAAGTTAGTAATACTTGGTATTAACCAATTATAACCAGCATTATTGTTTTGTAAAAATGAAAAAATACAGAATACAGATACCTTTTGTCCTTTACTGTTGCATTTTTAAGCTGAATATTTACAATATTATTTCTGTATATGGCACTAAATTTATTTGGCTTTATGCTACCAAATAACATACTCATACAATTCTGAAAGAGGTAACAATGTTTTATCTATTTAATCTATAGTGATAGTGTTCTGCCCAGGATACAAGATCTCTTCTTTTTCAGAGAGATGAGCCTTCCATCAGATCATCCATTTAGTGGTAAATATTTTGGTGCCAAGTGAGGTTTCTATTGCAAATTCTAAAAAGTTTTACTTGGATCACTTAACTTTTCTGTTTACTCAGAAATCCGTGACACAGCTGTAATGAGACGTTGATGGGGAAAGGTGCTATTTCTTTTTAAGGCAAAAGTAGCCAGTGATTCCAGCATGTCAGGAAATAGCATAGCCTCACAGAAGGAAAGCTCCTGACAAGAAGAAGATATATGAGTGAAGTGGATTTCTCAGGGTAGTAAGCAGAAACTCCGGCTATCTAGCAGAGGAGAAGATGAGAGAAAAAAGACTGAAGACAAGAAAAATGGAGACCTTAAGCAATATACCTATACACATTCATATACTGCTGTCACTGAGCTTTTCTCATTTTCAATGGATGCAACATACAAACAAAAAAATCCATCCCATTTTCTATGTCAGAATTCATGTACAAAAACATTTCCCTGTGACAATAATTTGTAATAGAGAAATTCATTATACTTCCACTGCACATTTTACATCCTCTGCTTTCCTATGCCTGAGTGAGTAGGCTGCCTGTTTCTGTCTTTCCATTCTCCTTGCTTTGGATGTGACAAATCTCTCTTTCTAGGGTCTCCAAAAGCTCATTCTTCTTTCACATAAACGCTCTCTGTAATGACTGAGAAACAGTAAAACACATCCAAATAGAATTTCAGATACACTACTGGACTGTTTATTTTGCATTTGATCTGCACACAGGTAGATAATGGAATATTAAGCTTCATTCAAAAGAGCTCCCCTGCTCCTGAAGCAGACTGTAGAAGCTCCATGAGGCAGTAAATGCAGCTATGTGACTCATTTGACTGCTGGGGCAAGCATCTACACTTGAGGATTAGGAGGTCTACTGCTAGGTACAATATAAATCGTGTCTACTGCCTGACCACTGCATACTGTGCTCTGTGGTTGAAATAGTTATTTGGCAAAATGCTCTAAATTTGAGGATCTCATTTTAACTTTGCCCATGGTTCTCTATGCATTATCAGCCCAACACAGTTAATGTAGAATTTGTAAAAACTCAACTCTTTGCTCCAGCTACCAGGCCAGCTGCAAAAGATTTGCTTTGATATGGGAAACAGGAAAGGTTTGAGTCACCTTTTTTATCCTCACCCTGTAAACACTGCTTGGCAGCCTAGATCACTTTTAAGTACTCAGCTGTTGTAGTCTGGCCATTAGTCAACTCCTGAACTTATTCCCCTCTGCCAGGGATTGACAAAAGCAAACAATTGCCAGGGACCTGGATAAAAAGGAGGTCAGGTAGTCGTTCTTCAGAATCCATCCCTCCATTTGTGAAAAAGAGTACTTTCATATTTAGGTGTTGCACCACCAGCATAAAACAGCTCCTGGAAATTTTATCTCTCCTTATTTTGGGGAGAGTCATACCCAACTGCCTACTTTGCTACAGTTCATTACAGAAAAAGTGAGAGGGTACCTGCTCCAATGCTTTGAGTAACAATCTGCTGAAAAACTCTTTCTGGTAATGCAGCTTTTAATTTTCATACATAAAAATAAAATTAGATTTAAGATGAAAGACCTTCTGAAACCGTTTTCCATTTGAAAGCGTAAGACAAGTTTTGTTCAGAAACAATAACATAGGTTGAGACACAAAATGCT